>NW_006921650.1:1779275-1784384 GCF_000298275.1 Orycteropus afer afer | reverse complement strand
GTGACTGACTTATTTCACTCAGCATAATGTCCTCCAAGTTCATCCACGTTATGCGGTGTTTTGCAGATTCTACATTATTCTTTAGCATTGCATAGTATTCTATTGTGTGAATGTACCAAAGTTTGGTTATCCATTCCTCAGTTGTTGGACATTTGTATATATTTTACCACAATAAAATTAAATTTAAAAAATAAAATAATAAGAAAATATAACACACTGCCATCAAGTCAGATCTGACTCATAGCAACCCTTCCTTGGGTTTCTGAGGCAGTATCACTACAGAAGTAGATTGCCCAACCTTCCTTCTGAGAAATGGCTGGTGGGTTTGAACCACCAGCCTTCTGGTGAGCAGTCAAGTGCCTTAGGCACTGTGCTACCAGAGCTGCTTAAGAATATATAGGCCCAATATAGCCTCATTCTGAGGCTACTTGAATAGCCAAAGACCAGAAACAACCAAGTAAATAAAATATGGCACAGTGATACAAGGGAGTACTAGATAGATGTCAAAATAAATGAAGAAGACTTCTACATATATTACAGCATCTCTAGGATACATTTTCTAATGAGAAAAGCAAGGTAAAGAAAAATGTAAGTAGTGTGCTGTCATTCTTTACTGTTACACTGAAATATTTTTAAAAGTTGAAGTACTAAACCACACACATACAGAAAAACTACATATAGTGAGGAAAAAAGGCTAAAAGAAACAGATATAAAAACCAGCCGACTTAACTGACTATATCTTGTTTGTACTTCTCATTTTGAATCATGTATATATTTTATACATTTATAAAACAAAATGAGTAAGAAAGCATTCACAAAAGATTTAAAGTAATATGATACAAATCAGTCTTACTGTGGTTCAAACTTGTGGCAAAACCTCACATTAAGGAATGATTTTAAGTGAATTCAAAATATAGTATTTTGACTATATGCTCCTGAAGAGATATATTTTTAAGGACAGAAAAAAAAACTTCAAAAAGAAATAATAATCTTAAACCTCTTGTACTCTTATTGCTGGTGGTTATATTGTTACTGTTATTCTAAGACTGTTGTGTTTGTATCTCTAGATAAATCCAATGACTAATTATGTGGGTGTCACTGAGAACTGAGATTATGAACTTGGTTGAAAGATGCAGATGTGTGAAGTAAAAACCCTGTGTTGTTGTTGTTTTGTGCCGTTGAGTCGGACCTGACTCCTAGCAACCCTTCCTTGGGTTTCCAAGGCAGTATCACTACAGAAGTAGGTTGCCCAATCTTCCTTCTGAGAAAAATCCTGTAGCAATTCTAAATTTGAGTTGAAAGTGAGAACCAAGTTACCTTTACATTTCAAGGAATACTTCTTCACAGCTCTAGCTACCAAAAAGACCTAGAAACAATGACCAATCCAGTAGCAGTAACATTCCTAGCATCCAGATTATGGTGCGTAAATACCACTTCCACTAAAAGAAATCAAGGATCCTAGAGAAGTGACTGATTCCAAGTCTAGGGAAAGATACATACAAAATGAGCCTGAAACATTTCATTATAACAGAAACAAGGAAGCTACCACACACTAGGAGATTTTTGGCAAAGGACTGAAGAGCCAACCTGAATAAGCCTCTATCGTCCAACAATCATCGTTCTGTCATCATTGTTATGTGCCGTCAAGTCAGTTTAGACTCATAGTGACACTATGTACAACAGGACGAAATGCGGCCCCATCCTGCCCCATCCCCACAGTTGTTGCTGTGTTTGAGCCCACTGTTGTAATTATTGCATTAATGCATCTCATTAAGGGGCCTCCTCTTTTTCACGGATCCTCTGCTGAGCATAATATACTTCTTCAGGGACTGGTCTTCCTGATTACATATCCAAGGTAAGTGACATTAAAGCCACCTCACTTCTAAGGAACATTCTGGCTGCACTTCTTCCAAGACAGACTTGTTCTTTCTTCTGGCAATCCATGGTATATTCTGTATTCTTTACCAACACCATAATCCAAATGCATCAATTCTGATTTTGTTTTGTTTTTAGTTTTAAATAAGAAATTTATTACTACCTTCTGACTCATTCCTATAAAATCATTATACCAAATGAATGAGATTTAATAGCTACCTTGATTTAAGAGCTTGAAAACAACTGTGACAGTCCTGAAATGTATTCTTCACCAACACTGTAACTCAAATACATCAAGTCTTCTTTGGTCTTCCTTATTCATTGTCTAACTTTCACGTGCATATGAGGCAATTGAAAATGCCATGGCTTTGGTCAATTGTATCTTAGACCTCAAGGTGACATCTTTGCTTTTTAACACTTTAAAGAGGTCTTTGCAGATTTGCCCAATGCAGTATGTCGTTTGATTTCTTGACAACTACTTCTGTGGGTGTTGATTAGATCCAAGTAAAATGAACTCTTGACAACTTCAATATTTTCTCCATTTATCATGATGTTACTTATTGGTCCAGTTGTGAGGATTTTTGTTTCTTTATGTTGAGGTATAATCCAGACTGAAGGTTGTCTTTGATTTTCATCTGTAAGTGCTTAAAGTCTTCTTCACTTTCAGCAGGCAAGGTTGTATGGTCTGCATATCGCAGGCTGTTAGTCTTCCTCCAATACCTTGTTCTTTTTTTAACTCTTGTGCTCCTGGCAGTGTCTTCCTTTACCTTGTACATTTTGTGCTGATTTCACCCTTATTGATAAACAACCTCTTCATGGAAGTACAAAATACCACCTATGAAATAGCCTTTGCCTCAGAAATCAAATCTGAATCTTAACAATCCTCCAAACCTCTGAATCAGAGTAATAGGATAAAAAGATGCCAAATGTTAAATAATACTATGGGATACAATCAGCAAAACGCAGACCTTGGGGAAATCTATGGGACAATGGACCTCATTTGTGCAATAACAATACTTCTTTTTAAGAGAAAATAAGAGATGGAACCAGAAACTATCAATAAAAACAAAGCAAAATAAACAAAATAACTCAGGTCATTTCAACCAATCTCAAAGTATGGATCTTAAGTATGTAATGAGGAGCTCTGGCGGCTTAGTGCCTAAGGCATTTGACTGCTAACTAGAAGGTTGGTGGTTCAAACCCACCAGCCACTCCACGGAAGGAAGATGGGGTAATCTGCTTCCATAGTGATACCACCACCTTGGAAACCCAACGGAGGTTGCTATGAGTCAGAATCGACTCAATGACAGTGAGGTTGTTGTTGTTTTTTTTTTTTTTAATGTATGTACTGATTCAAACAAACACCTCATTGAAAGGATTTTCAAATCTATCAGAGAAATGTGAATACTGATTGATATTTATGAATTATTAATTTTAGTTGTGATGATAGATGATAATTTTAAGTATGTTAACCTTTAAAGATTATATACTGAAGTATTTACAAAAGAAATCATATGCTTCAAAATAACTAGTTGGAAAGGGAGAGTTGTGGAGATAGAGAAGTAAGATTGGTCATATATTGACAATTATCAAAGCTGCATGATGGATATTATTCTATTTCTGGATTATGTTTGAATTTCTTCTATAATATAAAATAAAACTAAAATAAAGAGGAGGAGTGATCAATAATGACAAATACTTCAGAGAAGTAATATGGAGACTAGAATATGTCCAATGTATTTAGCAACTAGCAAGGCACTGGTGCCCAGGGCATGTACAGTTTCACTGCAGTATGTTGAAGGCGGAACACAAAATATGATGGGTTAAGAAGTGAGTGGGAAGAGAGGAAGCACAGAAGGAAAATCATGAAATTTGGGAATGACGAGAGGAAGATGCAGGCTTGAGAGAACTTATTCCTTCCTGTCTTTCTGCCTGTCTGCTTACACTCTTTCTTTGTTTGTCAAAGATTGTAGATACTCTTGAATATGTTGCTGTTGCAGAAGAGACAGTAAAGAATGAGAGTTTCTTGAGATGATTGATATCCTACTTATTCTGGCCAGGAATTTGTACTATGAATGTGTTTGAAACTTCAAATTAGTCCAAGATCGTTAATGGTGAGGCACTGGAAACAAAAGTTACCCTTGAATCTCTTGACAACATTGTCTTCTTGTCTGAATCTGAACAAGCATAAAATTTTAAGGAAATGGTAGCAAAATCTCTTAGAATTACTAACCACTTCTGCAAGAGTATGACTGCCATCAACCTTTGTTATCTTAATAAAAAGGGCAAAGTTAAAAAAATATTGTTTTGAAAATACTGGATTTTGGTTGTTGGTTTTTTTTTTTTTTGGTTGTGGGGGGTGGGTTTCCAGTTCACAATAAAAATTTTAGAGAAGGAAAGAACTGAGAAAGAAATAAAATCTATAGTTATTTTAATCCCTTCTAGACAATAGCAGTTATCTTAGTGATCTTTATTTTAAACTCATTGGGTAACTTGTAGTCACTGTATCACTTAAACAAAGGTAGAGAAGGTTATGATATAGTCTCACTTGGCAATTTCGTTAGGAATAACCTCATGTTTAAGAATGCACATTAAATAACATAAGGAAGAACCCTTCAAGCTATAGAAAGAATTGATGCCAAAAAGCAAAACTCTGAACTAGTCGGAAATCAAATGAAAAAAAAGGCTTCAATATAATGCTTTTTTCATAGAAATAAGGATAGCTCAAGAGGAAAACCAAAAACAATTTCAAAGGCAAGCCATACAACAGGAAAATTGGGCAACATAGATGTGCATTCTGTGTACTCTGCTGACCATAGACTCACATTTCTAACACAAAGATAAAATATTAGGAAAGAAAATATGTATTCTAGGAGCAAATGTTATGCTGGAATTAGCACACTAAGGGAAATGACTAATCTTGAAGTCAGTAGCGAAGTCCATATTCGTTCACTTTGCATAAGTAATATGATTGCTAGAGAGAAAATAGCACTTCACATACTTTCAGAAAGAGAAAAGCTATAATTTTAAGTACCAGGTACTAAAAAATAGAATTTCTCTACATGAGATTTTAGAAATACTCCAGTTAAATGAAAATATATATATATAAAGAGATTCTGTTGTTGCTGTTGTTGTTGTTTTGCCGTCGAGTCGGCCCCGACTCATAGCGACCCTTCCTTGGGTTTCCAAGGCAGTATCACTACAGAAGTAGGATTGCCCAACCTTCCTTCTGAG
>NW_006921650.1:1774237-1778545 GCF_000298275.1 Orycteropus afer afer | reverse complement strand
AGAGGCAGAGTTCTTTCCTCAGAAACTTAAAGCAGTATAATTAAGGGCATAATTGTTTTGTTATTTTTTTAAATAAGCTTGGTTATGCACCTATTTTTGATGAGAGAGCTTTGTTCATCACCTTCATTATCAAGGTATTGTTTTAGACTCCATACAAGGTACCCCATAAAGGCAAGGAAAAATAAAAAGGAAGTAAACTATATGACTCTTACCTCAATGGAAAAAGAGTTAAAATACAACCATGTGTAAAAAATAGTATTGGTATAATTGCTTGCTATGTAGGCAATATATGCAATATTCTAGGCGAATAGTAGAACAATCAATTTTGTGCTAATGGGGAAGAGGAAACATGAAAAATATAGAATATGTCCTTTACCTATCCACATATATAGGCTGCCCATGGAGATAATCCCATGTGATTTCCTATATTTAGCATCATCTATCTCTATTTCTAGGAGCTCTGGTAGCATAGTGGCTAAGGCACTTGACTGCTAACTAGACGGCTGGCGGTTCAAATCCACCAGCCACTCCTTTGGAAGGAAAGTTGGGCAATCCACTTCGGTAGTGATAACGCCTCGGAAACGCAAGGAGGGGTCCCTATGAGTCGAGTCCTACTCTACGGCACGTAACAACAACAACATCTCTATTTCTGTATATACAGGCAGTCCCCAGATTTCAAATGTCCAACTTGCATGCACCCATAGTATGGACCTGTTGGACCCGAATTTGGAAAGGAGTGTCGGCGCGAGGAACGTGATACTGACTCGACAATGCAAAAGCAAAGGAAAAGTTCATTTCCAAGCTCGAGCTGGGGTCTCCGCTTACACCGATGCAACGGCTTGGGCAAAAGACCCCCGCTCCTTTTGTTCTACATATTTATAGGATTTTCAAGGGGCAGTTACACAAGGTGGGGCTGAACATCAGTGATTGGTGCAGGGGACAAGTTCTGCTATTTGGCAGCGACTGATAGGTGCAAGCTCAGGACTTTTCCAGTTTTCTGTCAAGGGATGGGTCCCTCTTCAGGACTTTCCAGGCCCTGGCTTTTCTGATTGGACTCTACACAACAGTGATTTCCCGTAAATTGGGTCTGTTACATTAAACTGAAACTTAAGCAATAACCGAAACTTAGGCCTACAAAGATTAAGTAAAAACTTAAGCCTACTTGGTCTTTTAGCTTTGTCAAGGTTACTATACTTAAATTCTATTCCCTTACAGACCAGCCAGTAAAGCATCCAGTAACAATTCCTGAATCATGAAGTGAACTTAGTACCAGAGTTGTATTTAGAACAATGTAGATATCTAAATGTTAATTTCTACCCCTTAGGCTGTAATCCCTTGTGAAACCAATAAACCAGGAGGAAGAAAAGTAACATTTACTGAGCAACAAGCCTTGTAGACACAATGCAAAGACAAGAACCAAGGGGAGGCAGCTAGTCAGTCAGTAGTAGAAGGTAATTCAAACCCAGCCCAGGTTCTCTCCCTAGTGCTGGCTAGTCACACCTTTCTCTGCAGTGTCTGAGGTCCAGGCCGTCCCCCTCACTTGGAGAAGGTCTGCATGTGGTGGCACTTTGGTGGCAGGGCCATCCAGCTCAGGTCAGCCTCACTGCTCATTGCCTGGATGTTGCAGCAACACAGCAGCTGGTCTGCTGAGCCCAGGCTGTGCCACTCTGCCAGCCAGCCATAGCCACTGGTATCCTACTGGCCCAGGGTACATACAGTGGTTCGTAATAACAAGCAGGAGCTACTTTGCATTATTATTATTACTGCATTATTATGTTAAAGATGTTTCAGGTATACTATATACTGAGACAAACATTTGACTAACTGGCTATGCAAACCTACCTCATTGTTCCAGCTTACATATAAATTTGGCTTAAAGACAGATTTAGGAACTGGATTTAATAATCCGGGAACTGCTTATAGTGTTCCTTTCCCTCCAACATACTGAAAACCAAACCAAACCAAACCAAAACACCTACTCTTGGCCTTCCTGCCCTTTTTCTATCCTGTTTATCTTCTGCCTTTTTCCACTAAACTGTGATTTCACCCCCAACAATGTCTTTTTCCCCATGATCACCACTAAACCTGCTCCTTCAAAAATTGCCTTGGCATCCTTCTTGCCTTTTCCAAGGATCACACTGCCATTTTTATTTCCTTTGATGGCATTGCTTTAATTAATGTTGCTTAGTCCCTTGGTAGCGTGGTGCCTAAGGCACTTGACTGCTAACCAGAAGGCTAGCCGTTCAAACCCACCAGCCAGTCCTCTGAAGGAAGGTTGGGCAATCTACTTCCATAGTGATACTGCCTCAGAAACCCAAGGAGGAGTCACTATGAGTTGGGTCCAACTCGATGGCACATAACAACAGCAACAACAACAGTCCCTTGGAACTTCCTTCTCTACATCAGTGGGACTGCTTTTAGAGTACCGTGAAAAGCTGCATACCTGTAAGTCTATCATTGATGATCCTTTAAAAAAAAATGCATTGCCTGAATGAATTCTATTGAGTACCAGCTCTTACCTTTTATGGTATCTTAGCACATTAAATTTCCCATCCATCAAAAGATGCTGGAGTTGATGCTTAAAAATAAAGTATGAACTCTTGGCTGGATTAAGACATTCATTATTCCACTCAGCTTCTCTGTTTGCTGAGGTTTGGAATCATTTTTTTTCTTGTACTGCAGTTTAGCTTAGCGGCTAGACAAGTTATGAGTCTTTGGATTTTTTAACATTGCCTTCAGTTTGGAAAGTTTCAGTGAATTCCAATTAAATGTGGGGTTAATATTTATTTTGGTTCTGGTATAGGTTCACCAGGATTCAGGTTCTCGATACTGTTCATGTATTTACCATGTCCGTCCCTTCCGTTTGACTTCAAAGGCCTATGTTTCTTCTACTTGTATTGATAATAGCTCCCAAATCCTTTTGGCACTAGGCTTTTTGGTCCTAAAATTCAGTTCCTTTATGTTGCCTGGTCAGGTGTATGGCCTGACTTAACCCGGGTGTTGGTATTTGATGTGGATCCTTGACAGCATCCTGTGCTGCTGCCATCCAAAAACCTTTCACGATACACATTTGATTGATGGAAACCACTGACCTCCCCGTAATGTATCTTGACATTGTATAATATGCCCTAACAGTTAACACACATCTCGATCCTTTAATCTTTCAGTAAAACAGTGAAATTCTGAGAATGAAATTTTCTAAGTGACTAAAAGGTGATGACTTTGCACAGATTAGAAAGGTGATCTTCAATCTTCAGGCACCTACTGTGAAATCAGTAAAGGTTACCTATTTCACGTTTATGTCTTTTTCTAGGGTTAAAATATATATATATAACACTTATCTTAGTTGACTTTTTTCCCTCAGAGCTACTGGGAAAGATGATAGTTTCAAGTTGTTATGCATGAAAGAGATTGAAAAATTTTTGTTTCTAAGGAAAAACATGAGTTATTACCTTTTAAATATATTCAGGAAATGAATATATATTATAATAAATTTTAGATATGGCTATGCTATAGATAATTCAATAATAAAAATAATTTTTCCTTGCCAACTGAATCACATTTAGTATGTGAGTCTGCTATAATTACCACCTTTACCCTGTAAGACTCTAAGTTCTTTGCAAGTAAACCTGTCTCTTTTGTCTGTATCCCCAGTACCTGGCATAGAGCTTGGCCCCTGGTAGACACTTAATAAATCATTGAATTAATAGATGAACCAATAAATTCTGGGTTTTTAGAAGACATGATGTATCAAATATTTAGTTAGAATATTTAGTTTTGAGCGGTAAAATTAATAGCCAGAATTTTTTAATATGATAATTAGAAAACTGAGGTAAAACTTTAAAAAAAAAAAAAAACCTTAGGAAATATTTAAGAAACTGTAATTTTGGAAAAATGTCTAAGGCAACCCCTGAAAGGTCGAGTGGCTCTTAAATATTTTTGTTACCAATTAAGAGTAGAAATCCAATTCGTTTTTGAGAACAGTCTGAGGAACTGGGCAACCAAATGTGTGTCTTTAGCCACCCCATCCACGCAAAAGGATTGATTGCCCCATTGAGCAAGGCAAGATATTTCCCAGCAGGCCTGGCTGTGGGGGTGTGCTCCTGGACATTCACCTCTTAGGGAGTTCTAGGCCAGTTGCAAGCAGGAAAGCTCTTTCTAAGGAAATCACTGGGAAGTCTTGTGCCACATAGTTTCCTCTGCAAGAGAGTTCAACTCTTAGAAGAGTCTTTGACTCAAATACCAATATTTTTGCAATCTGTATATGTTTCTTTAGCTTCTTGACAATTTTGAATATATTTACTTTTT
>NW_006921650.1:1714765-1774137 GCF_000298275.1 Orycteropus afer afer | reverse complement strand
TTTTTTTTTTTTTTCAGGGTAGGATATTGCTCTGTTCATCTTTCTCTTTTGCCTAATACGTGTTAGTTTGCCAGTATTAGACATATAAAATAAGTCTGCCCATTAGGACAAATGTCTACTTTATCAACTTGGAACAACAAAAATTAGGAGGTTGTTCACATTCTTCTAGTACTTTACAAAGTATAAATAAGAGACTTTTGGCTTCCGCCCACCTATGGAACTTAATGGTAGAAAAATAAATATAATTAATCTCTGAAAACTTTCTTTTTTCCTTCCAAAGTGGAGTAACTGGCCCTCCCATAAATTCTGGGGAACTAGGCCTCAGTGTTTACTACTGGAAGTGCACCAGCTCTGTGGAAGTTTCCGGAGAGGAATGTTTGGAGTTGGCGGTAGAGTGAAATAGCTCTCTCTTCTGTCCTCCAGTTCATTGGCTTGAACTAAACCCAAATCAAAAAGTAAGAAGAGATCTCTTACAAGTGTTCTGCTTCCTTCTCCCGTAAGGCCTTCCTTAATGATTAGAAACTTTGCTTATATAATTTCCCCTTTACCTCTCTGTCAGACTCAGCTGCTTAAGAGGTACAGTGGTCATCCAGGAGGGTTATGCTTGAGACTCTGAGGTTCCACCCACCTAAGGAATTTAATCTATGCATGACAGGTTTGATTTTTTTCACTCCCTCCTTCAACAGAGGTCAATAAATGAGATGAATTTTGCTATTCTCTTCATATAAAGACCATTTATTTAATATAACAAACCATGAACCATAAAAAACAAGTGTGTGTGTTCTTGTTCCTTCTGTTTACAGTATTTTATATTAATCCAGATCTGTAATAAATGAATGCTCATGCTAGTTTCTAAGAGCACCCTCCCCCAGTCTCCTCCCCCAACCCCCCAAAATTCAATACATTAGGAAAATAGTGCCTTACAGAGAATGACTGTTTATTAAACATTAAAACTCACTGCCGTTGAGTCGGATCTGACTCATAGCGACCCCTCCTTGGGTATCACTACAGAAGTAGATTGCCCAAGCTTCCTTCTGAGGAGTGGCTGGTGGGTTTGAACTGCCAACTTTCTGGTTAGCAGTCAAATGCCTTAGACACTACACTAAATATGTGACAAAATTATTATCAATTCCCATAAGGTTAGTCTTTCTCCATATTCATTCTTCCTACACAATTCTCTTAGATAATCTATCTGAAAAACACTTTCCTACTTTCCTTTATTGTATTTCCTCATACTATAACATATAAATAGCACTATATATATTCTGTAGAATCTTAATAGGCACTTTTTATTTTTAAAAAAGGCAGGGAGAGTTCCATGATTTAAAAACAAGAAGGAAAAAATTTTAAAAAAAAGACAGTTAAACAAAATTAACAAGTATCTTTAGCATGGACAATCCTTTAAAGTTTTTAGTATGTCACTGAACATCAACCACTTATTCTTCAAGAATGAACTGCATTTATGGTATGCGGAGATGACCAGCCATACCTAAACATGAGACTCACTGTTACTCAGATTGAGAAACCACTGTTCCCTGGGGCATACTTTTAGAAACTCTGTTCCAGAGATAACTGGGGACAATAATATTCCTTGATACAACTGCTCCACTTCCCTTCCTAATCATTTCAAAAATGTATTCCATGGTTCTCCACCCTTTAGTCCCACCCTACCCTACTCCACTCCTCCCCCCTGCAAAAAAAAAAAAACAGCACATTGCTGTCAAGTCAATTCTGACTCATAGCAACCCTGTAGGACAGAGAACTGCCTCATGGAGTTTCTAAGGCTGTAATCTTTAAGAAAGCAGATTGCCACATGTTTGTCCCACACAGCAACTAGTGGGTTTGAACCATTGACCTCTTGGCTAGCATCCAAGCACTTAACCACTGAGTCACCAGGGCTCCTTTCTTTAATCCTACAAACTCAAAATACAATTTTTCCAATTTGAATTCCCTGTAATAATGCCAGACAAATAAACAAACAAACAAACAAACAAACAAAACTCAGTAATGGTAGAGATTATATGAGCAATATGATTAATAAACTAGAATATGTCAAGTAAGAATATATATATATTGCATGTTATATATATATATATATATATATATATATATATATATATAATATAGCCTATATATGTCTGTGTGTATCTATATCTATCTATCTATCTATCTATAATATAGCCTATATATGTCTGTGTGTATCTATATATATAGATACAGACATATATAGCCTATATTATAGATAGATAGATAGATAGATAGATAGATAGGCTGTATTATGGGAGCTCCAGTAGTGTAGTGCCAAAGGCACTTGACTGCTAACTAGAAGGCTGGCGGTTCAAACCCAATAGCCACTCCTCGGAAGGAAGATGGGGCAATCTACTTCCATAGTGATACGACTCAGAAACCTAAGGAGGGGTCGCTATGAGTTGGGTCCGACTCAACAGCACATAACAACAACAACAACAGGCTGTATTGTATTATACACACACACACAATAAAATAATATAATGCAAGGAGTATATATAACACAAGAAGTTCTGGTGATATAATGGTTAAGTGCTCAGCTGCTAACTGAAAGATTGGCAGTTCAGACCCACCCAGGGGCTTCACTGGATAAAGGCCTGATGATCTGCTCCCACAAAGATTACAGCCTAGAACACACAGTGGCTACAATGATGGGCTCAGGTATAGCAAGGATTGTGAGGCTGGCACAAGACCAGGCAGTGTTTCGTTTTGCTGTGCATAGGGTCGCTATGAGTTGGAGATGACTCGATGGCACCTATCAACAACAACAACATGAGCACATGAATGTTTACCTACATGTTTTTGCAAAATATGCAAGAATATAGCAACATTGCAGATTTAATTAAACTTCTGCCATTAAGTAAAGACAAATATTACCTTTCCTAGCCTTCTAATGGGAACTCTGGTGGCTTAGTGCCGAAGGCATTTGACTGCTAACCAGAAAGCTGGCAGTTCAAACCCTCTTTCAAGTGATGAAGAGCAAAGATGTCTCCTTGAAGACTAAGGTGTGCCATGGTATTTTCAATCACACTCCTCGGAAGGAAGGTTGGGCAATCTACTTCTGTAGTGATACCGCCTCAGAAACCCAAGGAGGGGTCACTATGAGTCAGATCCGACTCGACAGCAGTGAGTTTGGTTTTTTGTGGTTTTTTTTTTGAGCCTTCTAATAAAAAAAAATATGAGATTTCATCAATTATTTATTCATCAAACTAACTTTTAAGGAGAACTCAGTGTGTTTCTAATTTCATTCCAGAGACTTTGATGAAAATAGAAATGAGATATGGTCTCTGTTTCCACCTGGTTCACAGTGTACATTATGTTATTCATACCTGAGTAATGAATGGAATTTAATTAAAGGAAAAAATTGTCAGCCTCCAGCTTTACCTTAAGTTAGTTTCATTGTAACTTAAATTCACCTAAACAGAGAACAAGGTATATACCTCTTTTACTTATTCATTCAATATATAAATATTTATTGAGAGCTTAAGAGCAGTGACAAAGGTAGACAATGTCCCTAACTTCACAGAGTGTTGATTTTAATTGGGAAGAGAAAAGCAGAAACACAATAAACAAAACCCCATTACCACTGAGCCTATTCAGACTCACAGTGACCCTATCTGATGGAGTAGGAATGCCCCCGTGGGGTTTCCAAGGCTATAACCTTTACAGGAGCAAACTGCCACATCTTTTTCCTGTGGAGTAGCTGGTGGGTTCGAACCATCAACCTTTATTTCACAGCCAAGTGCTTTATTACTGCACCACCAGTGCTCCTTAAATTAAAAAATAACAAAAAACAAAACCCGTCGCTATTAAGTTGATTCTGACTCTTAACAACCCTTTAGGGTTTCAAAACTGTAAATCTTTACAGAATCAGACTCCCACTTCTTTCTCCCTTGGAGCAGTCGGTGGGTTCAAACCACCAGCCTTTCAGTGTAGCTTTAACCACTGCACCACTAAAAAACCCATTGCAATTGAGTCAGTTATGATTCAGCGACCCCCATTGCGTTTCCAAGTTGGAGTAGATTGCCCCCTCTTCCTTCCACGGAATGGCTGGTGAGTTTGAACCACCAACCTTCTAGTTAGCAGTCAAATGCCTTAGGCACTGTGCTACCAGAGCTCCTTAAATAAACACATTCATAATATAATCTCAGATAGTGATCAGTGTTACAAAGAAAATGAAACTGAAGTAGAAAGTGAAGAGGTTGGGGAGAGCTATTTCAGTTGGGTGACTAGGGTAGGCCTCTCTGAGGAGGTCACACTTGAGTAGACTTGAATAATGAATTAGTCCTGTGAAGATGGGGGAGGGGGCAGTGTAGATGAAGGGAACAAATGTAAAAGTCTGTGAAGCAGTAGCAAGATAGGCTTGGTTTGTTTGAGGAACAGACAAAGGCCTCCATGTTTGCAGTAAAAATAAATGAGTAGGAGATGAGCTTTAAAAGGCAATCAGGGGCCAAATTGCTCCTTGTAAGGAGTTGGGAATGACTCTGTCCTAAAAGGTAATGAAGCCCTGATGGTTTTTTAATATATAAACTGTATCTCATGACTCTTGAAGAATTTTCCAGCCCCACTCCACCAAAATTCAGAAATGAAATTTAACCCAAAACAATAACACTGAAATTGACCACATTAACTGAGTGTGACAAGTGATGTCTAGCTAAAACTAAATTGCTGTTCACAGTGTAACGTCGGGCAGACCTCCGTGGGACAGTTTCTTTCCAGTTTGGCCAACTACCTTTCTGGGATTGTTAGTGTACATGCCAACTTGGCCAGGCTGAAGTGCTCAGTTGTTTGGTCAAATACTAGCCTAGATGTTACTGTAACAGTATTTACATGGGTTTAACATTTACAATCAGTTAACTTTAGGTAAAGTAGATTACCTTCCATAATGTAGGTGGGCCTCATCCATTCAGTTGAAGGATTTACATCCAAAAACTGAGGTTGTTTCCTGAGGGAGAAGGAATTCTGCTTCAAGACTGTAGCAGCACAGAAATCCTGCTGGGGTTTCCAGCCTATTGCCTGACTTAAAAATTTCAGACTTACCAACCCTTAAAATTGCATAAAATAATTCCTTAAAATCAATCATCAATTTCTCTCTCTCTCTCTTTCTCTCCTATGTGTGTACACGAACACACACCTGTACATATTATATATTATCTACATATAATATATATTCCCGGAATATTTATAAAATATAAATCCTAGTTAGCATAAACCGTTAAGTGCTCAGATGCTAACCTAAAGTCTAGAGTTCAAGTCTACCCAGAGGCTTCTCAAAAAAAAAGTCCTGAAGATCTAGTTCTAAAAAAAATCAGCTGTTGAAAACCCTGCGGAGCACAGTTCTACTATGACATGCATGGGGTGACCATGAGGCAATGTCAACTCGATGGTAACAAGTTTGGTTTGGTTTGGGATGTATTTATTATCCTATTGGTTTTTCTTCTCTGGAGAACCCTGACTAACACAGTGACCCTGTGCTATGTGATGATGAGTCCATTCCCTCACGCTTTCTCCTATCCACATTGCTAGAAAAACCTCCACCACATACAAATGTGTCGTTTCAGGTTCATGGTTCTTCCGTGATTTTTTTTCCCTACTCTACCATGCCGATAAGTGGGCCTTCCCTCTGAAATACACTGTTATAGGGCTGCAGCATGCATATGACCCAGAACGTGCTTACAGAATTGTTTTAGACTCTCACTGAAAGGAAAGTATAAAACTAACATTTCTCTTAGAGAACTCATAGACCCCCTCAAGAATTAAACTCATAGCTCTCCAGGATTGTTTGAAAAAACTGACACTGCATGGAAGGCTAAACATTTCAGGAGTGAAGGAAAAGTCTATTTAAATATAACAGCAGAAGATAGATTCCAAGGCAGCCCAGGACTGAGCAACTAAAATAAACCAGAATAGAATCACTGAGGCATCAGAGGAAGGAGAAATTCCTGTGCATTCCGTAGGTGTTTGAGGGGATTGTGGAGATAGGCAGGGCTTGATAGGGATCACAGGATTTGGACAGGTTGTACGAAGGAGAGAGAATAATACATTCTCCAAGGGTAGAAAACAGTATGAACAAAGGCTTGAAGGCCAAAGGGATTCCAAGTGTTAAGATTGTGAATGCCTCCGACTGGCTGGAGCAGAGGGTTTTGATTAGGGGACGAGAGGAAACACATTGAGAATGCTGGGTCCTGCAATTTCAGCACTGATCTGGCCCAGTGGGATCAGATGTTGGTATTCATAGCCCTGGACTGCCTTGTTCAGGCGCTGGCAGTGGGATCTGTGGGCTAGAGGTACTTTCTCAATGTAGCTATTTGTACTGAGCCTGTCACTAGCTCAGCAGGAGGTAAAAATTACTTGACAGTCTCTTCTGGCTCTCACCCATCTAAAGTGTGAGGGAGAGTGGGGGTGTCAGAGTAGGTGGGCACTGGGGAGAGTGAGCCCTTAAGAACTGGAGCTTTGGTGAAGAAGAGTGAAGGGCATTTGGAGGCTTACCCAGAGTCTGGGGGCACCCATGCCAGGCAAGCAGGCCCCCACAATGGAGTCCTTGTACCTTCCCATCCCCCCCATGTGGTTAGTCCTTCCCACTTAAAGTGCATGATTCAGTAGAGAAAGAGACTCTCTCTCCCTCTCTCATACACACTAACACACATACACACATATACCAGATTAAAAAATCATTTTGGAATTTAAAATCTCAGGTAACGATCCTCAGAAGCAGAAAGCAACACTTTCATACAATTCTATTGGTTCCCCATTAAATTGCAAATGTGAACAATTCATCATGTGCAATACACTCATTTAAACCCACATGACTTCTTAAGACAGGATGATAACATTTTGGATTTCATTTTTGTTTGCTGTGTAAGAGTCTTGAGTTTTGGCCAAAAACCCAGGCCCTGGGTGAATGTGCTTTAGCCCTCACTTTCTGTCAAGAGGCCAAGCGGACATAGGAGAGAGGGTGTAGCTGTCTGTTCAGACATGATTTTTAGTTTTGCCCTTTGCCTCTGGAGCCAGGGCCCTGGCCCACATCCAGCTGCACGGAGAGAAGATTATGGTATTTTCTAGGTAATTTTAAGGAGCACAAACCCAAAGTGAAGTCAGGTGGTTTCAAGTTTGCACTGAATTTTTCATGTTAAGGATTTGTCATGATTTGGGTTTTCAGCAAAGCTGTGTTTTAAATGATGAAGGGAGTTGTATTCTTCTGGAGACAGGCATGTTTTGGTTGTTTGCTAATGACCTCTGGTTTTGCTTATGGAGAGTTTTGTTAACAAATGGAAATGTAGCAAAATACAGCAGTCTCTTTCGTACTTTTCCCTCTTTTTTTCTTTCTTTCTTTTTTTTTTCTAAACAATGGGAACCCTTGTGATAAACTGTCAAAACCAAGCTATAGATATTGGTTATTGTGGCATCATTAATACTGACTGAAAATAAATTAGTCACTTTGGCAATCAAATACATTCCTCTAATCTCCTGTGGTGCTTTTAAACAGAGCCTTCTCCTCACTGTTTGATAGATCCTATTGTTGAGGAAAGAGAGATGTAG
This sequence comes from Orycteropus afer afer, assembly GCF_000298275.1. Lineage (NCBI taxonomy): Eukaryota > Metazoa > Chordata > Mammalia > Tubulidentata > Orycteropodidae > Orycteropus > Orycteropus afer. The sequence goes on along the minus strand of NW_006921650.1, from coordinate 1,766,571 downwards.
AAATGTATTCAAAAATTCTTTGAAATTTTTCCAACCTCAGGAACCTATTGAGCAGTAATTAGCCTTTAAGGCAGTTGATAAGAAAAACACAGCAGGGTTCTTGCTCTTGAATTTAAAGTTAACCCCAGCCCAGATGAGCGTCTTTCAGCTTTAGAACCCATGTCACACTCGTCTGTCCTGCCTGCTTGTCTTGTTTTTCCCCTGCCCTCTCTCTCATGCCCCATCATAGCCTCAGACCACCTTATCTAAAAGATAGGGAGATCAAGGCTGAGTCTGCAGAGGGTAACAAAATTAAGTAAAAATAAACTCTAAATGCAAGTGTGCAAGTTCAGTTTCAGGGAAGAAAGACTCTGTCTTCAGGCACAACTGGCTGACTGAATTGAACAGAACGGTAATTTCTAGTTCATGTTTAGTTGGATCCCTGGGTTGGATTGACCCATTTTTATTGTGATAGCATTGAATTCCATGTAGCTTTCAGTTCTGTATCCTTACTAGTCCCAGTTGTCTCAAGAACATCACAGAGATATGGATATGATTTAAAGCTAAGTTGAAAATTAAAAAGTAGTTCTATAGTCTCCAGAGAAGGACATATTTTTATTTTCTGTATTTACGACAGCAATCTGGAGTGAAAGGTTCATTGACTACAAAGTGATGCGCTCAGGGGAAGAGAGAAATTGCTCTCAGAATCAGCATTCTGTCTTGCGCTCTCAGGGGCAATGCCATAATTGCAGAACTGTAGGGTAAATGTGCCCTTGTGGGTATGCATGAGATGCTAGGAAAAAAAAAAGTCCTCCTTCTGTCCTCCTTTGAGAGCTAAGACTAGTTCATTATCACAGACGGACCCTTAGTTACAGAGATAAAAGTTATAATAATAAGCGAACTGTAAGGTCCTTTAACCCCTCCTATAAACCCTGTTGGTGACAGCCTTCACCCCTAGTGCCTGAAGTACTACCCAGTCCCTCTGACTCCAAGAGACAGCAAAACCCTGAAGGGCACATGAATGTTGAGAGAAAGTAGCAGAAATAGTTGATCCAGTGTGGTAAATGTGAGAAATGACCTCACTGCTGAATCCAAAAGTCTCCTAAATTTATGATGACCATGTTAGAAATACATTTACTAACTGCACAAAGTCTAGTTACTGTGTTGTGCTGGTCTGCCTTGAGGCTTCTTTATGCTCAATTATGTGCCCTTCTGTTGATAGGCATCACTGCTGTTCTTCTCCAGACAAATACACAGGTGGTTGTATTTCGTGCAAAAGTATATTAATTTCTCTCCTTCTCCATCTCTCTCTATGTCCTACACACACACCCACACACACACACACCAGTTGAAAGTTATGTGTTATAAAGAATCTCAGGTACTTACTAATGCTTTAAGTCAAAACATAGTGACTATGGAATTTTGTTTATTTTGAGTGAGATAAAGTTAATCAGGTATTTCATTGCCAGTATCTTGTTCCTGAAGCTCTGGTGGTGCAATGGTTAAAGCATTTGGCTGCTAACCCAAAGGTCAGTGACTCAAACCCATGGGAGAAAGATGAGTCAGTCTGCTTCCTTACTGATTTATAGCCTTGGAAACTGTGTGGGGCAGTTCTACTCTGTCCCATAGGGTTGCTATGAGTTGGAATTGACTGGATGGCGTGGGTTTTTTTTTGTTTTGTTTTGTTTTTTTAATCTTGTTCCTTGAATACGCAGGAAATCCTGGGTAGATTTTCTATATCCATCCCAATAGTGGCCTACATTTTTACTACTAGTTTCCACATCAGTTTCCTGCTGAAGAACAGTCCCCTGCTCTGGGTACCTCCTATGGATCCAAACATGTTGAAATCTTTTTTGCAACTGAGCAGCAACTGTGACCTTCATCAGAGATTAGCTTTCAAGGTATCAAACCAAACCCACCGTTGTCAAGTCAGGTCTGACTCACAGTGAGCCCTCCTTGGGTTTCCGAGGCGATATCACTACGGAAGTAGATTGCCCAACCTTCCTTCCGGGGATGGCTAGTGGGTTTGAATGGCCAAGCTTCTGGTTAGCAGTCAGATGCCTTAGGCACTACACCACCAGAGCTCCCTTCAAGGTATCAGAGCAAGCAAAATAGTTCTGAACCAAATAGCAGGCTAGATGCACAAGAGGTAGTCAAAAACCCATTAGGGAAAATAGAGGTACAGCCCTGAGACTAAAATCCCAAGCCCCGAGGGTCATAGGGTCTCTTCACAACCATCAGGCAGGAATGGAACTGGACTCAGAGCCTGACTGTTTCATCACCACTTCCAGACCAGCTTGTCTGCTTTCTTTTTGCCAGGCTCTATGCCAAGTGCAAGGAAGGTTGGGCAATCTACTTCCATAGTGATACTGCCTCGTAAACCCAAGGAGGGGTCATTATGAGTTGAGTCCGGCTCGATGGCACGTAACAACAACAACAGCATACCAAGTGCTTAAGATATAAATTCACATAAGAAATGATCCCACATGTCAAGGATATTATATTCTAATGGAGAGTGAGTGGGCTTGAGGAAAGAAAAGATCCTGGGTTAAAAAATCAAAGGCAAACCCACTGCCATTGAGTCATAGCAACCCTATAGGACAGAGTAGAACTGCCCCATAGGGTTTCCATGTCTTCCATACCCATAGGCTGCATATCTTTACAGAAACGTCTGCCTCATCTTTCTCCCATGGAGCAGCTGGTGGGTTGGAACTGCTGACTTTCGATTAGCAGCTGAATGCTTTAACCACTGCACTACCAAAGCTCCTTGGTCCTGAGTTAGGATCTTCTTATAGATTTGTGGTTCATGATTAGATGGGTTGGCTTAAAGTATCACAGACATTTGGTCTTAAAATTCAGGTTAATTGCCAGTTTGAAGAGCCAAACTGCACCACCACACTGGCCCCTGCCACATTACCCAACCACTCCTCTACTAATCCTATTAGTCTATCGACACTTCTCTCCAAGACCATCTATGCACCCCTAAGTGCTAAATGCAGTGGCTGTTTCTTAGTATTCAACTTATATGATACTATCTGTGGTAGTTAAGATTACAGGTTAACTTGGTTGGGCCATGATTTTGAGTGGCTTGGCAGTTATTATATATATTCCCCATGATGAGATCAGACATGATATAATCACTTCCATGGTAAAATCTGCTGTCAGCAGTTAATCAATTGAGGGGGATTACCTTCAGGGTGTGGCTTGCTTCTAGTATGTATGGAAGGGATGCTGCATTTAGCTCATTATCATCTCCAGTTCCTGGACTCACATCAGTGGCCTGCTTTGTTACCTGCCAGTCTTGATATTGTTGCCTTTGCAGCCTGTGAGCCAACAAGGATTTGTCAGCCTCAGCAGCACCAAAAAACAAACTCAAAGCCATCAAGTCGATTCCAACTCATAGCAACCCCCACTGGCTTCTCAAGACTATAAATCTTTACAGAAGCAAACTGCCTCATCTTTCTTCCACAGAGCAACTGGTGGCTTGGACCATTGACCTTTTGGTTAGCAGCCAAATATCTTAAGAGCTCCTTGCACCCTGCTATGCTGCCTGCCAATCTTGAGTTTATCGGCTCCTGCAGCTGCATGAGTCAGGAGAGGCCTCCAGCTTGTTTCAGTGGTAATGGAAGGCAAAGCTGCAGCCCAAGGCCTGGGGGCCTCCATCCAGCCCCCAGAGCCAGCACTCAGAATCAGACTTCTAGCCTAGTCTTCCCCTAGATCTGGCACTCTGAATGCAGACTGCTAGCCTTCTAAAAGGAGCTCTGGTAGCGTAGTGCTTAAGGTACTTGACTGCTAACCAGAAGGCTGGCGGTTCAAACCCACCAACCACTCCTCAGAAGGAAGATGGGGCAGTCTACTTCCGTAGTGATACTGCCTCGGAAACCCAAAGAGGGGTCGCTATGAGTCGGGTCTGACTCAAAGGCACATAACAACAACAACAAGCCTTCTAAAGAGAATAAATTTCTATTTGTTAAAGCCATCCACTTGTGGTATTTCTGTCATAGCAGCACGAGAGAACTAAGACACCATCTACCACTCATTCTTCCAGGCCAGGTTATGTTCTGGTTGCTTTGGGTCTTTCCATTGGTTTATCACTCTCTTGGTCCCCCATTCAAAGGTTCAGTACCACTAAAGTCCTTCTTCTTCTCTTTCCATACTCTTTTGACCTCAGCAGCTCCTGTGAATGATTCCTTAGTATAAACTTCAAGCCTACCTCCAGAGTTATATTTCTACTGCCAGGTGGACCTGGGTGATCCAGATTCATCATATTCAAAAGCATATGAGATCTTTCTCCACTATTTGGCTGTTGCTTCTGTTTTTTACTTAATTAATGGTATTCATCATTCAGTTGTTTGCATTAGAAGAGATGAGAATATTCACATGAATGTTAGACATCTCTGTATCTATTTAGCTCATAATTCAATGCTCTGCACATTTATCAATACATGTTTAATAAATTAATAGCCTATATCCAAGAGTCTTATCATAATAGGATAAGATAGTAAGGACCTCTCATAACATGCCCCTTGCCGTAACCAAACCAAAATTATTTCCTATTTCTTTCTTTCATTACTTTTTAAAAGTTTTTATTGTGATTTGATTGAAAGTTTACAGAGCAAATTCATTTCCCCTACAGCAGTTCATACACATTTTGTCTCCTGACATTGACTGCAGTTCCCCACAACATAACAGCTCTCTTCCTACTTCCTCCCCATAGTTACCTCTTCCCTATGTTCTTCCCTCCCATGCACTCCTGCTCCCCAAGCTGTCTCCCTGTGCAAACACTGCCCTCTGTTCTCCCACAAGTAATTACTCCAAGAAGTGTGTCTGCCTGATGTAAATATTCACCTCATATGCCTGTCTGTTTTTGGCTGGCAGCCACAGGAGTGAGTTCAGTTCCAGACCTGAAGGGCAGCTAGGGGCCACAGTCTCAGGGGTCTCACCAGGCTCTATCAGACCAGCAAAACTGGTTTGTTTGGTTTTTTTTTTTATGATTTTGAGTTTTGTTGCACATTGTTCCCCCACTCTATCCAGGATCTCTTGCACTGATCCCCCTCCAAGTGGTAGCTGGGCACCATCTGGTTCTTCTGGTCTCATGGTCATATAGGCTGAAGATTGTGTGGACTACCAGTCCCTTGGACTAATTGCTTCCTTGCATCTTTGGTTTTCTTCATTTTTCTTTGCTCTGGACAAGGAGAGACCTGTCATTGCATCTAGATGGCTGCTTGCAAGCTTCTACGACCCCCATTTGCTACTCACCAAAGTATGATGTAGAAAACTGTTTTTTCTTTTTTTTTCAGTATGCAGTGCCAATTGAGCTTGATGTCCCCTGCTTGATGGTCCTTAGCCCACAGGTCCAACTGCTCGCTCCCTCCAGGTAGCTGGCTGTGACTAAGAAGCACCACAACCTTGCCCCTGGTCAGCTCTATTACACACCCAGACGTTCTTATAGCTCATACAAATATACATGTAGAAACATTTTCTGCTAATCCTATACATGGTCATGGGCACACTACCCCCTGCCTAGACATTCCTGATCATTCAGCCTGTCCACCCATCTATCTACCTGTAGATTAGTGATTGCCATCACTGACAACACAGTACTGTACATGCAACAGGGTTCACCTTTGTTGTCTGTACCTCCCATGTATCTCTCTATGTCTTCCTCTTCTTCATTGCCACCATGTTGATCACTCACTTTTGGTACATGCTCTTCTCTTCACCCAAATCAATACTTGTCTCTACATATCTAGCAGTGCTCCCTCCCATCCCATCCCGTTGGTGGTAACCAACAAAGAAAGCTTCCTTCCATAAATAAACCTTTCCTTGACTTTTTACAATAGTGGACTAATACAATATTTGTCCTTCTGTGACTGACTTATTTCACTCTCAAAATGTCCTCCAGTTCATCCACATGATGCAATGTTTCACAGATTACACATTATTCTTCACTGTTGCATAGTATTCCATTGTGTGTATGTACTTTAGTTTGGTTATCCATACTTCTGTTGATGGGCACTTAAGTTATTTCTATTTCCTATTTCTTAATCCTCAGGGTAAATCTTCAGGGTCCATCTGAGCTATCCCCTACACCCCACCTTTGCCTCCATCTGGGAATATCATACAGTCTCTGGGTAGTGCAAATGGTTAACACGTTTGGCTCCTAACCTGAAAGATTAGGGGTTTGAGTCCACCCAGAGGCACCTCACAAGGCCTAGATGTCTACTTCTGAAAAATCACCCATTGAAAATTCTGTGGAGCACAATTCTACTCTGACCCACATGAGTTCGCCATGAGTCCAAGTTGATTAGATGGCAGTGGTTTACTGGGAACACCATGGTGATTAATATATTCAGGTCTTTTCATGTTTTGCTTTCCCCTCCTCAACTGTCTTCCTTACCATCTAAGACCCCGTCTATGGAAGTATATGCATTTTTCAAGGCAGCTCTTAGTACCTGTCCTATTTAATACTGTCCTTGACCACATCAGACCACAATAACCACCAACACTGCCACCCTTCCATTTCTGAATTCCTCTGGCCCCTATCATCTGTGCTACAGAGTTTAGCACCTGGCTACATACTTGTTCTCTTTTTTTGGTACAAACAAGGCAGAAAGTCAGCCTAAGGATGCATTGTTGCTGTTGTTGTTATGTGCCGTTGAGTCAGCCCCGACTCATAGCGACCCCTCCTTGGGTTTCTGAGGCAGTATCCCTACGGAAGTAGATTGCCCCATCTTCCTTCTGATAGACATGGATGCATAGACATGGTAAATTCCTCCTTGAGTTTTCCCAGGAAAGTGACTTTGAAAAAGGAATTTATAGTCTTTCTTTCTTCAGTGGTGAAATCTATGTACCTCCTTGTAATATGATGTGATTTCCCTTTTGTCTTAGTTATCAGGAAAGTTAGAGCTATTTCGGTATCATATTGTAATAATCAGCTTGTCTCAGGATTCTAGTAATAGTTACTACCTGCCTTCTTTAGAAGTTTCTGTTATCTATCTATTCTTAATTTTACAGTACATTTAACTTGTAAGATCCTAAAAATCCTTTTGGAACAAAGTCAGGAAATAGATCCTAAAAAAAAGCAGATGCTAAATAGTATTAACAATAATAATACTCTGTTCTTATTGTTTATTATTGCATAGTCTCATTTTACCTGGATTGTGAGTTTTTGAGAACAGAGTTAAATCTTGTATTTCTATCAGTTGCCCAAAACAGCAGGTCCTTCGTAAATCTTTGTTGAAGGGTTAATACTTTCGGTTATCCTGAAATATGTGTTTTGTGAAAATAACAAACTTTAAAATAAGTATTTTACACTGAGCTTGAATTATCTTCTAAAATGGTATTAATTCTGAACACTGAGCATGTATATTTCTACTAACATTTTAAATTGTTAAATGTTTAAGGTATCAGAAAAAAGCACAATAAAAGTGAAAAGTTAAAGTTTTAGATATTAGAGTATCTAAGCGTATCACTTAAATCCGGCAAGAAGATTAACAAAATCAGTAATTTACTGACAGTAACACTTATTGGATAACTAAGTGCTTTTTTTCCCACAGCCCCAAAGCCCTGCTGGCTGCCTGTCTGATAAAGTTGATATTCAGGTAGTATCTGACTTTTTTTTTTTTTTTTTTTAACTTCCCTTATCCCCAGTTTCACTCCCTCTTCCCCTGCTTCCTAGCATAAGATAGCAAACATTAAAATTGGCTTTCCGTAAAATGACTTCTCCTGATTATCAAATTCTTTCCTTTCTTCCTCACCCAGGGACAATACTTATTAATTTGAAAGAAACCACAAGAATGTAATCATAAAGTTACCTGTAGACTTGGCATGCATTCACACTTCCTGTCCTTTTACTTCCAATCCACCCCTAACCCCCTCCCAAACATTCACCCCACCCACATACCTATGGCTGTTAAATACCTACAGAAGATAACAGGCATGTGTGAATAATTCATGCCATTGCAAAAACTTTTTAAGATGTAGTATTCATGCAATTTACTGGGCTTTAAAAAAAAGAAAGAAAAAAAAAAAAAACCCTGCTGTCCAGGCAATTCTGACTCATAACAACCCCCATTGGGTTTCCAAGGTGGTAAATCTCTACTTAAGTAGATTGTCCAGTCTTGGTCAGTGGAGTGACTGGGGGACTTGAACCACCAGCCTTCTGGTTAGCAGTCAGATGCCTTAGGCATTGTGCTAAACCACTGTTCAAAATGTGAGTAAGGGATTAGTAGATTCCTCCTTTTGCTCTTTTAACCAGAGGAGATGCACTTGCCTTTTCACTTCAGTGACACAGTGTACATGTTGCCTTCCCTAACCTTGTAAGCAGGACTGAGAAGAGAGAGAGAGAGGGGATGAGACACAGCTGTCTACATAATTATGAGACTCAAAGATCCTTTCCCTCCCTACTCTAGCCTGCATTCTATCTCTGTTGTTGGAAGATAAATTAAAACTCATCTTCATCCCCCTAAGTAGTGTTTTGGGACCAAACCCATATGGGTCCACCTTGGCCAGCCTCATGTGACCTCTAACCTTGCAGATTGTCCAAGGCTCATAATTAATCCTAGTTATTTTCCCATGGCCATTTCCAGTGTCCTGAATCACCTCACTCTTAATTAGCTAATGTTAGCTTTTTGAATACAGATACATTTTAGTGTTTCAGTTTGGCCTAGGGGAAACAGAATAAGGTAAGGAAATCTTTTGCAAAGCAAGAAGCATATCAAAGAAAATAGTCTACATTTGAACAGAAAAAAAATATTTTGAACTCCTGCTATTTTGCATTCTCTTTGCCAGTTCTCTCCACTGTTGTAATAAATGGAAGTGCCAGCTACACTAATTTGAAGTATAATATAAAAGATATGTTGCATTTAATACCAGGAGACACAGTAATGCAGGCCTAAAGGAAAACTCTTCTTGAACCTCTGAAAATGTGTAAGAAGTAGATCTGAGAATTTCATTATTTAGATATATTTACCATGTTTGGACTTTAAGCCTGTTTTGATAGGACAAATCTGGGTATTTGAGTATGTGACTTTTTGAAGACATATGAAAATTTTCAAAATGTTGTATTTACTAAATGCAGTGAGACCAATAATGTCAGACTAGCTCTTGTTGTTGTGTTGTTGTGATGTGCCATGGAGTCGGACCCAACTCATAGTGACCCCTCCTTGGGTTTCTGAGGCAGTATCACTACAGAAGTAGATTGCCATCTTCCTTCCGAGGAGTGGCTGGTGGTTTGAACCTCCAGCAGACTAGCTCTAGGAACTGGCAAATGGTAAAGTGGCAATTTAGATATTAAGTGTGAAAAAGGTATCAAGCATAATCCATGGATCTGGGTTTGTATTTTGACATTTTTTTAAAACCTTTCTTTAAGAATTATGTATTTCTGTATTACACACACACTTGCTTTTATATATATATATATGTGTGTGTGTGTGTGTGTGAGAGAATATATATATATATATATATATATTTATATAATACTTATATAATAATAAATTATACTTGTAATATGGTAATGGAGTGCTAGAGTGGAGGCTGGTAGTTTAAGAACCAGAGTGGGAGTATTCTGCCATTTACATATCCTCTAGTAAAATGTGTTGCACAGTGTGACATGAAATGAATAATCAGAAGACAAAGCTTGAGCCTGCAAATACCACTTTAATTGCTCATCCTTATAACTTTTCAAGTCACTTGATGCAGCCACATTTCTAGCTGCTTCTCCAGGCAGCTCATTATCCTCCCTATACATCCCCTAATCCTTAATACCAATATCCACCCTTGCCATCCCAGTCTTCTAATGCAGCCCCTAATTCGGTCTGACCATTAAATATATACTGAATGTGTCTTTCTCCAACCAATAAGATGTTAGTTATGAAACCAGTCAGTCATAGTAGAAATAGAGATGGGACAGCAGCAACCACAAAAGGGCTCTTTTGAACCTTCTTGCTTCCATCTACAGTCACATGGCCTTTCAGAGACAGAATATTAGTCTAGAAACTAAAAAACAAACCCACTGCCATTGAGTCATTTCCAACTCATAGTCACCCCTGTTGGGTTTCCAAGGCTATAAATCTTTACAGAAGTAGATTGCCTCATCTTCCTCCCATGGAACTGCTGATGAGTTTGAACCAGAGATCTGTTTAGGAGCCAACTGGGTAAGAACGCATCACATTACCAGAGCTTCTTGTTAGTCCAGAAAGTGAATATCAAGCCAGAATACCACCTACATTGTACTAATGAGCCAACTCAGCTGAACCTGGTTTTGACAATGAAATGGCCTTCTCTAACTGCCACACCTCAAACAAGCAAGAATGCAGAACATACCAAAATACTGGTACAACTTCTAGTATGAGTATTTTACACTAGATGAGTGTAAAACACAACTCAAAAGAGCATCCTCACTTGCTTATCGTTTTTATTATTAAAATGCACCTTTTAAAGAAGAGCCCTTAGGTGGAGCTGATACTCCTCAAACTCCTACCAATGTGGAAAGTACTCCTTTTATGAATAGGACAAAGCTGCTAGCTTTTTCCATGTCTTTAAACACTCAAATGCTAGTCAAAACCTGTGAATATGTATACATTCTTTTATATGGATAATTAGCCTCTTTATTGGTGGCGCCTCCTGGATTAGGAGGATTCTTCCATACAAATAAGCTATAGAGGAAGGTAGTGCGACAAAGGAAAACCTTTCATGTGGCTTCAGTATTTACATAGCAGAACTTCAACATTTATAGAGAAGCAAATGGTAAATTCCTGGATTTCTATTGCCTTCTTGACTTCCAATTAAAGTGCTTGTGTGCTTTTCTGTAATGCACACAAACAACAAATACAGCCATGAAGCATGTTCTGTTCAAAATAAGCTCACCCAGAGAATGTCTGATTTTGGATTTCTGTCCATGATTGAAACAGGTGAAGATCTCATTGAGAGACCATATGTAGTGTTTTAATATTAGCCACAGAAATTAAGATAAGAGCAGGATATTTTGTGCTTTAGAAGGTTCTCAAATTAACTTGCAGACAAAGTTTTCCAGTGATGAGTACCAAATGCACAACACCTCTTTGGAGCCAAGAGAATTCATTTTTTGGTTTGGTTTGGTTTAGTTTGCTTTGTTTGTTTGTTTATGAACTTTCCTTTTATGGTAGAGACATCCATTTTTGTGTGAGCCTGAAGGTTTGGGGTCCTTTAGTGGTTTTTTAAAGTGATATTGTGGTCTCACATTTTAATGTTTCCTGGAAGAACTAGGTGGAATTTTTTTGTTTTAATTCACGGGAACACACATGACACTTTTTGAAAGACATTTTCTTATTACTCATTGTTTAGTATTTTGGTTGTCCTTTTTCTCCCAACAGGATATAGTTTTCAAGGTAAGATTCCATTTGTTTTTCTTTTATTTCAGAATAAAATATTAAAAATTCTATTATGTATCCCTTCCTCCCCTCTCCACCCAGGTTATACTCTGCCTCCTTCCCACTCCTTTCCAAAAGAAATGTTCGTGGTTTGGGTAAACATTGCTACCGAGCCTATAATCATTGAGAGACAAATACAACCTCAAGAACCACAGTGTTTAGAGGTGTTAGAAGGCATTTTAACACAAATCTTCCCATTCATGAGCCTCCAAAACACTAAATCCTACCAGGGCTAGAGGAGCCTGATAAGAGGAAAATAAATAATAGAGAGGAAAATAAAACAAACATTATATCCTCTGGATGTGACTCTGGCACATACCTAACATCAGAAATAGAAACTCCCCTCTCGTGAAATCATTTTCTATTTAAATCATTGCAGAACTCTACAGCAGTATTCATTTGCAGAAGTACACTTATAAAATCAAAGCTCAAATCTGGAGATCGAATCTTTATTATAAAATGTCAATGTAGAGTTTCATTTTTTAACAGGTTTTATTATCTGCCTCTCTTAAGTGAATTTAATATTCTGTATTTCTTCTGCAATTAGTTGAATAGAAGGTCTATTATTACTTTTATATTTTCTTTTTCTTTTTTTTTCATTAAAAGCTACCCTGGTACATTTTTATATGTGTGTTTTACTAAATGCAAAGTAAAGGGAAAATGACTATGATATGAATTCCACAGAACATCAAGGAAGATGGTTTTAATATAATACTTACTTCTGAGTAGTACTTTGCATAAAAACTTTCACATACTTTATTCCATTTGATCATTACAGCAGGTAACAAAACACATAGTAGAGCAGTCAGGTATAGAGTCCCAAAGATAAGAGGAGCCCTCGAAGTCAGTTGCTCCAACCTTCCATCTTAGAGATGAGAAAACAAAGGTCCAAGGATGTTATGTTGAATAGCCCAAAGTCTGTCCTTTTATACTTGCTCCCAATGTCTTTTCTGCTCCGTGCTCTGTCATTTCCATTTTTAGACCATCTAATGCTCATCCCTCACACAAACATTCAGTGAATTGGAGCCTAGAACTTACCTTGTAGCTTCTTTTTATTCTACTCTCCAAGCATGGTCTACTGATAGTATTTGCTGACTAATAGATCATTACCATCCAATTTCTTAGTTTTCAGGAGAAAAAGATTTCTGTTAATGTCCAAAAGCCATTTCCCACACAGTTGATTCCAATTCATGGTGACCCCATGTGTGTCAGAGTAAAACTGTGCTCCATGGGGTTTCCAGTGGCTCTGGGTGGAGTCAAACCTCCAAACTTTTGGTTGGCAGCTGAGTGCTTAATGATTTGCACCAACCATCTGTTATTGTCACAGGGTACTAAAGATGCCTGGAAATGGATGGGTAAGATCTTCCAAATCATTAATAACAGGTTCAGGAAAAGAAGTAAACATTCTGACGGCAATGTTTTTTAAACTGTTTCTACCAGGTATGTAGTATTTGTCTAGAAAATATTGGCTGAATTGCATGAGACAGTGAAGAGTAGAGCTCCAGATATATTACTTTATCTATGAAGACTGAAGACCATTACTGTGTTTTATAGAAGGATCACGTGGTCTAGTGAATAGAGGATGTGCTTAACAGAAAAAAACTGAGTTCCAAATTCAACTCCACCACTTACGACTTTTGTGGCCTTGGAAAAGATACTAACCTCCCTGAACTATAATTTTCTTTTCTGTAAATACCATCTACCTAACAGAGATTTTATGCGGATTAAATTAGACAATGCATATATAGAGTCGGCACACAGCAAACACCCAACAATTTACCCTTCCCTGCCCTCTGTGTCTGTCTGGGAAGTGATTGGTAGCCTACTTCGTTGCTCTGTTTGAGAGTCAAGGCATTAAAATCAAGCAGCTCTTGTCTGGATATTTTAGCATTATTGGCACAGCCCTGGAAACATGTCTAAAACAGTAGGAGTCACGGCTTTATTTCATTGGCATGTGCCACACATGCAGTAGGTTGCGTAACAGTGCATTTTTCTTTTTTACTTTACCAGTTCACTGATGCTAAACATGGCATTACAAAGGGAAACACCCAGGGGAAGGGGCCTTTGTCTACTGAAATTTGCTTGTTTTGAAAAACTCTCTACAGTAACATGCTGTGGAATGATATTTAGTTTACTAAACGGCTTTGAGTATTTTGCAGAGATAATATTGTGGCTTAAGTGTATATAAAAGATATTACAGGATCCACGCCCCACTTTTTCAAAACTTGCAGTTTTCTAAAATCAATGATAATCCCATAACAAGTTTGTGGATCTAGACATTTATGTTTCACAGAATTTTTAGACCTGATGCTCTTGATTTCTTTTATGGAAATGTTAACATTTCATGATATATATGTTTATCATGTTGTTGTTGTTGTTATGTGCTGTCAAGTCGGACCCGACTCATAGCGACCCCTCCTTGGGTTTCTGAGGCAGTATCACTACAGAAATAGATTTCTCAACCTTCCTTCCGAGGAGTGGCTGGTGGGTTTGAACCGCGAGCCTTCTGGTTAACAGTCAAATGCCTTAGGTACTACGCTGCCAGAGCTCCTATGTTTATCATCAAAATTTTATATAGTAAATATTTGAGACAATGTTTTAATATGATTTTCAGATTGCTTTTGAGCCCCAAATAAAATGAAATGATAAAATTCCCTTATGAAAAAAGTACAGTTAATATTCAAAATAGCACTGTTCACATCTGTGAGAGTGACATTAATGGGCCCCAAATATCTATCTATGCTATACTTGGGAACTAGTGGCTGGTAGTTATCAATTCATTTAATACTGAGATAATGGGTTCCATACTGATATCCTGAGACTTTCCCCAACCTATACATTTATCAAGGCTAAAACAAAGTCTTTCAAAATATAATCCTTCCTGCCTTCCCCCATTGACTTCTGGTGGCACAGTGGTTAAAAGCATTCAGCTGCTAACCAAAAGGTTGGCGGTTCCAACCTACCAACTACTCTATCAGAGAAAGATGAGGCATCTACTCCCGTAAAAATTTACGGCCTTGGAAACTGTATGGGCTAGTTTTACCCTGCCTGACAGAGTTGCTATGAGTCAAAATCGACTCAATGACAGTGGGTTTGGTGTAGTTTTTTGGTCCCTTCCCCAACTACACAGAAACTGTAGCCTAGAATTATGTATTTGCTTAGTGACTTTTTTACTGGAAAATTAAGGTTTTGGGGTGAGGGTGATAAGGAAGTGGGAGAAAGTCTACAGATGGCACCAACATAATAATAGTATTTCAATGTGGTCCTATTAAATATAAGAAAAATGGTTTTTGGTAACATGAATCTTTTTCCAGATGATGAAAAAGTAAAATCTCCAGGATGTACTACTATTTTGACTGCTTCTCAGAGAAGAAGCTACTGAAAAAAAAAAGGGGGGGGGACACAAAACAAAACATTAGAGATTAGAATAATATATCCCTTAATAAATACTAAATATTTATTAATGTTAATTAAATAATATCAGCTTCTTAGAAAATGACTCTTTAAAGCTGGATGGTCTTTTAATTGATCAAAAAAAGAATTGTAGCTATATTATGTGTTTTGTGTATCTGTGTATATCTGTATCTGCCCCTGTGTATCCTCAGATATACTCTTAGCTCAGTTAATGAGAGAGGGTACTGAGAATTGACTTTTTAAAGCATGCATAAGTCTTTAACACCCTTTGACTTTAAGAAAAATGTGTTATTCTTTCATGAACATTGACTGGCTAGTTATAAAACCAAGAATTGGTGGGAATAATTATCTGCTAAGAGTTAGAATTTATATTCACAAGTAGTCAGTCCTTTTTAATATCAATAAGAAAAAAATGATATAATCACTTTCCTTTCAGGTGTCCATAACCATTCATATTTTCTGGAGACAGTAGTTTAAATCATCTACGTGACATAGTGCTTAAGGCATTTGACTGCTAACCAGAAGGCTGGCGGTTCAAACCCACCAGCCACTCCTCAGAAGGAAGGTTGGGCAATCTACTTCCATAGTTATACCACCTCAGACACCCAAGGAGGGGTCGCTATGAGTCAGATCCTACTCAACAACAGTGCATTAGGTTAGGTGGTGGTTGTTATGTGCCATTGAGTCAGACGTTAGGTTAGGTTAGGTTACTCCAAACAGAAGATAAAAGAAACTATACAAATAGCAATGAGCAAATAATTTTATCTCCAACTCATACTGCAAACATAATGTATATTAAGTGTATCAGCATAAGAGAATCATAGAATAATGAATTACAAAACCATAAGGCTAATTAATGTTTATTGAATTATTTCTGATTTCTCAATGTAATATATTCTTTTTCAAATTACCAATCCCATTCTCAGATATATTTTGAATTAAAAATAATTAAAAGATATATCTTACACACAAACACACACAATGGACCATCTCACATCTTCTATGTTGCTTTTAATGTATTAGTTTTTCCCCCTTCTAAGTGGTGATTTTTAAATGTTGAAGGACTACGACTTATGGAAGGAGAAATCGCTTATAGTCATTTTCTTCACACATTTTTGCATTAGGTTTAGGTTATGGAAGTTTTACCATCTTCACACTGATTTCTCTCACTTTGATTTCAGCACAAGCATTTTGCACTTTTTACACTCACTAACAGTACATTTTGAGAGTCTACGCTAATATTTGGAGCTGATTCCCTACGGATACATTCTTTGAACATTCTGTGCAGAAAGGATTTGATGGTTCATATCATAAATTATCTTTTTTTCTCTCATTACTCTGGCCTGTACAGGCATTCAGTGGAGCCCATGAAGAGAATACAGACAGCTGACTGGATGAAGACATTGGGGGAAAAAAAAACTTCCATTGTTTAGATTTCTGTCAGAGGATATAAGAATACTTAATTTCTTTTATCTCTAGGGCTTTCATTATCATTTAAATTTCATTTTACATTAATTGATCAGGGATTAGTAAAGCCATTATGCAGAAATTAGAATAAGACAAGCCAGATGGAATGAATAATTCATGAAGTCCAATTACATTTTATTTCTGGTGTACTTTCAAACTTGCCTCTGACTTCTGTGCTATTTTGATGTGACAATATTAACTGGAAATCAAAAGTGCCATTGTAATTTATTGTATCCCTCTGGAATGGAAGCATTTGTACACAATGGGGGTGCGTTAATACATTTTCCCAAAAAACATCAATTTTAGGGCTCTTAGAAACACTGGGTGAGTTAGAAAATCAGGTTCATTATAGAGGGTGGGGGACTGGGTTAGCTCAAGAGTATTAAATGAGCCACCAATCTACTACCTGTTTTTGGTAAACTGATCCTATGTAAAGTAGCAGTGTCTTAGGACAGCAAAATTTTTACTTCCCAGAAAATCTACACTCCCCTTTAAAATATCTTTTCCCATTATCCATCGCAAAGATCTATTAAAATACGAACTTGGCCTGGCGTTGGACTGCAGTGTCAGCTGTTGCAGCTACAGACAAGAACCACGAGGTGGCAGGCGTTGCCTTCAATGCAAGGATTGCGGGGGAGCCGGGCTTTCCAGAGTATCCCCGCGGGTCTGAGCACTGCAACCTCGGCTCGGTTCAGGCTAGGACCGACTGGCCAAGCATAGCCCGACGAGAATTCTGAGCTAATGGGCAGTCTTGTCCACCTGTTGGAATGTCTCCTAAGACCGGGTTTCAAACTGCAACACCCCACCCGCCCCAGCCCCCCACCTTTCAACCCCCTTCTCGGTGGTATTTATTTATGCCACTGGACAGTTCTAGTCACATTAAAGCTCTGGTTCACCTTTTCGAGGACTTTCATCTCGGGAAGTTTTATGACACTTTGTGAATGTGCAAAGTTTTTAATTAGGCTCGCTAGACAGCCCGAGGCAGCAGCAGCGCCACAAAGTCTTCACGGTCTCTCTGCTTTACAGCACAACAAGCCGCTCTACTCCTTTGAAGACAATGCAGATTATGTGTACGATGTCATGTGGTCCCCCGTGCATCCCGCGCTCTTTGCCTGCGTGGACGGGATGGGGCGCTTGGACCTCTGGAACCTCAACAATGACACCGAGGTGAGCGGCAGCGCAGGCGCCCGGGCCGGGAGGGCTGGGAGGGGAGTGGAGTCCGGCCTCTCGGTCTCTCCCTTTCTGTCTCGCAATCGGCCTTTTTGGACAGACCTTCCAATTGGAGCTGAGCTGCCGGCCCCCCGTTCTCGACTGCCCTGAGGGGAATTGGCAGATGCGTTTGCCAAAAATCATTCATTTAATCTCCCTTTATCCCAAAGCCGTGGCAAATCCGGGACAATTGATGACCCTTCTTTGCAAAGAGCAAAGTAGTCTTCATGCCTTTTCAAAACGTTATTGAAATGACTTTACTGGCAAACACTTGGAAAAGTAAGCTTTTGTTGCCTCCGAGTTTAGACTAGGATCTTTAAAAGGGCCAGTTGTTAAGCGTTCGCTATTTGCACGATTTCTATTTTGAATCTGTAGAAGATTCTATTGATTTTATTTTAGTTTGGAACTATCTCCTATTTGATCTTTACCAAATATTCCATGTCCAAGATAATGAACTCAAAAGCAAACTTTTACAATAGTTTTGAACTCTGAACTTGTATATTAAATTCACTATCCCCCCCCAAAAAAAAAAAAAAACCCTAGGATTTTAACATCACGTTTAGAATAGTTCACAAGTGAAAAATACACATTAAAAAAACCTTACAATAAGGAAATTTCTGTTTCACAAGATATGTCATATGTGTTTTTTTAAATGTGCCATGTGTATGTTTACTTTTTTCTTTCCCTCAAAATTATTCAGGGTGGGAATCTTTTTGTCTTTTTTTTTTTAAAAAATGGATATTACATGTTCTTCAATTTCATCAATAAAATGGTCTCTGCATCATTTCCTCGTTCTGGTTCAGGGCAGTTCTCCATAAATAAGAATGGACAGGTAAGAGGAACAAGTGCTGCAAACTATATGTCAAGTGGAGAACAAGAGAAAGGTCTTTTGAAGTGTTCTGAGCAGGAAGCAGCTCAGCCTTTTTAATTAGGAAGCCTACAGCTGGGGGCTGTGAGGAGGAGCAGAGCCCAGTGTATTTTGGTGAGGAGGGGGCAGGGAAATACAGTTCAGGTGCTAGTGTTGAATCTCTGCATCTTGCAAGGGTATATACACCTATAGCCCCTGCCCAATAGTTAGTGTTTTGTTTTTTTTTTCCTTTTGAAGTCTGTTTTTCTTTTAACTACAAGAGCAATGTGACAGGGATATAAGAGTTATGTACTGAAGCATCTTTGAAAATGACCAAAACAGCATGAGTATGTGAATGCCCATCATTTTTTATGTTGAAATGTTTATAACATTAGTGCACTTAGTAGAAAGATATGACCCTACACTGTAATGGTTTCCCAGTCTTTCATCGCTTTGTTTTACAATTGCATTGCTTCTATATACTGGAAGAAACTCATTCACTTCAGGCAACCAAAAAAAAAACCAAACATTTTCCAGATTGGTTTAGGAGACAGCTACATCAGACTTCAGGCTTGGGAGAGGTGATGTTTAGGTGATAACTATGATAGGTACAAAGGGAGTCAGTGTTCTGACCTTTAAAATCCCTAGGGAACTGGCTTTGTTTTAGTCCTTACAATCTGCATTTTGGGTAAAGTAAAATAATGTCTCCATGCTGCCAAACATAATTTTTGTTTCCCTTTTCTTTTTCTAGGTATCAAGAAAGACCCACATAAGACTTTTGTAGCTGAACATTTAAAAAAAAAATTACTGGAGAGCATGCAAATCATGTAGTTTTGTAGTAAACATAGTTGTGTTTTCACAATACTTGTACAGCTAGGTTGAGTCTGATTCGAATCCAGTAATGTGTTGGACATTTTTTTTAAACCCTCAAATCATTTTTCCCTTCTAGCAAGTTGAGCGACATTTTTCAAATTTTTGTCAGATTAGGAATTAGATTTATTTTAAAAAAGAAGAATCTGAATTCCCAGTGACTTGAGCAGTAGTGTTTTATTGTTGTTCAAATTACTGCACTTTTAGACCAAGCTATCCCCACCGCTATTATACAAGCATAGTTCAGTTTTACCCATCTCAGTTTTACTGACTTCTCTTGCTTGATTGAGTAATTTATACTGTATAGAGCCTGCTTTTGCAATTAAAATTATTGAGGCATAAAAACACGTGAAAATGTTTGTGAAACCAACTTATGAGAGAGAGAAAGAGAACATAAGGCTTATTTTATGATGGATTTATCAATTTTTGAAAGGTCAAATTAATGCAAATGTATTTTGTCATTTCCTTCATGCATTCAATAATTTTTTTTTAGCACATGCTATGAACAAGGTGCTGCGATAGTTATTATTTTTTTTACCATTTCTAATATCTATGAAAAGATATTTTAAAAACAATAATATTAATTGTTAGAATATAAGTGATACAGTTTGCTATATTCCTTATATTCCAAATATATATGCAAACTATATTACTTACATTCCAAATAAAGAAATTCTAAAATATATGTTATTTTAAATGTATCAAAGTCAATTTCTTCTGAGATTAGTTTTTCACTGTATGAAGGTTACATATTTCTATTCTTAGATAAAATCTAATATTGAATACAGTTAGGTATAGTATGATTCTGTATGTTCATTCTAAATTATGGCATTATAAATTAACTTTGAATACTGTGTACCTGAATCATGGATTTGTTTTCTGGACAGCACCTCATAGTAATAATAAAGTGTATTGACAGAATTATATACCATCTAAATTCACATTATTTAGGCCTTTGAAAGGTTTGGTTAAAAATTCAGGCTCTAGCATGCACAGCAGGCACCTTTATTGTGGAAACTGTGTATTTTCAAAAAAGAAATGAGCCAGGGATTTTAGTTTCACATTTTGCTCACAATCGACATTCAGTGATTTAAGCGGGTGAAAGAATTTTTATTGATTTCAAGATTATGTTTAAACATAGATTCTTACATATGATGGAGTTTTTATTTTATTTTAAAGATAGGTATTGGGTCAATAACCTCATATAAACAGATGGTTTCAATTCCCTGAATAACAGAATGCCAGGGGTGCTAAGTCACAGTACATGTCGTGTTTCCATCCTCATATGAGATGTTTATTAGACACAGGTCTTAAACACTGGCAGAGGTGATCTCGGTGGCCCTCATTTCACTTTTATTTTTCTATTTTTGTTTTAATATTACCTTTTTCATTTCAAATGGCCCCTTGTCATTTTCTATCCAACATTCTTATAGAAGGCTTGTTATAAAGTTACAAAGTTCCAACCTTGAAGACAAGAGTTTGTAGAACTGGTAACGGAAGAGGGGACAGGCACACTAAAATTCTTTTTTCCAAATACTGAGATTCTTGTATCAAATATGGTAGGGCCCGTTTCAGCATCTCCCATTTTCACTTTCATAATGATTAATGTAATTATCTACATTTTTAGATTTCAAGGTGCTTATTAAACAAGATGTAACACATTTTCTACAAGTGTGTTGCTGTATTTTATCAGGGTTATCACCCTGGAGACATTGCCACAGTTATGGACCACTTCCCACAGCCTGGCACTGCCAGAGGGAAGGGAAACAGAGGAAAGAAAATGAGAGGAGAACTTCAAGTTTTGAAGTTTTTCACCTGCATACTTTCTTTCCTTCTGCACATCCCATCCCAGATGAGATTTAGGGGGATTAATACTTCTATTTTTTTTCTGACCATTCATATTAATGTAATCTTTATTTCATCATACCTACCCCGCCTGCCTTTTGTAGTATCCTTAGTCTTAGGAAATCCTGAAATCTCTCCACCGATCTATAAATCATGACATGATTGTGAAATACCACATTTAGCTGCTCTGGCTGTATGGTGGATGTACATACCCTACCTAATCTGAAGAAATATGTATACCACTCACTGCCCATTGACTGTGGAAAAGGTTTTCCTGCTTCCCTTTTTGTTAAATTGTCTCTTCTCTCTACCCCTTAATTCAGCAGGGCATATGATTTAAGAACAATGAATCTTTTTTCACCCCTGCACAAGGGATGCACATTACTTCATGCACGTGAAGGCAGTAGTGACTCACCTAGTGAAGCATATCGTTGTACATTAGTTTATTTAAATTCGTATTCAGAGATTTTTTTTTTTTTTTTTTTCTGTCATAACTCTTTTGACAGGTTCCAACAGCAAGTGTGGCCATTGAGGGCGCATCTGCCCTAAACCGTGTTCGTTGGGCTCAAGCTGGCAAAGAAGTTGCCGTTGGGGACTCAGAAGGCCGTATTTGGATCTACGATGTTGGAGAGGTACAATATAGATATATATGTATGTGTTTTGTTTTGCTTTGTTTTGACTTGTGTATCTTCATCAAAGACGTAGTGAAATAATTGACAACACTTTGTGGGCCAGAAGAGCCCTCTCAAGTGCATTTGCAAATTTCCATTGACTTCAGTGGGAGTTTGGCAAGACTTCCTTAGGGCCTAATTTGGTCTTCTGTCTCCATGCACAGGACACTTTAGTTAATGATCCCAGCTCCTTTTAGAGTGCTGTAGAATTCCCAGCTATCCTGTGAGAAGCATGGCACTTCCCACCAATTTCATGGGAATGAAAAGTTTACCAAATACATCATGCTAACATTGAATTTGGAAGTTTGTTTTTTCATTTGAAAAATAAATTTGTAGTTGGTGTGTGAAATTAAAATATATATCATTTCTTTGTAATAAAAGAGTTGCCAACTAATAAAGCTGAGGTGAATTATAATTTTGTGCCATTTTCATGCTATTCCAAGGTTATTGTGTGAGATATATACCTATCTGGTGTGTCCCATTACATAATATATAAAGTATGCCTGAATATCATGACAAGTGTGAGAAAGAAAGAAAGAAAAAAACTATATTTTTTATTTGAAATAAATCTCCTTGAATTTGTATACTAGCTTTATTTAATACCAATATCATAACCCTAACTGTTTACTTTTGCTATATGAGAAAGTGTTGACAAAAGCCTTCATTTCTGATGAGGTTAAAGGATTTTTTTCCTAAAGACGGAGAAAATGTTAAACTTTCAAGCAAACCAAGTAAGAAAGAGTGTTATGTAATGCTATTTTGGCGTAATATGAATCTAACATTTGCATTCCATTGGAAAAATACACCACATTTGTATGCGTAATGTCCTAGACCTAGGAAGTGCTCATGAGTGCCTGGTGGATGGGTTTAGCTGATAACACTGAGAAGGGTGCTTTATGGTTTCATCAATCAGCATGTTATAAATCTGGCAATCCTAAGTGGTTTGTTCTACGATGAAACTTTTGATGATATATTATACACTGTTATATGGCAGAGTTGGTTGTGTTGAAACAAGCTGAATGAACTTTTTAAAAATCAGCCAGAGACAGAAACTAAATGACTATAGAGATGGGGTGTTTGCTATTCTGGGATCCATGTCTCTAAGTAAAACAACTAGAAGAATCTCTTGGTTTTACTGCATGCCACATATTTCATTAGATGCCCCCTGACTGCCCCTACTGCCACAAGCTGAGTCATTCCAACAGTGACAAAAAATTATGTAAATATTGATCCCCAGTGGTGAAGATGCAAAAGGTCTGGTGACAGAGTTCAGAGTCTTTGGAAAAAAGAATGCTCCCCAGGAGAAACTATTGCCAATAGTTGTAAGGCAATATTTTCTTCCATGAGTATTCTTTATATTTAATGCATACTTTTCACGGTCTTCATCAAAATAAAACTGAACAATGACAACAAAACATTTCCTAAAAAATAAAAAAGTGAACAACGAAAAATATAAAGAATTAAACAAGATGTCTCTTTTCCTTACCCCTTCCTTCCTGCCTTCCACCTTCCCTTTCCGTCTCTTTCGTTGTTTCTCTTCTAACAAATGTAATTGTGGAAGAGAAATAGATGTGGAGAACATTCAGAGATGAAATAGCCAAAAATAGATGATATTTTAAAACTCTCTTTCCCACGTCCCTTACTTTTAAACAATGTCCCTTATCTCTCTTAAGAGTATATGCAACATTAATTATTGTACCCTTCTTTCTTGTTTCCCTGACGGTCTAAAATCCAGACTAGTTTAGCAATCTGGTTTATTTAAAGAAAAGCCTTTTTTAAAGTCTTTATGTTGACTATAAATATTATTTATATTATATATATATTATATAAATTTATATTGTAATATGTATGGTATATAAATTTTATTATAATATTTATGATATATAAATTTATATAGACACCAGACACATATACACCATCTCTATGCATAAAGAAACACAGCATAATGTATATACAGAATTTTCTGCAATGAAGTGATTTTATAGACAATGGACAGAATTACTAGAATATGACTCGTATTTTGGGAGTATGTATGATTTTTCAGAAGTTGCTTTGGCTTATATGTGGCTACTAAAACTTCTTTCTCAATTGTTCTCATCATTTCTAAATTGTAAAGTGTTGTTATACTCATATTTCCACTATCATACTGGCAGGGCAGGCTGGCTTTCATTTTTGTATTATTGCCCTTACTTTTCTAAGTGATATTGCAGACTGTAGAAATGTCTGCAACTATAGGCCAGTCTCACCTATTGTCTGGAGTCTAGACAGGCTATAGAAAAATCTCTGTGACACATAATAGGCCACACAATTTGTAGAGTTGTTTATCCCTACAAATTCACTACCAGGCCAAAAAAAAGAAAAAAGGATATACCATTGTATTGTGAGTAGGTAATATTACAATCCCTTAGTCCTTTCCTGAATGACCACCAGTCAGGATAGGCATATATACTTGAACAGTTCTTTCTGTATTATTTGATCGTACACAAAGCAATTTATAGCTCAGAAAAACTCAATTAAAATAATTTTGTCTAAACCACTGTTTTTTCTAAATATTTTTGTATGGTATCCCAACATACTGATTTTACTTCCGGGAGAAAAAAAAAATGGCTTTTGTTTCTCTTCACTCACCTCTGTGTCCTATTATGAGTCTCTCAAGACCAAGTCAATGCAACCATCACGTGCTAAAAGGAAAGAGAACTTCCCTGCCGCTCAGACTTAGCTGAAGTCCACTTCTGAGAGACGGTAGACACTTTGCCAACAAATGCCAAGATTAGTGTAGTTACTGTTGTCTCATTCACCAGTCTAAAACTGACAGAGCACAACTGAACTTAGAAGAGAAGGGCAGCATCTAAACAGTAACTCACCAGCCTTCCAAACTACCTCAACTGCAGAAAGCCAGATGGAGTGTCTTCGGTGCCAGCTGGCCTATTGAAAATTAAATCTAAGGCTGGTGCATAGCTGATCAGAGGGAAGGAGTTGGAGCAGGAAGAAATTTAAAAAGAAAAAAATAATATATATATATGGCATATGGCATTGAGGACCAATTTGCAAGTACAGTCTGCTACCATTATCTGTATTCAAAATTGTCTCTCTGATCTTCATGAACACTGCACCCCTCACAAGGGTCATGCTGGCCTTTGGATAGAAAACTTCATTGGAAAGAAGATGAAATACTTTTATATAAGCCTTATACTGCAATCTGTATATGAAAATAAATGGTAGCTTTTAGACTACACTTTGTCTATCCGTTTTCCACGGGACTTTAGTACATTGAATAGGTAAGTGCCTGTCTCTGGAAATCCATTTCACACTCATTCTCTCAGTGTTGATTTTACTGAGACCTCTGGTAGGTGGAAGAGAAAGACGGAGGCAGTAGGTTAGCTTTTGCCAAGGTCCTAATCCACAGGCAAGACTGGCTTCGGAGGTTTGCAGCCTATACTTAGAACAGCCCTGTGCTTGGTTTAATGCTCACTGTCATTGACTTGCAATTTGTTCATGAGGGGCCCTACATTTTCATGTTGCACTGGGCCCCACAAATTATGTAGCCAATCCTGTCCACAAGAATATTACTCTTAATACCACTCATGATGCATATCAGAAATGGAAAATGCTGGCCTTGACCTAGGTCATTAGAAAGAAGGAGAGATCTTTAGAAATTTGGTTAAGTGGAGTACGTGCTATATGGTCTGCTTATTATCTATTTCTTAAAATGACATAAAAATGTTGAATGAGAGTAGCAGTGATTTTTACATTATCAACATCATGAGGCCCATAAAAAGAAAGGCGAAGCCATATTGGAAATTCTGATTCCCCTCCCTGCAGCCCCGTTTTGATGACATTGTAATTTTTACTGAAAATACAACTTGGGGAAAGATTCCTATGATGCTTATTATGGCTGGAGGGGAGGAGGACAGGCTTTCTCTGTTCAGCCCATAGTGCAGACCTCCCTGATAAGAAAGACTTCTGCGACTGCCAGTGGTGAATCCTCATTCGAGTCCATGTAGATTTTCCTTCCTGTGAGATCTGGCACTCGATGAGAAGGGCACTGCAGAAAGGGACTCTGGTGTCACCAGCCACTAACAATCGTCTGGCTCATCTCCTGTCCCCGCTGAGATTGCAGCTGCTACAGGGAGTCCCAGCCCAGTGCCCCCATGATCATGCCCTCCTCTATTATGTACAATTATCCTCCATGACTTTTAAGGAGATGGCAGAGGGCAATGGCTTGAATCCAGATTTACTGATGCAATTTATTATGAACTTCTGAATGGGTAAACAGAGGATTGTGTATGAGCTCATTGAAATCACCAGATTGAATTTGTTTCATCCCCCTCCTTTCTTTTCGTTACATTTAAATCGCAATGGCATGAGTAATATCTTGAGGTCCGTGACTAAGAAGGTAAAACATAAAACAGCAACAACTTCTCAGGTAGGCCACATGATGCTTTGTTTATACAGCACACATTTTTGGTTGTTTGATTTCAACATTGTATCTGCAAAGTATACTGTACACATTTATTTTCACAGACAGGGGTCTATTTTCTTTGCAGAGCAGGTGCTTAACTCCCATTAGCATAAATAGAAGTTATGTGAATCCAGTGAAAGACAGAGAAGACCCCATTTTATTATTTTGCAATCATTTTTATTCTACCTGTGCATCTGAAAAGTTACTTAAATAAGCAATCCTTGCATGAACCATTTAAATGTTCTGACACCTAAATTGAAAACAAACCAAGCTCCTGAATAAGTTTTAGGGACTTTTCTCTCCAGACTGTGGGACACAATCTACTTGCTTGAGTGCTACATGATTCCATTCAATTAATTGAAACATGGTAAGATAACAACAAGGCATGAATTAACTACAAATATAACCTGAAAATATTGAGCGTATTCGGCTTCCGCAGGTTTGTAGAGAGCTGTTAATCATTGTTGGATTTCTTTTTCTTAAGTGATGTGTGAACACACATATTTCAAAGAATTAAAAATAAAGATTACTCACTACCGTGGCTCCTTTACTGAACATTCAGCTTTTTCTAAATGCAGCTGATTTGAACAGCACATAGGCCAGTGAGTGTAGAATTATTCACGTGTCCTGATGATTGATAGCGAGGCCTGTCTACCTGTCTTTCTTGCAGATGTGCTTTATAGAAAGCCACTGCATTGTGAATGCTTCAGTGCTGTCACACAGATACGGCTGTCATAAATATCCCCTAACAACTATGTTTGCTGCTTATCTGAATTAGGTAGAAGGCTGTTTGCAGCCCCAGTTTCGAAAGAAGCAGTTTATCTTCCACCTTCTATTATTTATTTATTTATTTCCATTAGCCTCTTCAGGGAAGATTTTTTCGGCTATGATAAAGTTATATAAGTTTTAAATCTCTGATTATATTTGTATAGCCATCAAATGACAAAATTCCAGAATGGTTTTCAGCTTAAACTAGAATTTGCAAAATAAATGGCAATTTAAAAACTGTAATAAGGAAGATGAATAAATCTGATCATGCTAACTCTATTTGTTTGGCATCCCATTCACTACCTAAGAAAATGTGCCTAGATCTCCAAATTTTTACTCTCAATTTGGGCAACATTTCAAATAGCTTGTTTGATATGATATGGCTGTTTTAGGAGCAAAGGAAAGCCACATTTTATTATAAATTTCCATAAATATAATCAATTTTTCATTCATTAATATTTTTAAAAGGCTTTGGAAAATTCTTGGATAGGAAAAAATGCAGGTGACTATGAGAGAGCAAATGTAACTTCTATAAAATAAGTAGAGTGTGATTTTAAATGTCCTTTTGAATATATTTTAAAGCTGAAATGAAAGTTTATTTGGAATCCCAACAGGCAAAATGTCCTATGTAATGTACCTTTAGAAATGATAGTCAAGATGTAATGTAGAGGGACTATTTAAGAAGTACTTTGATGGGTTTTTATAGCCAGCAAGAATAAGAATAAAAGAAGGGAGATCCAATGTGCAATTTCTCTTAAAATAGTTGCACGTAGTAACATCTGATAAACTGGAAATGCAGGGAGTTAAAAAGGGTTTGAGTGGCACAAGATAAATGCAATATATGTATAGTTTTTAAGTGGATTACACTTAGGCAGTAATTGTTTGCTTTGTGAAATGACTTTGTATTTTCAGTAGAACAGAGCCTCCAATGTTTCTCCACAAGGAATCCTATGCCTTGAATATAAATAATCCCTCTTTTTGGAATAGGGGGCTGTGAAGAACACAAAATATGAAGTTAAACTGAGGGTTTTTTTTTTTTTTTTTTTTAGATGAATTCAAATAAGAATTCCTTGATGACAAGGAACTGCATTTGAAATCATTTGATTTAATTGTGCTTTATGGTAGCTGTACCTACCGCTGATGACTAAACCTTGACAGCCTTCAAAAGAGACAAACTGGTCTCAGTTTAGCCAAGTCCAGTATGGTCCCCCAGAACACTTGTGTTTCTCATTAAGTGAGTGTTCCAGTGAGTAGCTAGATTCTTGAAGGTCTTTGCAAGTACTGGCTTATTCTCCAGTGGATGACCAGTGTTATTTTCATTAGCTGGTGCTAAACACTTCCTCTGGTTTTCTCTATAGAAAAGACAAGATTTAGGCACAAGTTCCTTCATGATGCCAAACATGCAGATAACAACTGAAGGTTCAAAACCTCCAGTTCTGTCTGTGACACCTAGATAAAAAAAATCAGTTGATGTTTTGTTTTTCTACTTTTTCCTGAACTTTTACAGCTACAACCCAGTGCAGTTAAGTCAAAAGCACAAAGTCATATTTGTTTGGGCAGATTTTGGGTGCTAATAAATATAATTAGATAAAATAAACCACTTTGAAATAGTATATATTAACCCATTTCTTTGGCATTATAAATTATATGTAATCGAAGTAAAATAATTTGGGTAAAATATATGATTGTAATTTTAGTATTAACTTGATTTCTTCTAGGAAAAGTACTTAATTTTAGAAAGAAAAGAAAAAGCACTTTTAATTCCATTAAATCAATGTTATAATTATTCATCTTATAGTAAGTATAGTAGCAGTGGCTTTCATTTTGATAATTATATATGTAAAAGACCATGATTAAACTAATTATAATATACTGTGCTTATTCAGGTAGCATTAGTTTATGAAAATGGACTCAGTAGGATTAATATCTTTTCAAGCTACTCTTTTTTTTCTGAATTGATGAGAAAATACTTATGACTTTTATGTACTGTGGAGTAGTTGATTAAATGAAAAGAAAACCCTAGCATCTAATTTTATGAAATTAGGCAATGAAGTGCATATATTCTCATTTTGGTGATAAATGCTCTATGAATATAAACCTTCTGAAACAAGACCCAGTTTGTGTAATTAATCATCTTTATGATTCTTCTGTGGTTTCAAACTGTCATCTTCAATAGCAGTTTGGATTCTGAAGCAGTCGTTAATTATAGTGTTAATTTTTTTTTTATGGCTGACAAAATTGTGTTTAGTTTCAGAATTTCAAAACTACTAAATTCTGTCTTGAAAAATTGCTGCTTAGAACAGTAGCCTTAAATCACAGCTTAGACCAGCCGAGTGTGAAGCTGCTCCAATCATCTGTGAGTCTCAATTAATACTTCCCTGTATAGAAATGGAATGTTATTTGTTTCTTACATGTGTATGTGTGCTTCTATTTGAATATCTAAAATATAATATGAAATCAAGTATCTGCGTGTTTCTGTGTAAATATATACCTACCATGGGGGATGGACTTGCCAAATGAGGCTCTGAGTAAATCAGTATATTCCAATTGCAAAGAAGGTTTGCATCAATTTTTGGGAATGTTAGATAGATCCTCTTTAAATTTTAAAACATGATTTTTAAAAATTGTTTTAAGAACATCAATGCTTAACATTGTAGAAGAAAGTTTGTGCTCTTACTTTAAGATTGGTAGATAAAACTGATCAGTGGTCAATTTCTAAATTCTAATGGCCAGCAAGTATTTGTGAAACATTTAGGTTAAAATTTTAAATTTTTATTTGTTTCGGTATTGAGAGCCTTTTGGTAAGACAGTAAATACCTCCTGTTATCATAAAGACTAACCACC
Source organism: Orycteropus afer afer (assembly GCF_000298275.1). NCBI lineage: Eukaryota > Metazoa > Chordata > Mammalia > Tubulidentata > Orycteropodidae > Orycteropus > Orycteropus afer. The sequence continues at coordinate 1,736,784 of NW_006921650.1, read as the reverse complement.
CTGTTGCCTTAGAGGAAAAAAAAAAAAAAAATCTGTTTAGCAACTCTCCTTTGGTTAATCACATTCAGTAGGGTTTTTCTAAGCTTTGGAAAGCTATGCCCACAGAAACATACATCCAGTGGATACTTGAAGTTATCTATTTGAACATAGTAATCCTGTCTAGCACAGTGCCTGGCACACACTAAACACTCAATAACTATTTGATGGGTGAATAAATGATTCACATGAGAAAGTTGGGGAGTTAGGTGAAAGCTTAGTTGTGCAAAGCATTCAAAATGCAGCCTCTAAGTTGGCTATAGATTGATGGAGGGGGAAATTTCATTTAATTATATTTGCATGGACAAGAGCATTTAGAAAATATATTTAGATAAGAGTGCTTATCTTTCCTCCCCAATCTCTATCCCAGTCCCCCTCCTCTTTTGTGCTTTGAAAACCAAGCAATTGGCCACTAGTGTAAAGAAAGCCTAACAGTTGATTCAAATAGTTGTCAAACCACTGGAAAAATGCTTCCTTTTCATTTTGCTTTTTTTGGACACTATAGATATGGTAAATCATGAACTGCATTATAAAAATACCTCTTTTATGCCCAAACATTCAGAAGGAGGGAATGACATTTCTTTTATTCCCTTGGTAAATGTTTTTAAGGTGTTTAGCAATAAGCTTTCTTTTTTTGTCAAAACTGCTTGGATGCAGTGGTTGCTAGGAATTTACTCAAAAACCTATAGTTAATAGTATCAGGAAAAAGAAGGGATATATGTTTAGTCAGCTAATATGACAGATCCCCCTGAATAGTTTATGCTTTTTTTCCCTGTCATTTCCTTGAGCCTTTGTGTTACGGAAAAACAGTAGTAATTGAGATTGAAAAAGTTTATTTTCCACTATTGCCCAGCAGCCAATATTTCTTAGTATTTTCTCCATCGTTTAGACAGAGAAATTGATTGTTGCAAATAATAGAAAGATAATGCTGAAAATGTTTTTTGAGGAAAGGAGAATGACAAGATTTTAACACAAATGTGAATAAAGTTATTGTTAGGTATTAGAGAATTAACTGTATTTCATTTGCTTGATTGCCCCCCCGCCCCACATACACAGGTAAAAACTTCAGAATTTTGTCCTATTTCCTATAATGATGCTAGAATTTAAAATGAAGAAATTTTTCATTTTAAAATGTCAATTTCCTAAGAACAGTGTTTAAAATAATTTCTTTCCTTCTATATTTGCTGTCTTAATAAAATGGAAATAGACCCATATTTATTACTGTTTACTTTCGACTTTTATGTCCTACATTTATTTCATTTTTTTTTTTTTAATTAGGTAGTAATGGATTTTTTTAAAGTATCATTCTAAGAAGCATGCTGTCAAAGTAAACTGCTCACTTAATGATACAGAGAAGAGACCTTTGGCAGAAAGATTTCAAGCTGTGTGCGTGGATGAGGGTTCCCTTCAGTGAGATTTTCAGATGAAAAGAAATGTGTTCTTTCTTAACCAAAAATTGTCAGATACCATCAAATACCAGAGGTTAGAATGCTGCTAAATTTCACAGAAACATTAACTGATTGACTGGTAATAGCAGACTCCAGAGAATGGACACTAATGTCACTTCTACTTTCGACTTCTCTCAAACTGCTGTGAATATGGAGTTACCACACAGTATATCTTTTTGTGGTAGAACATTGGAGTGTATTTACCCTCTCTATACTTCATTCTGGCTTGGAATGTTCGTAGGTGGTTTCATCCATTGTTAACAGTGATGCTAGACTCTCCAGAGAGTTAAATACAGTGGAGTTGTATTTATTTGAAGCGGGTATGCTTGGTCGTTCCCGTGGCTGTTTCATTGCTTATTACCTCCCACTTTGCTTCCATCTGTGTGTGTGGCAAAGGGAATTGTCCTAAAAAAATATAAGCTTCCTCCGAACACAAACGTGTGTTTGTATACCAGTAAGTCCACAATCTCATGATATGGGTGCCATTAACAATTGTAGTTTTTAAAATGCTTTCAGAGCTTAGAGGGGTTGGCCAGTCTTTCTTTGGAAACCAGCGTACACTTCTACTCTTTCTACAAATGCATTCAAATAATTTATTTATATTAAAGTGAAAATTAGTGAGACATCTTTTTAACAGAAAATTTTAATTTTTAGGTTAATACAGGAGATGAATGTTGTGTATCTGTTTGGAATCATTGGTTAGCATAATAGTCCACAGACTCTTTTTTTTTTTTTTTTTTTAATGACTCCATTTAATTGAAAGATTACAAAGATGCTGATGAACCACACACCCATGGAATATTTATCCTGAAACCTAAAGTCCTACTCATTTTAATTCATTTGCCATGCTTCATGTATCTGAGAAACCAAACTGAAATTACTGACTACTTTCCTAATGTTTTATTTAACCAAGCTTTTTTGTTTTTTTTAATTAACCTACTTTTACACTAAGTAATGCCTGATACAGCTATTTTTACCATTATATATATGTATATCCTTACTCTGGTAGGCATTATGGCAGATAATGCAGCTATTTAAGATCAGCTGCTATGTACTATAAACCCTTTAAAATTACTAACAAATGAGGGAAGCTTGACTGAGGAGGGTTCAGAATGGTTAGCCATGTGCTGATAAAAAGGGACACATGAATGATATTTGTATGTTTAACCCAGGTTATAAAAAGCCATTTGATTTTTATAACAGCGTGTTCAGTGCTTACGAAGCCTTACAACTTGAGGTAAAAATGTAGGATCCCATTGTAGAAAGTGCCGTAACAGGAAAATAGCTAGAGAAAGCTGTATTGGTCATATGTGAAAAAGAAAAACAAAAATGTGTATGTGAGTGTGTGTTTGTGTGGGTGTGCACATGTGGTCATAAGGAACAAGTAGGTTTTAAATTTAAGTTTCCAAAGGAACAATAAAACTACTCTGAAAGAATTTTCCTTCGAATCTGAAAGAGCTCTTTCCCTTCATCCAGCCCATGGAAGTTAGCTATTTTAACACTATATTTAAGGAATAATTTGTGTGAGTTTTTAAGAAATTAAATGTGATCAACTGTAGGATAAACTTTAAAAATGCAGCTTTATATATATATAGATGAAAAGAAGAACGTGGAAGAAAGGAAAGGACATAGGAAGGAAGAAAATGACACTGAAAATTGAAGGAGAGAGGAATAAGTGTTAAGAAGGAAAAATAGCCAAACAATATCATTTTTCAGGGTTTATAATGTGCCAAGCACTGTACTATGCACATTATATTTCACTGACTTTTTTTTATCATATACAGCCATCCTAGGAGTTGAGTTAGTCCTAAAATTCCTTTCTTATGAATGAGAAAGTGAAGATCAGAGATGCTAAGAATACAGATAAGCGGCAGAGTTGGGAATGAAATTATGATCTGACTGATAGCAGTCCTGGGCCTGTTCTCCCTATCTTGTTTATTCTGTAGTCTGTGGCACAAAAGGTACCCAATGGTTAGACTGATGGGTGATTTAGGGGTAGGACAAGACAGGGTACAAAGACATCCAACAGGTGAAGAGGGCAAATCCATGACCTGGCCTCAGAAGGAATAGGTTTTTATTGTTTTTTTGTGTGTGGGGGAAGAGAGAGAATAGAACTAAGTTATAAAGTTTTGTGAAGTTTTCCACAATGTTTGTACTTTTGCTTTTTTTTGTGTGTGTTTGACCTTTTGTCTCTCAAGAACTTTAGAAGATTAAAAACAGTCTTTAGAATCTTCTAGCAGGTAATTCAAAACACATTACCTGTCTGCCATGGTATGCTGGCATTTCTTAAAGGGATGAGGCCTCCCGATTGCCCCACACTAACATATGAAAGTTTGTGGTCTTTGACAAATCATTTAGTTCCCTGTACTCATCTTCTTGTTACAGACAGGACTATACCTTGTCCTTTGACATCCTCACAGAGCATTCATCAGAATTAGCTGTTTAATTTTTTTTTTAATATACACAAAAATTCTGTACAATGGATATGTATGCCACATGTATGTTTTTTAGGAATATGTTCAATTTTTTTAAGTGAAAATTTAAAGAAAAAGAATGTATGACTATTCCATGAAGAACTCACAGTACTGTCTTCACTTAGAATACCTTTCTCATCTTCTTCACATCCCTGTTGATAAATTGGCCAGCCATCATCATCCCCATTTTACAATTGAGACGATGAGAGGTTAAGTGCCTGACCACTGAAAGTGACCAAAATGAGTCTAGGACTTAAGTCTCCTGTCCAAATCTGAGGTTCATTTTACCTCCTCCTTATGGACAAATTGCTTCCTCAGTAACTATCCTTGGCCTTATTTCCCTCAGCTGTAAAAATAGGGTCAGAACATATCTGAAAGGTGACCCTTTCAGAGCTAAGATTTTATTATCTCAGGAACCACAGCACAAATGCTCTTGGCATAAAAATGCTTTATAAGTTTAACAAGAAAAATTAGGGAACTATCATCTGTCTGGGAGTAGACTGGCTGCTGTTGAACTACAGGTGTATGAAGTTGTAGGAAAATCTGAGTCCTGGCTCATCTGTGACGTGGCCTTCAGTGGATGAATTTGAAGGCAGAGAATGTTTCCAAATCCGCTTCGATTCAGTACTGTTGGACAATTTTATGCATCCTTCTGCATGACATTCCTTTGCTTTAACTATGTTAACTATTTTCTTCTCTTTACTTTTCATAGATTTTTTAATTGATTGAAATTATTCATCACCATTACAAACTTATGAATATTTTTCCTATCACAAATGTAAATTGCCTAGAAATTATTCTGAACCATTATTTTCAGGGGGGAAAAATATCCATGGCAATGCTCCAGATATAGACTTTAATGCCTTGCTGAAAACTTGAAAAGATGCTAAAGCAATGTGATTAACGTGCCATTTGCACCTCTGCTACTTGACACACAACATATTCCAGAAAACGTAATTGTCGTTGTCAGAAAGTAAATTTGAGGCTATTCATTTTTTGAACGTCAGTGAATTATAAAAAAAAAAAAAAAAATCACGCCAGTATTCATACATGTTGCCCTTAGAAAATATGTTAACTAAGTTTCATCTACATTTCATAGTCTGCTTATGCCAAAATGGTTGACGGTTATTGTTAGGCACCTTCAGTCAGTTCCGACTCATAGCAACACTGTGCTCAACAGAATGAAATACTGCCTGGTCCTGCACCATCCTCACAATCGTTGTTATGTTGGAGCCCATTGTTGCAGCCACTGTGTCAATCCATCTCATTGAGGGCCTTCCTCTTCTTTTTGCTGGCACTCTACTTTACCAAGCATGATGCCCTTCTCCAAGAACTGGTCCCTCTTGATAACGTATCCAAAGTATGTGGGACAAAGTGTTGAGATCCTTGCTCCTAAGGAGCATTCTGAATGTACTTCTTCCAGGACTGGTCTGTTCATTCTTCTGGAAGTCCATGGTATATTTAATATTCTACACCAACACTATAATTCAAAGGCATCAATTCCTCTTTGGTCTTTCTTATTCTTTGCCCAGCTTTCACTTGCATATGAGGCAACTGAACATAGCATGACTTACCTCAGGCATCCTTTGGTCCTCAAAGTGGATTTTGCTTTTTAACACTTGAAAGAGGTGTTTTGCAGCAAATTTACCCAGTGCAGTATGTCTTTTGATTTCTTGACTGCTGCTTCCCTGGCTGTTGATTGTGGACCTAAGTAAAATGAAATACTTGATCACTTCAATATTTTCTCAGTTTATCATGGTATGGCTTATTGGTCCAGTTGTGAGGATTTTTGTTTTTTTCATGCTGAAGTGTAATCCATACTGAAGGTTGTAGTCTTTGAACTTCATCGTAAATGCTTCAAGTCTCCTTTGCTTTCAACAAGCAAGGTTGTGTCATCTGCATATTGCAGGTTGTTAATGAATCTTCTTCCAATTCTTACACCATTTTCTTCTTCATATAGTCCAGCTTCTTGGATTGTTTGCTCAGCATATAGATTGAATAAATTAGGTGAAAGGATATAACCTTTAGGCACATTTTTCCTGATTTTAAACCATGCAGTATCTCCTTGTTCTTTTCAAACAACTGCCTCTTGGTCTGTGTACAGGTTCTTCATGAGCACAATAAAGTGTTCTGTAATTCCCATTTATTACAGGCTTGATAACTTTCAGATTGGAGAAGTTAGTAAAAATCTTCAGTTTCTTCATCTCTTCCATTAGTGGTTGATGCATAAATTTGAATAATAGTCGTATTAACTGGTCTTCCTGGTAGGCATATGGATATTATTCTACCCTTGACAGCATTGTACTTCAAGATAGATCTTGAAATATTCTTTTTGACAACGAATATGATACCATTCCTCTTCCATTTGTCATTCCAGCCATAGTCTGATTCATTGTGGCCAAACCAATCCATTTCAGTTCATTAATGCCTAATATATTGATCTTTATGCATTCCATTTCATTTTTGGTGACTTTCAGTTTTCCTAGATTCACACTTTGTACATTCTATGTTCTGATTTCTAAGGGATGTTTGCAGCTCTATCTTCTTATTTTGAGTCATGCCACACCAGCAGATTGAGGTCACAAAAGCTTTACTACATCCACATCATTAGAGGAGGAGCTCTGGTAGCATAGTGGCTAAAGCACTTGACTGCTAACCAGAAGGCTGGCGGTTCAAACCCACCAGCCACTCCTCGGAAGGAAGGTTGGGCAATCCTACTTCCGTAGTGATACTGCCTCGGAAACCCAAGGAGGGGTCGCTATGAGTCGGGGCCAGCTCAACGGCAAACAACAACAACAATATTGAGGAGGCAGTCTTCTCAGTTGTGTTTTGAGTGCCGTCCAACCTGAGGGCCTCACCTTCTGGCACTACATCAGACAATATTCTGCTGCTATTCATAACATTTTCACGGCCAATTTTTTTTGAAGTGGATTGCCAGGTCATTCTTCCTTATTTGTCTTGGTCTAGACTTCCATTGAAATCTGTCCACCGTGGGTGACCCTGCTAGTATTTGAAGTGCAGGTGGCACAGCTGCCAGTATCCCAGTAACATGCAAACCACAGTATGACAAACTGATACACAAGTGGTAAAATTGAGGTTTAACTAGACCAAAAGTCTCCTAGAAGTAGTCTCAGATGCTCGTGAGCCACATTTCTAGGCATTTTTGATCAGAGAGTTCTAGGTGAGAAGAGTCTTTGACTATCAAAAGTGAGAAGAACTACTCTGTCCATATAGATGCTGTATAGAGTGGTAGGCATCAGTATTTTTAAAATTAAAAGAGTGGTCTTCTTGTTTGTAAGGAAACCTGTTTGGTCTTACCAACAAGTAGTTCATATGTCAAAAACTATTACTCTGAGTGTGAAAATAGCCTGTGAATATGCATTCACACATTCAAGGTAAGATTATACTAAAAGTGCTTCCTGATGGTGATATTTAGTTCTAAAAATGGGGCATTCTGCAGGTCACCTTCTAAATCTAACATCACGATCATCTTGTTATTTTTACAGTCAACAAGATTTTAAAAAACCTTAATAGGTAAGGTGGGTAAATTTTTTCTAAGGTTCTAGAAGCATTTGTGTTTTCATCATGTTCTACTTCAGATCAGGAAATTAATAATAGTTTTTAAATTTATGATATTCTACAGAGAAAAATATTTAGCAAAAATGTTTTTTAAAAACAAACTTTTAATGTTTTCTCAACCTTAGTAGAACTTCAGAAGATCAAAAAGAGGTCGAGATAATGTTAGAATAGTGAGAAACCTTTTGTGAGGACGAATCTGTTTTTTGAATGGCAAGTCTTGGTCTCATGGTACTGTTATTCCCACACCTGCAGGAAAGGGCAAATAGTTTCATTGTGGGGTTATTATTATTTTTTTGTTTGTTTCTTAGACATATTTAAATTTTATAAAATTCACTTTGGAAAAGTTAGATGTGTGATTTTATATCTTATAAATAATACTTAGTTCTGTCCCAAACTCTATTTAGGAACATGTTCAAACCTTAATATTGCATAATCTTTACTAGTGTTCTTTCTTAACTGTCTTGCCATTACATGAAACTATATAAATACATTTACCTGTTTTCTAATTTTGGTCTAATGTTGCACTATTATCAAAACAGTAAATAACTAAACTTCTTGCCCTCAAGTAGATTCTGATTCATGGTAGCACCACTTGTTTCAGAGTAGAAGTGTGTGTCATTGTGTTCTCAGTGGCTGTAACAAGGAGACTGGTGGTGCTTATAAAACATTACAAAGAGCACTTGGCAGCTGAGAGGTAGGTAGGTTGTGGTTTGAACTCACCAGCTACTCTGTGGGAGAAAACACCTGGCAATCTACTCCAGTCAGTATTACAGCCCACAAACCCCATGGGGGGTCTGTTCTGCCATAGAGAGTCACTAGGAGTCAGAATTAATACCATAGCACACAACAACAACCTTAATGGCCATTGATTACTAGGCATTTCTTCCACAGCACCACTGGGTAGATTCAAATCACCAACCTTTGGTCAGTGGTCAAGCGCAAACCATTTCTACTGCCCAGGGAAGCTTATAAAACATTACAAAGAGCATTGCAAGTCTGTACCACTGTAACCAATAATAGAGCTTTATGTTTGAGAGTCAAATTCAGCTCTTTATCAGCAGTCTGCTGTATGTTATTAGTAAGACCTGACTTTTTTCCAATATCTAAAGTTAAACAGAGTTTAAGGGTACTTTAGTTGATTCTCACTTTATACAAGTCTCTTCTCCCATCTGAAAGCAGAGTGTTCTTTTTGCAAACTGAAACGGAGTAAACGAAAGAAGCAATTACCATTAATTTATATGGGAAAAAAATTTGAGCATTCCCAGACCCAAAAAGTAACCTACTAAATAACCTAAATACTACATAAAACCTAAAATAACACTAACATATAGTGTTTGCAGACACAGTTCAAAGCTATGGTGGCTTGATGCCGAGATGCTAAGTGCAGTTACTGGGGGAAGGAGCTTGGTGACACCACTCTCTGCTACTCTGCTCAGGATGTGGGCTGCTTCTTTACAGCTCACTGCAAAACAACACTGAATGCTAGTTTCCCTCCTCACTTTTTTCCATAAAAGTGAAAATCCTCTTTGGATTTCTTTCAGTTAGTGAAAACAGGTGCTAATATAGGTCTTTTGTAAAAGGGAAATGATGCAAAGCACACTTTCAAAAATCAGGGGATACTCGTACAAGAAAAAGATATAGCATTAAATCTCTAAGTTGTAAGGGTGTTTTCGTGATGGGGCTTGTATAATTTATTTGAAGCTCCTCCTGGGCTTTTAATTGTCTCAGCTTTTTGAATGGACTCGTCTGGGCTCAGAGGAGGGAGAGGAATGGTCCTAGTCTTTCATATAAACATGATACCAGCCCTTTGCTGCTTATGCTTTTGGTCAGCTCTTTTGAATAATTTACTTTGGAGACCTCATTTCCCAAGTACAGTATTTTCTAAAATTGAAGAGAAAAATGAAGAATAGTGGAACATTGGGAAAGAGCTTACAGTAGAGAAAATGGATTGAGCAAGGGGGGAACCACATCAACCAATACTGTTGTGAACTTGTGTCGTTGCCTAAAGAGATACTTGGACTCATTTCAATAACTAGGGAAATACTTCACCACTCAAATTCATTCAGATTACTGAGAATTCTTACTGATACTACATTTCCCAAAATAAGTCTAAGAAATTATTTCCCCTACCTGGATATCATTTGCAGAATTATATTCTTGAAACATCTAACTTTAGTCACTATGAGTTGGAATTGATTTGACAGCAATGGGTTTGGAGGGCCCTGGTAGCACAGTGGTTAAGTGTTCGAGTATGAACCAAAGGGGCATAAGTTTAAACCCAACTGCTCTGAGAGAGAAAGATGTGAAAGTCTGCTTTTGTAAAGATTACTGCCTTGGAAACCTTATGAGGCAGTTCTACTCTGTCCTATAGGATCGCTATGACTAAGAATTGATTCAGTGTCAATGGGTTTGAGTTTTGTTTTGGATACTAGCACATTAATCTATACATTTATTTTGTGGAATGACAATACCACTCTCCAGTAAGTTGTCTCAACAAACAGTATCTGGAAATATCATCCCTTGTAATAAAAATTTTAATTTTTAATCACATAGCTCTGAAGAGTGGATACTTTCCAGCTATAACAGTGATCTCAAAGCTTAGATGTATTTGCATCGTATTTTTTATTTTTAACAATGTGTATTTATTGGGATAAATGTGTTCTTGATATTTATGAACTATGTGGATAATATTTGTAGCTCCGGTACATACAGATGAATTTCACCAACTTAAAGGGTATGTCTCTAAGGATATAGCTCTAAAGTCTGAATCAATTTTATTCTATATGGAAACCACTTCCATATATTGAGACTTTTACTCACTCCTGTTTCTCATCTTCAAATAATTCTCTTTTCTATTCCAAACACTTACGTAATACCTTTAAGCAATTAATTTTTGGATGCTACATAAATAAGTCATATAAAAAACTAATAAAAATCCATACAGACAATTTGCATTGAAAGTGGGATTAATTTCCTCCTTGTTGAAGTATGCAAAGAAGATGATATTATTTGGGAAATTTACAAATACCCCTTTTTGTTGAATCAGTGTAGCATACTGGCTAAAGATGCAAATACCAGAACCAGATTACATGAGTACTGACATTTGCTAGTTGTTCAACTTTTCATAAGACTTGATCTTTCTATGCCTAGATTATTTCTTCTGTAAAATAGAAATAATAATATTATCCTATATATAGTATTTGAATATTATCCTATATAGGAAGTGGGCCATCCACTTCTCAAAGAATTGGCCAGTGAAAACCTTATGAATAACAGTGAAACACTATCTGATATATTACTAGAAAACTGTGTGAATAGCCCTGAAACACTGTCCGATACAGTGCCACAAGATGAGCCCCTCAGGCCAGAAGGTACTCAAAATATGACTGGGGATGAGCTGCCTCCTCAAAGTAGAGTCAATCTTAATGACCTGCATGGAGTGAAACTTTCGAGACTTCCATCTGCTGATGTAAAATGATTCAAATTGGGAAGCTGCAAACATCCATTAATAATCAGAACGTGGAATGTATGAAGTATAAATATAGGAAAATTGGAAGTTGTCAAAAATGAAATGAGACACAAAAACATCAATATCCTAGGCATTGTTGTTGTTGTTATATGCCGTCGAGTCGGCCCCAACTCATAGCGACCCCTCCTGAAATGAACTGGTTTTGGACATTTTGAATCAGACAACTGTATGATTTACTATGCTGGGAATGACAGATTGTAGAGGAATGGCATGGCATTCATCATCACAAAGAAAGTTCCAAGATCTATCCTGAACTACAGTGCTGTCAGTGATAGGATAATATCCATACACCTACAAGGAAGATCAGTTAATATTACTATTATTCAAGTTTATACACCAACCACCAAAGCCGAAGATGAGGAAATTGAAGATTTTTACCAACTTCTGCAGTCTGAAATTGACCAAACATGCAATCAAATTGTTATTATTATTATTGGTGATTAGAATACAAAAGTTGGAAACAAAGAAGAATCAGTTGGAAAATGTGCCCCTGGTGATTGAAATGATGGTGGAGATTGTGTGATAGAATTTTGCAAGACCAATGACTTCTTCATTGCAAATACTTTTTCTCAACAATATAAGCAGTGGCTATACACGTGGACTTTGCCAGATAGAATACACAGGAATCAGATTGACTACATCTATGGAAAGAAGTGATGGAGAAGCTTAATATCTTTAGCCAAAACAAGGCCAGGAGCTGATTGTGGAACAGACCATCAACTGCTTATATGCAGGTTCAAGTTGAAGCTGAAGACAAAAGAAGTCCATGAGAGCCAAAATATGACCATGATTATATCCCTCCTGAATTTAGAGACCATTTAAAAAATAGATATGACACATTGAACACCAATGTCCAAAAACCAGAGGAATTGTGGGATGACAAGAAGAACATCATCCATGAAGAAAGCAAATTTGTGTTGTTGTTTTTATGTGCTATCAAGTTGGACCCAACTCATAGTGACCCCTCCTTGGATTTCTGAGGCAGTATTACACTATGGAAGTAGATTGCCCAACCTTCCTTCCAAGGAGTGGCTGGTGAAGGAAGCAAAAAGGTCATTAATAAGATAGCAGAGGAAGAAAAGATCAAAATTGATGTCAGAAGAGACTCTGAAACTTGCCCTTGAGTGGAGAGTAGCTAAAGCAAATGGAAGAAATGACAAGATAAAAGAGCTGAACAGAAGATTTCAAAGAGCAGCTTGAGAAGACAAAGTCACTGATTATAATGAAAAGTGCAAAGACCTGGAGTTAGAAAACCTAAAGCATTTCAGCATTTCTCAAGCTGAAAGAATTGAAGAAAAATTCAAGCCTTGAGTTGCAATATTGAAGGATTCTATGGACAAAATCAGGAGTTCTGGTGGCATAGCACCTAAGCATTTGACTACTAACCAGAGGTTGCTGGTTCAAATCCACCAGCCACTCCATGGAGGGAAGACTGGGCAATCTACTTCTGTAAAGATTTACCACCTTGGAAACTCAAAGGTGGTCACTACGAGTCGGAATCAACTCAATGGCAGTGAGTTTTTTTTTTTTTTTTTTTTTTGGAGTTTGAATATGGGCAAAATATTGAATGATGCAGAAAATATCAAAAGAAGATGGATGGAATACTGTACCAAAAAGAATTGGTTGACGTTCATCCATTTCAGGAGGTGGCATATGATCGAGAACCAATGGTACTAAAGGAAGAAGTTGAAGTTGTACTGAAGGAATTGGCAAAGAACAAGGATCCAGGAATTGACAGAATACCCATTGAGATGTTTCAACCAAATGGATGCCACACTGGAGGCACTCACTCATCTATACAAAGAAATTTGGAAGACAGTTACCTGGCCAACTGACTGGAAGAGATCCATATTTGTCCCCATTCCAAAGAAAGGTCATCCCACAGAATGTGGAAATTATTGAACATTATCATTAATATCAGCTGCAAGTAAAATCTTGCTAAAGAGAATTTAAAAATGGTTGCAGCAGTATATTGACAGAGAACTTCCAGAAATGCAAGCTGGATTCAGAAGAGGATGTGGAATGAAGAATATCATTGGTGATGTCAGATGGATCTTGGCTGAAAGCAAACAATACCAGAAAGATGTTTACTTGTGTTTTATTGACCATGCAAAAGCATTTGATTGATAGATCATAACAAATTGTGGATAACATTGAGAATAAGGAATTCCAGAACACTTAATTGTGCTCATAGGGAAACTTTACATAGATCAGGAGGCTGTTGTTCAAACATAGTAAGGGGATACTTCATGGTTTCAAATCAGGAAGACAGTGTGTCAAGGTTGTATCCTTTCACTATACTTATTCAGTCTGTATGCTGAGCAAATAATCTGAGAAGCTGAACTATATGAAGAAGAACATGGCATCAGGATTGAAGGAAGACTCATTAACAACCTGTAATATGCAGATGACACAACCTTGCTTGATGAAACAATGAAAACTTGAAGCATTTATGGTGAAGATCAATGCCTTCAGTATGGATGACACATCAGCATGAAGAAAACAAAAATCCTCACAACAGGACCAATAAGCAGCATCACGATAGATGGATAAAAAGATTGAAGTTGTTAAAGATTTCATATTACTTCCACAATCAACAGCAATGGAAGCAGCAGTCAAGAAATCAGATTTGTTGCAAAAGACCTCTTTAAAGTGCTGAAGAGCAAAGATGTGTCTTTGAAGACTAAGATCTGCGTAACCCAAGCCATAGTATTTTCAGTTGCTTCATATGCATGTGAAAGCTGTACAATGAATAAGGAAGACCGAAGAAGAGTTGATGCTTTTGAGTTGCGTTCGCGAAGAGTACTGAAAGTACCATGGACTGCCAGAAGAACTAACAAATCTGTCCTGGAAGAAGGGCAGCTGCAATACTCCTTGGAAGTGAGAATGGCCAGACTTCGTCTCACCTACTTTGGTCATGTTGCCAGAAAGGATCATTCCCTGGAGACAGATAGCATGCTTGGTAAAGTGGAGGGTCAACGAGAAAGGGGAAAGCCCTTAACAAGACGGAATAACACAGTGCCTGCAACAATGGGCTCAGGTATAGCAGGGATTGTGAGGCTGGCACAGGACTGGGCAGCACTTTGTGCTGTTGTTCATAGGGTTGCCAGGAGTCGGAACCAACCCCATCGCACCTAGCAACAACATACAGGATTTTTGTGGGGTGACTTAATGCATGTAAAGTATTTAGAACAGAACTTTTGATGTTAGTTACTACTATTATTATTCATAGGTAACAGCGTTAAAGATCTTGCTGAAAAGGCACAAACATGATCTCATGTTAGTAAGAAATTTTTGCATATGTAAGTATACACATGCGTGTATATTGGCACAGTAGCAACACTTTAGATAAAGGATTAGTTGCATTGATTAGAAAGAAGAATAGATAAATAATAAGTTATTTCAAAATCTTGGTCAATGCTGCAGTTTCTGTTTGCTTGTTCATTGTATGTTTGAGCTTACAGATTTTCATTACTGAGAGTGTTTTAACGTGACCACTGTAACTGTACAGTTTACATAAGTGATAAAAGTTTTGTAAATTCCTCCATTGATTTTCCTTCCAAGAGCCACATTAGTCTATTCTCTTACACTGTTAGTTTAAGAAAACACTTCTGGAGACCTGACTGATTCAAGGAAGAAGAGTATTTTATTTACATTCCAAGTGAACCATCTCCTTTGTGAGGAACAGCATGATGCCGGCTTCAGGGCTTTCAAACATAAAAGATACCTTGTTCACCATTTCTCCATTGATTTGCTTTGCAGCTTGCAGTTCCCCACAACGATGAGTGGACCAGATTCGCCAGGACCCTCGTGGAGATTCGCGCTAACAGAGCTGATAGCGAGGAGGAAGGCACCGTTGAGTTAGCTGCCTAGAGGAAACCAGCCGCTTCTACTCCAGTCCCTCAACTTCCCCCTCCTAGAGCTAGCATCCACAGCCTCCCATCCACGTGTATCCAGTGTCCATTCAGTATCAGTATTACTGTGACATTTTGGATGCCATATTGTGCCAGCTTTGCTCCAAGTGTTGCAAATTTATTCCACTGTGCTTTCCACCTGAAACTCGCCAGAGCATTTCTATCTTTTCTGTTTTGAAAATGAGGAGGGAAAACCTTTATGGTTTTAGTTGTTGCCTTTTAACTACTTAGTAGCTGTACTTAATAGCTGGAAACCTCTGGTTAACTTTGTGCTTACAAGCACTTATGGCATACTCCTATTAAATCCATATGAAGCCAGATATGATTAGGTACAGATGTGGTATGCTTCATGATATGGTACAGGGCCAAAGACTTGAGATGTGGTGTTTCACATGGTGACTCACATTATGAATGGATTTACTATAAGAACATTGCTGCTCCTTATTTATTGTGGTGTGCTGCATGGAATGTATTTATTTGAAAGCATTAAAATAAACGATCCTAGAGCATGTGCATAATGAGAGGACTGCATTGTCTCTGCTGCTGTTGAGGTTACATTAAGTTCCAAATAACAATTACAGTATGCCAGTTCCACTGAGGACATGAAATCTTTAAAGGTTTGTTGCAGTGAAAGGAATGATTTTTAATGCCTATTATTTCTAGGTACTTTAACAATATTTCAAATGTAGTTGACCACTGATACTTGTCATTCAAGCAAATACGGTCCAACAAAAGTCTGTGGTTCCTAAGTCTGACACTAGTATTGCCAATAAAATATTCCAAACCAGGTCTGAACCAGTGTGAGTAAATCCTTTGCTTGGGGAAAGCCTGACTCAGAATTCCTCTGTGAATGTAGGGGAGATACGTTATAGCCATAGTACAACAAAACAAAACCAAAAAACAGTTGCTGTTGAGTCTACTCCAATTCATGGAGATCTCGTGTATGTCCGAGTAGAACTGTACTCCATAGGGAGTTCCATGGCTGGCATTTTTACAAGTAGATCACCAAGACTTTCCTCCAAGGAACCTCTACATGGACTCGAACCACCAACCTTTTGGTTAGAAACCAAGCACATTAATCATTTGCACCACGCAAGGGCTCCTACAGCCATGTTAAAGATTGACAATGAATTTACAGGCATCCAACCTCGTTAGACTTAAGCCAAGGCTCCACGTTTTACTTTTATGAGGAGACATATGTGATTCATTGAAAGTTCTCATCTCCTTCACCAGAGCTCCCTTTCCCAGACTATTTCAAACACTGGGGTAAGAAAAACAGTTTAAGATGAACAAATACCAAATGGTCTGCACATTTCATTTTTTAAATTTATACCAGAAAAATTATGTTTGTTACTATTAGACTAAAAATTATGTCTATAAACAACTTATTAATTTTTTCAAGAGGTCATTTCATACCTAGGGAGAATTCAAATAAATAGTGGTTGAGTCATGAAAAGTATTTGATGGCAGGCTTTTGGCTTTTTAGGAAAGGAATTTCTATTGGTGCTTTGTTGATAGGGATGTCCTTGAACTATAAGATTCCTTTTCCTTTTAAGAAATGGTAGTATACTTTTCTGCCCTATAGTATCTAGAAATTGAAATTCTTTATCAATAGAAATTAAAAATTTCAAAGACAGTAAGTGTCTGAAATAGGTTTAAAAGCCATCCTTTGTTCCACAAGAGCACCCAGACTATATATCTTTTACCAAGTCTATTAAGAATGAAGGAGCTCTGGTAGCATAGTGCCTAAGGCACTTGACTGCCAACCAGAAGGCTGGCAGTTCAAACCCACCAGCCACTTCTCCGAAGGAAGATGGGGCAATCTACTTCCGTAGTGATACTGCCTTGGAAACCCAAGGAGGGGTCGCTATGAGTCGGGTCCGACTCGACGGCACTTAACAACAACAACAACAACATTAAGAATGAGCTTGAGATATTCATAAGCATCTGTAGGAAGTCTCATGGCTTTCCTCTGCAAGCCAGGATTGATGGTAGGGAAGGCACTCACAGAGCAGTGCTTGTTAATATCTGTGGGGATGATAAGACCCCAGAGTAATAGTGGGTGATGATGGCACTTAACTGCCAGAAGCTGTTACTGTTGCTGTTATGTGCTGTCAAGTCGGACCCCACTCATAGCGACCCCTCCTTGGGTTTCCGAGGCGGTATCACTACGGAAGTAGATTGCCCAACCTTCCTTCCGAGGAATGGCTGGTGGATTTGAACTGCCAGTCTTCTGGTTAGCAGAGACCACAATTACTGTATGGACAACTGAGTCAGAAAGGCAGACAAGGAGGCTTTACCCACAGGCAGTTATGGAAATAATTAATAGAACATGGTATCATTTGAGGCAAAATAGAAAGCTAAAAAAGGTGTTGCTTAACATCTATAACCAAAATATAAAGGCAGAAATGAAGGAGCAGGAGAATGAAGACATCTACCTAATAAAAAGTCATAATCCTTTGCTCAATACCCAGACCTGAGTCAATTTTCAGATTCAAAACCCGTTGACTGAAGAGATGTCTGAGTCTGGGCCCATAGGAGGAAAGATACCATGGCAAATAAAGATTGTGATGATTCTCTCAGTCCTTCCCTAAAAGAATTTAGGCCCATTTATTCAGATGAACATATAGGATAGAATATGCGAAAATCTAAATACAGCTTCTGAGTTTCCCCAGTTGAAACCTAAAGCTGTATCATAGGCCCTGCCTTGGTTCACTAGTGCTGCTGTAACAGAAAATACCACAGATGGGTGTCTTAACAAGCGCAAATGTATTCTTTTAAAGTTTAGGAGGGTAGAAATTAAAGTTCATAGAGTTGGCTCTAGGGACTGGGTAAATGCCCCTCGACCTTGGGCTTCAGGCCAGCCTCCTGTTCCAAGCCCAGCAGAGCTGGAGACTTTTTCTGACTCAGATAGCTGCTGGCTGCTGAAGCTGACAAACCCAAACTTGCCAAGTATTATGGCATAGTCCCAAGATTAACAAATAATATGGCAGATCACTAGTCCAAGTCCAGGAACACTCCCAAGATCAGCTGCAGGCTGCCAGATGCAGAATCCAGATGTGCCAAATGCTGGATATCTTTTTCAAAGCTGCTGCTTATATGCTGGAAGCAGACCACGCCCTGAAGGTGGCTACTTAGCTGCTCATGGCAGATTCCACCATGGAGGTGATTACCAATATCATCATAGGGAATAACTGACTACACCTAGCCAAGTTGACAGGAGCTCTGGTGGCTTAGTGCCTAAGGCGCTTAACTGCTAACCAGAAGCCTGACAGTTCAAACTCCCCAGCCACTCCTCAGAAGGAAGGTTGGGCAATCTACTTCCATAGAGATACTGCCTCGGAAACCCAAGGAGGGGTTGCTATTAGTTGGGTCCGACTCGATAGCACATAACAACAACAACAGCAAGCCAAGTTGACACAATTTTAACTACCAAAGTCCCCCTGTTAGAGTAAGGGCTTGTTGTAAACAGGTAATATAATGGAGTCCTTACCAAATTCTAAAGTCACAGTGGGCTCATTGGAATCATAGACCCCACAATGGTCATTTCTCTAATCACTAGTTGAACAATTAGAATTGATGTATTTGGTTTGGTTCACTGGCGTGTAGAACCATCATAGTAGGAAAGACCAAGTAGAAATCTCTGAAAATGTCTGTCTTGGTTTCTTAGGAACCAAGTGCTGCTGTAACAAAAATACCACAAATGGGTGGCTTTCAAAACCAGAAACTTATTTTTCTCCCAGTGTAGGAGGCTAAGAGTCTCAATTCGGTCCACTGGCCCAGTCCACTCTGTCATCTCTGAGAAAATCCTTGTCTCAGCTTCTGTAATGTTCTTGTCAGCATTCCTTAGTTCCTTCTTGATCTCTACATGACATCTGTCCATCCTCCATTTGTGCTTTCCTTCATCTGTGCCTAATTTACTCTTCTTATATCTCAAAAGTGATTAAGACATTTCCTGCATTCATATGGCCTCATTAACAGAACAAAGAAAACCCTATTCCAAAATGGATTACATCCATAGGTATAGGGGACAGGATTCCAACAACTATTTTAGGGGGACATATTCAATCCACAACATTGCCTCACACCCATCTCCCCTTGCCAAGATGTTGTTGTTGTTGTTGTTATGTGCCGTCGAGTCAAACCCGACTCATAGCTACCCCTCCTTGGGTTTCCGAGGCAGTATCACTACAGAAGTAGGATTGCCCAACCTTCCTTCCGAGGAGTGGCTGGTGGGTAGTAAATCAAAATAATGTCACATCCTAGGTATGGCTGGGGGATGGCAGAGATTAGTGTCACCATCAAATGCCTAGAAAAGATGCAGAGTGGAGGTCCTTATAATATCTTCCTCTAATATGCGTAATATACCAGTCTGGCCCTTTTATAAACTAGACGGATTCTGGAGAAGAGCTGAAGAGATTGCAAACTCAGCCAAGAGCAGCTCCATGCCATATCAAGAAGAGGGACCATTCCTAGAACAGATTGATAAAAGCCTAAGGTGCATTATGTGCAGTCATTGATTTGATGAATGTATTATTTTCCATTCCACATTGTATAAAAATATCAGAAACAGTTTGCATTCATGTAGGAGGGACAACAATACTCATTACAGGTTTGTCTCAGGGCTTTCATGTGCTCTGTCATACACCAAAGAGGTCTGGATTGCCTGAGCATCCCACAAAACAATTTACTGATTCATTACATCAATACATATATACTTGTTGGGCGAGATAAGCAAGATTTAACTAGTATACTGGAAGTCTTACTAAGATATATGCAGCACAGAAGGTAGGAGATAATTTCGATGAAGATTTGGCACTCTGCCACTTACGTAGAATTTTTAGAAATCCAGTGGTTAGAAACATGCCAAGAAATCCCTTCTAAAATACCTGAAGTTTGTGTCCCCTACCGTGGAGAAGGAAGCACAGCACCTGGTAGGTCTCTCTGGGTTCTGAAGTCAATACATTCCACATTGAGAAATACTGCTCTGGTCCATATAGCTGGTAGCCCACAAGGCTTTTAATGAGACCCAGAACAAGAAAGGATTTTGTAGCAGGTTCAAATTGCATTACAAGAGACTCTTCTCCGTGGGCCATACAATCAGCAGTTGCTATGGTGTTGGAGGTGTCAATAATGGGAAAAGATACAGTATAGGTGATTTTCCATTACAATACTGGCCCATGGAATTCTGAAGGAAGTTCATCCCATCTACAGGAAAGA
Organism: Orycteropus afer afer; assembly: GCF_000298275.1. NCBI lineage: Eukaryota > Metazoa > Chordata > Mammalia > Tubulidentata > Orycteropodidae > Orycteropus > Orycteropus afer. The sequence continues at coordinate 1,716,584 of NW_006921650.1, read as the reverse complement.
ATTATATGTCTTTTGAGAAAGGGTTCTGGCATGTTAGTAAACCCTTGTAGAGAAGGAGCTCCTCACCATGGAATATGAAGTGATTATGCATCCAAAAAGCTCACTATGTGTTGGGTGCTGTCAGCCCCACTAAGTAATAATGTTCGACAGGTTCAGTAGAAATCCCTTATAATTGGAAATTATGTATCTGGAATTGGGCCTGAGCAGAACCAGAGGGAATGAGTAAGTTGCATGAATGAATAGCCCAGAAGCCCCATGTCATCCAACAGAATTGCACCAATACTCCTTCCCTAAGCTTGCAGCTATGGTTATTTGGAGGAAGGGGAGTTCTGTATGACTAGCTGAAAGATGAGGAAAATGTCAGAGCTGGGCTTATAGGTGGATTGGCTCAGTATGCACATGAAAATTGAAAATGGATGTCAGCTCTATTATAGCCACATTCAGGGATGACCTTGAAAGACAATATGAATTGTGCACCCAACCATCTACTTTATGTGGAATGGGAAGTGGCTAGAAATAGTATGTGTACATATTATCATCCTAGCCCAAGCCATCATCATCTTTCCCATGAATTCTGGGAGTAGCCTCCTAACTAGTCACCCTACTTCTATCTTTGACCCCTTCAGTCTCCTCTCCGTATAGGTACTTGAATGATGCTGTAAGAATTAAAAACTATCAGCTCAAAATACACAAATAATAACAAAAACAAACAAACAAAAAAAACCAGTTGAAATATGGGCAAAGGATTTGAATAAGCATTTCATCAATGAAGGTATCTGAATGGCTGATAAGCTCATGAAACGATACTGAACATCACTGTCATTAGGGAAAAACAAATCAAAACCACAATCTGATTCTATTTCACCCCCACTATGATGGCTATTGGGAGCTCTGGTAGCATAGTGCCTAAGGCACTTGATTGCTAACCAAAAGGCTAATGGTTCAAACCCACCAGTCACTCCTGGGAAGGAAGATGGGGCAATCTACTTCCGTAGTGATACTGCCTCAGAAACCCAAGGAGGGGTTGCTATGAGTCGGGTCCTACTCAAGGGCACACAACAGCAACAACAACCTGATGGCTATTAAGGATTTCCGATCGTTCAATGCCTAAGGTATTTGACTGCTAACCAGAAGACTGGTGGTTCAAACTCACCAGCCTCTCTGCAGAAAGAAAATGAGGTGATCTACTTCCATAAAGCTTTACCTCCTCAGAAACCCAATGGGAGTCACTATTAGTCAGAATGGGCTTGATGGCAGTGAACCTTCATCCATTGCTGGGAGGGTTGTAAAATGGTGCAGCCACTGTGGAAAACGCTGTGGTTGTTCCTCAAAAAATTAAACATAAACTTAGTGTATGACCCAGCAATTCTGCTCCTAGGTGCATATCCAAAAGACTTGAAAGCAAAGACTCAGAGACTTGTTTACCAATGTTCATTGCAACATTAGTCATTATGGCCAAAGTGGAAATAACCAAAGTGCTCATTAACATATGGAAAACCACTGCACATATTCCTCCTGTGGAGAAGCTGATGGGTTTGAATTGCTGACCTCCTGATTAACATCCAAAACACCTTACCCAGTATACCACCAGAGCTCCTGAACACATGAATGGGTAAACAAAATGTAGTTTATCCAGGCGTTCTGGCAAGATGGCAGACTAGGCAGAAGGATTGCACAGACCCTCTTCAACAAAGAAAAGGGAAACCAATTAACACAGACACAGAAGATAATTGTGGACCCCTGAGCCTTGAAGGGAAGGATACAGAATTGGACTAAACCCCAATTAGCAGAAGAATTTGCATGAAAATACCAAAAAAAG
>NW_006921650.1:1700324-1710242 GCF_000298275.1 Orycteropus afer afer | reverse complement strand
CTGGCTCTAGGGGTCTAATCTGATAAATCGATTCTAACAGGCCAATTTCCCTAAGCCTCTGGATACCTTCTTCTATATTAAACCAAGGCAGGTCTGGTACTTCAACTTGACTTAAGGTAGGCCACCGTATAATCCATGCCTCAGTAAGCCAGCCAAATAAACTATTAGATCCTTTTCTAACCTGTCGAGCTGAGACATTGAATGAAGAATCCATACTTAGTGGACCTAAATCAATGAACTCAGACTGATCCAATCTTACATTCCTTGCACTATTATCCCACACCCTCAGTAGCCATTCCCATACATATTCTCCAGGTTTCTGTCTGTACGTGTTGGCAAAATCAAGTAAGTCTTTTCGAGTATAGTGTATCACCTCCTCAGTCACACTTTCTATTTCACCTCTTGGGGCTCGCTTAGATTGACCTTTGTTATGGGCCTAGCCACCAGAGTGCTTGAGGCAGTTCCTGAGGGCATTCAGGAATGTTTTCCATGGCCTCTGCCTCACACAATAACCCTGCAGGACCAGTTTGGCTAGTCCCCTCAAACTGAGGGGGAGGGGATAATGGTTTTACAGTAATCTGTTCAGATGGGAGGGATTCAACAGAATTTACAGGCTCCATATCCTGATCTTCCTGATCATCTGTCCATATGTCCCCATTCCAGGTTACAGGATCCCATTTTTTTCCAATCAATGCCCCCACTTTAACGGCAGACACCATTCTGGATTGGCAATTGAGCTGGTGTTGTTAATCAGCCACTCTTACAATAAGACTCTGGATTTGGGTTTCAGCTATGTCAGCCCTGGTAGCAGAAGCTATAAGGCTTTCTTTCAGAGCACAGCTGGAAGCACTGAGGTCATTTATGCAGCGCTTAAGCCGAGACTCAGCAGCTTTGAGCCCATCTCGCTCTTTCACCAATTTATCCAGTGTAAGTAGGACCACCAACCAGCTTCCCTATACTCCTCATTCTGACAAAATTGCAGAAAAGTATCAAATATCCGATCACCCAGAGCGTCACTTCTTACAAGTACTTGATCTATTGGTGGTGCTATTTCGAGTATTAATTTTGCCACATCACGCCACAGATTAGTAGGGCTCTCTTTACTAGGAGACTCAGAGTCGCTAGTGTCACTAAAATTAATCAAACTGGAGAACCAATCTAGGAAGACCATCCTTATGATTTTGTCTCTCTAGAACCACTCTCGGTACCAAATGTGTTAGAGTGGGTTCTCTAGAGAAACACAAAAACCAGCAAAGTGTATATATATACAGAGAGAGAGAGAGAGAGAGAGAGAGAGAAATTTATCTTAGGAAAATGGCTCACAAATGTATAGAAGCCAGCAAGTCCAAAGTCCCTGGAGGAAACGTCAGGCTGGCGGCAGCCTTAGCTTCTGCAAGTGCAGGGGGCCAAGAAATTCAAGGCTGGCAGGCAGTACACTGGTTGTTGACTCCAACGAAAGATGAATCCAAGATCTCCAGGCTGAGCGGTGGGCTGCTCACTCACGGAAGGTTGTAGTCAGCACACCAAGGTCCCAATCCACCAAAGAATGTCTCTCTTCCCAGGATGTCCCTGGATATCCTGGAAGCAGGCCACACCCCTAAGGAAACTCCCTTTGGGCAGATTGGCCACTTAGAACACAGTCATTCAATCCCATCATGGGAACAACCACATAGAACTGGGGTCCAGCCAAGTTGACACACAGCTCCAACTATCACAATCATCTAGTCGGTTCCAACTCTTAGCAACCCTATAGCACAGAGTTGAACTACTCCATAGGGTTTCCAAGGCTGTAATCTTTATAGCAGCAGATTCCCAGGTCTTTCCCTTGGAGCAGCTGGTGGGTTTGAACCAGCTATCTTTCAGTTAAGAGCTGAGTGCTTAACACTTGAAGTTAAACATGACACTTTTTCATTTTATTCAATTTCTAAAGTATCTTCTTTTATTTAACTACTAAGCCTTCTAATACTACATATATCTGGCTAAGTTATTAAAAACTATGATAATAGCATTTGACATTTGTTTAAAAAATAAAACAGCAATGTATCATCAAAACCTAGAAGTAAAAATTAAATAAATGCTTTGACTTCTACATACACAAAAGTTTACTTCTGTTTGCCTTAAAAATTATACCTTTGGGAGATTTCTGCAAGGTTGGAAAAAAAATACATATGATACAATGATCTTCAGACACTGAATATCAGGCAAAATAGGACTGTGAACTCTGTGAGAAGAAGGAAAATAAACAAGGTGAAGTCTATCATTGCTCCAGTTTACTTCCTGGAGGCACTTTCCAACAACAATGCAGGGAAGGTGAACCAAAAATAGTCCAGTGGTCTCCCCAGATTGAAGAGATGGCGATCAGAGATCAGGCAGGCCAGCACAGCTAAACTTTGTAGAACAAATGAGCAAAGAGAAAGGAGCTGCTCTGAGAGGTAACACTGGAATGTTGCAGAGAGTTCTCAAGTCTTTGGATGAGTACTGATCTACTCATTTATGAGAGAAAACTATGCAAGACTTGTTAAGAAACCACTAGAAGGGAACAGAAAATTCTGTGCTTCACAGAAAGAGAATAATTTGTGTTCCCACCAATCAGATGGAAAGTCCTCATAAGATAACAAATATCAGGTAGAATCCTCACAAGAAGGAAAATATAGCTCAGAACAAGGTGAAAAATCAATCAATAGAAACAGGCCCAAAAATGACAGATGATCTAACCAGAAGCAAGGCTATTAGAACAGCTATTATAAATTACCCATATAGTCAAGGAGGTAGGGGAAAACATGAACATGTTTTAGAGAGAAATAGAAGACATAAAGAAGACCTAAAGAGAATTACATGTAAATTAAAAATACAATAAATGAGAATAGAGTAAACACTGCAGAAGTGAAGAACAGATAACTTGAAGGCACAGCAAAGGACTACACACAATGAAGCAGAAAGAATATATATATAACAACAGTGTGGCATTATACCTGGGGTCCCAGGGAAGAAGCACACATAAAAAATATTTAAAGAAATGATAGCTCAGAACTAATAATAGGCAGAGACAAGATGATGTCCTGGTAACACACTCCACCCAATCCCTCTGCAACAGAGACCTGGGAAAGCCAAGTGAAATAGATGCAAATAATGATCCTGGAACTCTGAGCATCAAATGAAGAAATAAAGAATTAGATTGAATGCTGATTGGAAAGGGAGATGGAGTGAGGACAGTGACTGGGGAGAGAGAAGCCAGTGCCTGATGAAGCATGACCATTTTGAGATGCAGAGAGCATCACACATGGGTAAGGAGAAACCAGCTTCACAGAATTCACACCAGGACAGAGAAACAGTGTAGACAGATATGGAAGGAATCAAGGTGAACAGAATACAACTGGATCTGGGAGAGGAAAGTACAGGGAAACAAACAAGATTTGCAGTGGCACAGGCAACCACAGAGTGAGGAGAGAGTCAGTGAAGGAGGAAGAAAAAAAAATCATCATCATTTTGGTTAAGGGCCCATGTGAAAGGAAAGGCCAGTGGGGTTATGACTGAAGGCACTGGACCCCAGGGGGCCTCACTGGATTGCATCTGGGTAGGAGCTGGAAAATTGGTGGCACATGCCCAGAAGGGCACTGGACCCATGCCAGTGAATTGCAACAGGAGAAGTGCTGTCTCCACTCTGTCAAACACACCTTCCCAGTGACTAGGGCTGAACCTGCTTCCTGTTCCCAACAACTTGGTGGCTAGATACACCCCCTGGCTGCCTCCACCCCAGTTCATAGACCACTTCTTCAGCAGCCCAGAAATGCATCTCAAGTTGTCTCAAAAAAACAACAGATCTGCATCCTTGTGCCTATGACACTGACTTCTTTGTTTCCACTGAATGTGAGACACACAAAACTGACCTCCTTTGTTCAGGGTGCTCACACATGCCAGGCTCCTGCCACTTCTGTGGGTATATGTTCCCACAGATCACCCCACAGCCACCTGCTGCCACCAGTGCCAGCTGACCATTAACTGCATATCAGCCTCTCCCCTTTTTTTAATTTTTCTTCTTTTTTTCCACTTTTTATTCCTTTTTTATTTGTTTTTTTTCTCCCTCTTCTTTTTATTATTTTATTTTTACCAATCTTTTCCCTTATCTAACCCCCTCTTTTTATTTTTTATTCCTTTTTTCTTCCGCATATCTAACAGGAGGTGAACATTAATTCCCCACCAGTTAGCCACCTACCATTTGTCTGTCAGTTTCTCGTACTATGCTGGCTTGAGTGTTGCTGTGAGGCTAGAGGCTATGTGTGATAGTTGGAACTGTGTGTCAACTTGGCTGGACTCCAGTTCTGTGTGGTTGTTCCCATGATGGGATCAGATGACTGTGTTCTGAGTGGCCAATCTGCCAAGGGGAGTTTCCCTAGGGGTGTGGCCTGCTTCCAGGATATCCAGGGACATCCTGGGAAGAGAGACATTCTTCTGTGGATTGGGACTCTGGTGTGCTGCCTACAACCTTCTGTAAGTGAGCAGCCCACCGTTAGGCCAGGAGATCTTGGATTTCGTCTTTCGTTGGAGTCAACAGCCAGTGTACTGTCTGCCAGCCTTGAGCTTCTCGGCCCCCTGTGGTTGCAGAAGCTAAGATAGCCTCCAGCTCGACATTTCCTCCAGGGACTTTGGACTTGCTGGCTTCTATATGTTTGTGAGCCATTTTCCTAAGATGAATTTTTTTCTCTCTCTTTACATATATATATAAGCTTTGCTGGTTTTTGTTCCTCTAGAGAACCCAGTCTAACACACTATGCCAGTAGTATTTCAAATACCAGCAGGATCATGCATGGTGAACAGGTTTCCGCAGAGTTTCCAGACTAAGGCAGACTCGCAAGAAGAAAAGGACCATCCGCTTCTCAAAGAATTGGCCAGTGGAAACCTTATGAACAGCAGTGAAACACTATCTGGTATATTACGGGCAAACTTTATGAATATACCTTAAACACGGTCTGATATAGTGCTGGAAGATGAGTCCCTCAGGTCAGAAGGCACTCAAAATATGACTGGGGAAGAGCTCTTCTTCCTCCTCAAAGTAGAGCCAACCTTAATGATGTGGATGGAGTAAAGTTTTGGCACCTCCATTTGCTGATGTGTACAATTCAAAATGGGAAGAAATGGCTTCAAACATCTGTTAATCATCAGAACATGGAATGTACAATATATGAATCTACGAAAATTGGAAGCTGTCAAAAAATGAAAAGAACATGTAAAGATTGATATCCTAGGCATTAATGAGGTGAAATGGAATTGCTTTGGCCATTTTGAATCAGACAACCATATGATCTACTATGCCACGAATGACAAATTGAAGAGGAATGGTGTGGAGTTCATCTTTACAAAGAAAGTTTCAAGATCTGTCCTGAAGTACAATGCTGTCAGTGATAGGATAATATCCATATACCTACAAAGAAGACCAGTTAAATACTACTATTATTCAAATTTACACACCAATCACCAAAGCCAAAGATGAGGAAATTAAAGATTTCTACCAACTTCTGCAGTCTGAAATTGACCAAACATGCAATCAAGATGTGTTGATTATCACTGGTGATTGGAATGCAAAAGTTAGAAACAAGAAAGAATCACCAGTAGTTAGAAAATATGGCCTTGGTGGTAGAAATAATGCTGGAGATTTCTTGATAAAATTTTGCAAGACTAAAGACTTATTCATTGCAAATACCTTTTTTCAACAACACAAATGGTGGGTATACACGTGGACTTCACCAGATGGAGTACACAGGAATCAGACTGACTATATCAGTGGCAAGGGGTTATGGAGAAGCTCAATATCTTTAGCCAACAAAAGGCCAGAAGCTGATTATAGAACAGACTGTCAACTTCTCGTATGCAAATTCAACTTGAAGTTAAAGACAATTAAAACAAGTCTAAGAGAGCCAAAGTATGATCTTGAATATATCCCTCCTGAATTTAGAGACCATCTAAAAAATAGATTTGATGCATTAAACACCAATGAATGAGAACCAGAGGAATTATGCAATGACATCAAGACCATCATCCATGAAGAAAGCAAAAGATCATTAAAAAGACAGGAAAGGAAGAAAAGATCAAAATGGAGGTCAGAAGAGACTCTGAAACTTGCCCTTGAGTGGAGAGTAGCTAAAGCAAGTGGAAGAAATGACAAGATAAAGGAGCTGAACATAAGATTTCAAAGAGCAGCTCAAGAAGACAAAGTCAATTACTATGAAATGAAATGTGCAAAGACCTGGAGTTATAATGCCAAAAGGGAAAAGCATGCTTGGCATTTCTCAAGCTGAAAGAATTGAGAAAAAATTTAAGCCTCAAGTTGCAATATTGAAAGATTCTAAGGGTAATATGTTGAATGATGCAGGAAACACCAAAGAAGATGGAAGGAATACACAGAGTCACTGTATCAAAAACAATTGGTCAATGTTCATCCATTTCAGGAGGTGGCATATGATCAAGAACCAAAGGTACTAAAGGAAGAAGTTGAAGGGGCGTTGAAGGAATTGGCAAAAGCAAGCTCCAGGAAATGATGAAAACTCATTGAGATGTTTCAACAAATGGATGACACACTGAAGGTACTCACTTATTTATTCCAAGAAATTTGGAAGACAGCTACTTGGCCAACTGACTGAAAGAGATCCATATTTGTACCCTTTCCAAAGAAAGGTGATCCCACAGAATGTGTAAATTATCTAACAATATCACTAATATCACATGCAAGCAAAATCTTGCTTAAGGTAATTCAAAAATGATTGCAGCAGTATATTGACAGAGAACTTCCAGAAATGCAAACTGGATTCAGAAGAGGATGTGGAATGAGGGATATCATTGCTGGTGTCAGAAGGACCTTGGCAGAAAGCTAAGAATACCAGAAAGATGTTTACTTGTGTTTTGTTGACTATGCAAAGGCATTCAACTGTGTGGATCATAACAAATTTTGGATAACATTGAAAAGAGGGAATTCCAGAACACCTAATTGTGCTCATGAGGAACCTGTACATAGACCAGGAGGCTGTTGTTCCAACAGAACAAGGGGATACTGCATGGCTTAAAATCAGGAAGGGAGTGTGTCAGGGTTGTATCCTTTCACCATACTTATTCAATCTGTATGCTGAGCAAATAATCTGAGAAGCTGGACTATATGAAGAAGAGCGTGGCATCAGGAATGGAGGAAGAATCATTAACAACCTGTGATATGCAGATGACACAACTTTGCTTTCTGAAATTGAAGATGACTTGAAGCACTTATTGATGAAGACTGAAGACTATAGTCTACAGTATGGCTTACATCTCAACATAAAGTAAATGAAAATCCTCATGACTGGACCAATAAGCAGAAATCCAACAAATGGAGAAAAGATTGAAGTCAAATATTTCTTATTACTTGGTTCCACAATCAACACCAGTGGAAGCAGCAGTGAAGACATTGGATGACATATTACACGGGGCAAATCTGCTGCAAAAGACCTCTTTAAAGTTCTGAAGAGCAAAGATGTCTCTTTGAAGACTAAAGTAATCCTAACCCAAGCCATGGTGTTTTCAATCATCACATATGCATGTGATAGCTGGACAACAAATAAGGAAGACCAAAGAAGAGTTAATGGTTTTGAGTTGTGGTACTGGCGAAGAATACTGAAAGTACTATGGACTACTAAAAGAACTAACAGATCTAGCCTGGAAGTGGTGCAGCTGGAATGCTCCTTGGAAGGAGAATGGCCTGACTTCATCTGACCTACTTTTGTCATGTTGTCAGAAGGAACCATTACCTGAAGAATGATATCATGCTTGGTAAGGTGGAAGGTCAATGAAAAGGAAGAAGGCCCTCAAAGAGATGGATTAACACAGGGACTGTAACAATGGGTTCAGGTATAGCAAGGATTGTGAGGCTGGCACAGGAACAGGCAGTATTTCATTCTGTTGTACATAAGGTCACTGTTTTGGTTACCTCTGTGCAGCTCTAACAGAAAAATACCATAAATGGGTGGCTTCAACAAACAGGAATTTATTCTTTACAGTTTTGGAGGCTAGAAGTCCAAGATCCAGGTGCCAGGTCTAGGGCTGGGTGAAAGGTCCTTAACCTTGGGCTTCAGCTCTGCCGCTTGCTCCTGGGCCACTGAAGTTAGAGGTGTCTCTTCACTCAGGCAGCTGCTGGCTGCCAAGGCTTACAAACTAAAGGTCAACAAGTGAAAAGGCACAGTCCCAATATTACCAAACCACACAATAGCCCCTTGATTCAAGTCCATTAAAAGTCCCAAGATTGGTAGAGCATGGCAGGGTACTGAATGAAGACTCAGTTACATGGAGGGTTCAAGTACACCCAAGAGCTGGAGTCCTTCCTCAAAGTTGCTTCTTTTATACTGGGAGCAGACCACATCCCTAAAGCAGCTACCCAGCTGCTCCAGTAGATTACACCATGGAGTTAATTACCAGTCTCACCATGGGGAATAACTACTTTCAGCTGCCCGGCCACTCAAACAAGCCCAGGCAAGTTGACACACAAACTTAACTACCACAGGTGCTATGAGTCAGAGCCAACTTGATGGCATTTACCAACAACAACAAAAATAGCCATACCTATATACCTATATATTTTTTAATTTAAAAATTAAATGTTTATGTGCTTCCAAGGACTCCTTGAAATGAGTCAAAAGAGAACCTACAGATTGGGAAAGAATATTTGACAATGACACATCTGCCAAGGGACTTATGTCTAGAATTTACAGAAAACTAGAACACTTCAATAATAAAAAGAAAAACAATCCAATTAAAAAATGGGCAGAAGACATGAATAGACACTTCACCAAGGAGGATACTCAGGCAGCCAACAAACATGAAGAAATGCTCACAATCATTAGCCATTAGAGAGATGCAAATCAAAACAACAATGAGATACCATCTTGCCCCAGCACTAGCAGCAAAATTCATCGAGACAGAAAATAACAAATGCTAGCGAGGATGCTCAGAAGGAAGGTCGGGCAATCTACTTCCATAGTGATACTGCTTCGGAAACCCAAGGAAGGGTCACTATGAGTCGGGTCCTAGTCAACGGCAAATAACAACAACAACAAACAAGGATGCGGAGAGATTGGGACTTCATACACTGCTGGTGTGACTATAAAATGGTACAACCACTGTGGAAAGTAGTATAGAAATACCATTTGATCCAGCCATTCCATTACTAAGTATATATCCTAAACAAGTGAGAGCCATGACAAGAACAGACATATGCACACCCGTGTTCATCACAGCACTATTTACAATAGCAAAAAGTTGGAAACAACCTAGGTGTCCATCAACTGAGGAATGGATAGCTAAACTATGGGACATTCACACAATGGAATACTATGCAACCCTAAAATTTAATGTAGAATCTGCAAAATCACATAACTTGGATGAACTTGGAGGACATTATGCTGAAATAAGTCAATCACAGAAGGGCAAATATTGTATTAGTCCATTATTTTAAAAGTCAAGGAATGGTTTATACATAGAAGGAAATTTTCTTTGTTGGTTACCAGAGGTGGGAGTGGAGGGGAGGGAACACTGTTAGATAGGTAGAGATAAGTATGGATTTGGGTGAAGAGAAGGGCAATGTACCAAATGTGAGTGATCAACATGATAGCATTGAGGAAGAGGAAGACATAGAGAGGTACATGGAAGGTACAGACAACAAAGATAAACCCTTTTGCACATACAGTACTGCATTGTCAGTGAAGGCAAACACGAGTATAGAGGTGGATAGATGGGTGGACAGGCTGAACTATTAGGTATGTCTATGCAGCAGGGAGTGTACCCAAGACCATGTATAGGGTTGGCAGACAATGGTTCTACAAATGTATTTGAATGTTTTATAAGAATTCCCAGGGGTACAATAGAGCTGACAAGGGAAAATGTTGTAATCACTTCTTAGTCACA
>NW_006921650.1:1697666-1700019 GCF_000298275.1 Orycteropus afer afer | reverse complement strand
CAACTGGTACACCATGCGATCCTCAGCCTATACAACTATGAGACCAGATGAACTAGATGATGCCTGGTTACTGCTGTCAACCACTCGGAGAGGGATCTATGTTGGAAATCCTGGTAGATAGGGGAAACAATGTGGAACAAAACTCAAAATCATTTGAAAAAAAAAAGGGGAGGAGGACTAGGTTTGCTGGTTTGATAGATCCTGGTGGAACTACTCAGACTATGGTCCCTAGCTGCCCTTCAGGTCTGGAATTGAACCCACTCCTGTGGCTTCCAGCCAAACAAAAGACAGGCATATGAGTTGAACATGTACCTGAGGTAGATACACTCCTTGGGAGAATAATCATGGGAGAAAGAAGGACTATTTATGCACAGGGAGACAGCTTAGGGGTCAAGAGTGTTTGGAGGGATGGACACAGGGAACAGGTAACTGTTGGGAGGAAGTGGAAGGGGAGGAGCTGTTGCATGTCGTTCAGTGTCATGAAACGTGTGTGAACTGCTGTATGGAAAGTGAATTTGCTCTGTAAACTTTCACCCAAATCACAATTAAAAAAAAAAAAGAGGAAAGAACCAAAATCAATATCTTAACCCAACAACTCCAACACTTAGGAAAAGAGCAACAAAAAAAGCCTATAGTCTCCAGAGGAAAGGAAATAAGAAAGATTAGAGCAGAAATAAATGAAAGAGAAAAACAATAAAAAGTATCAATTAGAAGTTGGTTCTTCAAAAAGATAACAAAAATTGACAAACCACTGGCAAATTTAATTAAGGAAAAAAAAATTCAAATAACACAAATAAATGAAATGGATAATGTCACAATAGAACCAACTGAAATAAAAAAGATAATAACAGAATACTATGAAGAACTGTACTCCAACAAATTTGAAAACTTAGAATAAATGGATAAATTTCTAGAAACATACAGCCTACCTAAACTAACACAGACTGAGGTAGAAAAGTTGAACAAACCCATAAGAAAAGAAGAAATTGAACAGGTCATAGAAAACACTACCAACAACAAAAGAAGTCCTGGTCCAGACAGCTTCACTGGTGAATTCTAACAAATATTCAGGGAAAATCCGGCCTCAAGTCTACCCAAACTATTCCAGGACATAGAAAATGATGGAACACTCCCAAAGTCAATATATGAAGCAGGCATAACTGTGATTGCAAAATCCAGCAAATACACAATGGAAAAAGAAAATTACAGACCAATATCACTAATGAATATGTTGTTGTTGTTAGGTGCCGTAGAGTTGTCTCCGACTCATAGCGACCCTATGCACAGCAGAATGAAACACTGCCTGGTCCTGAGCCAGCTCCATGATTCTTGCTATACTTGAGCTCATCGCTGCTGCCACTGTGTCAATCCATCTCGTGGAGGGCCTTCTCGTCTTTCATCAACCCTCCACCCTACCAAGCAAGACATCCTTCTCCAGGGAATGCTCCCTTCTGACAACATAACCGAAGTATGTGAGATGAAGTCTGGCCATTCTCACCTCCAAGGAGCATTCTGGCTGCACTTCCTCCAGGGCAGACCTGTTAGTTTTTTTAGCAGTCCATGGTATTTTCAGCATTGTTTGCCAACACCACAGGTCAAAAGCATCAATTCTTCTTCAGTCTTCCTTATTCATTGTCCAGCTCTCACATGCACATGAGGCGATTGAAAATACCATGGCTTGTGTCAGGCACACCTTAGTCCTCAAGGAAACACCTTTGCTCTTCAGCACTTGAAAGAAGTCCTTTGTAGCCAATTTACCCAGTTCTATATATTGTCTGATGTCCTGACTACTGCTTCCATTGGCGTCGATTGTAGAACCAAGCAATATGAAGTCTTTGACAATTTCAAACTTTTCTCCAATTATTGTAATGTTGCTTATAGGTCCAGTTGTGAGGATTTTTGTTTTCTTTATATTGCGATGTAATCCATGCTGCAGACTGTATTCTTCAATCCTCATCAGTAAGTACTTCAAGTCATCCTCACTTTCAGCAAGCAATTTTGTATCATCAGCGTATCGCAGGTTGTTAATGATTCTTCCTCCAATCCTTATGCCATGTTCTTCTTCATATAGCCCAGCTTCTCAGATTATTTGCTCAGCATACCGATTGAACAAGTATGGTGAAAGGACACAACCTTGAGGCACTCCCTTCTTGATTTTAAAACATGTAGTGTTCCCTTTTCTGTTTGTATGACAGCCTCCTGGTTTATGTACAGGTTCCTCATGAGTACAATTAAGTGTTCTGGTATTCCCATTTTTCTCAATGTTATCCACAATTTGTTATGATCCACACAATCAAATGCTTTTGCATAGTCAATAAAACACAAGTAAACATCTTTCTGGTATTCTTTGCTT
>NW_006921650.1:1690096-1696401 GCF_000298275.1 Orycteropus afer afer | reverse complement strand
AACACATCTTGATTGCATGTTTGGTCAATTTCAGACTGCAGAAGTTGATAAAAATCTTCAATTTCCTCATCTTTGGCTTTGGTGGTTGATGTGTAACTTTGAATAATAGTAGTATTAATGGGTCCTTCTTGTAGATGTATGGATATTATCCTATCACTGACAGCATTGTACCTCAGGACAGATCTTGAAACATCTTTTGTGATGATGAATGCCATGCCATTCCTCTTCAATTTATCATTCCAGGCATAGAAGATCATATGATTGTCTGATTCAAAATGCCAAAAACCTATCCATTTCAGCTCACTAATGCCTAGGATATCAATCTTTATGTGTCCCATTTCATTTTTGACAACTTCCAATATTCCTAGATTCATACTTCATACATTCCATGTTCTGTTTATTAATGGATGTTTGCAGCTATTTCTCCTCAATTTGAGTCATGCCATGTCAGCACATGGAGGTCCTGAAAGGGTTACTTTATTCATATCATTGAGGCTGGTTCTACTCTGATGAGGCAGCTTTTTCCCAGTCCTATTTTTTAAGTGCCTTCTCACCCAAGGTCCTCATCTTCCTGCACTGTGTTGGGCAATGTTTCCAAGCTATTCATAAAGTTTCCCAGTAATGTATCAGACAGTGTTTCTCTGCCATTCATAAGGTACCCCCTGGCCAGTTTTTGAGAAGTGGATGGCCTCCTCCTTCTTCCTAGTCTGTCTTAGTCAGTAAGCTGTGTTGAAACCTGTGTACCATGCAGAACTCTGCTGGAGTCTGAAACACCAGTGGTACAGCCTCAAGCCTCACAGCAACATACAAGCCCCACAGGGTGACAAACTGACAGACAACTTTGTCTCCCTTAGCTTTTGGAAAGCTCTGCTCCCTCCCCTTACCTAATCCCTACCTGGAAACTGCCACTTTGTGGTCCCTGGCCACTCCCTCCTTTTCCTGGCTGGAGGTGACTGGGTCCTGGCTCACCTCCTGCCCCTTTACCTGAATATCCTGCTGCTTCTGAGGTCACTGGCTGCTCCTGTTCCCTCCCTTTCCTGGCTCCAGGGCGCTTGAGGCCCCATAATTAATATAGATGAAAATATTTCCAACACAATCTTAGCCAATAGAATTCAACACTATATTAAAAAAAAAAAAAAAAAAAAACCTCATGATTAAGTGGGATTCATATCATGCATGCAAGAATAGTTTAACATTAGAAAACCAATCAATGTAATCCACTACCTAAGTAAAGCAAAGGCAAAGAACCAAATGATATTATTAATTGTGGCAGAAAAGGTATGTGATAAAATCCAACAACAATTTCTGATTAAAAAAAAAAAAAAATCTCTTAGCAAAATAAGAATAGAAGGTAAATTCCTCAGCATAATGAAGAGTTTATATGCAAAATCAATGGCCAACATTATTCTCAATGGAAAGGGATTAAGAGCACTCCCCTGTGAATGGGAACCAGACAAGGATGTTCTCTATCACCACTTCTATTCAACGTTGTATTGAAAGTCCTAGCCAGAGAAATGAGGCAATAAAGAGAAATAAAAATCATCCAAACTGGTAAGGAAGAAGTTAATACTATCCCTGTTTGCCGATGATATGATCCTATACACAGAAAACCTCAGAGACCCTGCAAGAAAACTACTGGAATTAATTGATAGAGTCAGCAAAGTGGCAGGGTACAAGATCAATATACAAAAATCAATCGGATACCTCTGCATCAACAAAGAGATCTTTGAAGAGGGAGTAAGGAAAACAATTCCATTTACAATACCTACCAAAAAGCTAAAATACTTAGAGATAAATCTTACCAGAGATGCAAAAGACTTACACAAAGAAAACTACAAAACACTACTACAAGAAAATGAAAGAGATCTACATAAATGGAAAAGCATACCATGCTCATGGATAGGAAGACTGAACATTGTGAAAATGTCAATATTATCCAAAGTAAAGTATAGACACAAATCAATCCTGATCTAGATTACATTAACATGCTTTAAGGACATAGAAAAATCAATTGCTAATTAATATGGAAAAGAAAGAGACCTTGCATAAGTAAAGCACTACTGAAGAAGGAGAACAAAGTAGGAGGTCTCATACTCCCTGATCTCAAAAACTACTATATAGCTATGGTAGTCAAAACAGCCTGGTATTGGTACAATAACAGATGCATAGACCAACAGAACAGAACTGAGAACCCAGAAACAGATCCATCCACCTATGGACAGTTGAACTTTGAGAAAGGGCTGGAATCCCTTAAATGAGGAAAAGACAGTCTTTTTAACAAATGGTGCTGGCATTATTTGCAGAAAAATGATACAAGATCCATACTTACACCATATACAAAGACAAACTCAATATGGATCAAAAACCTAAGTATAAAACCTAAAATTATAAAGATTATTAGAGAAAAAATGGGGGCAAACTTAAGGACCTTGATTTAGGTATAAATAGACTATCAAACATAACCAAAAATGCACAAACAGCAGAAGATAAATTAGATGACTGGGACCTTCTAAAAATGAAAATCTTATGCACATCAAAAGACTTCTCCAAAAGAGTAATATGAGAACCTATAGATTGGGGAAAATATTTAGCAACAACAAACCTGACAAAGAGACTTACCTCTAAAATTTATAGAGATAAATTTATAGAAATTTATAGAAAACTTCAAGACTTAAACAACATTAAGATGAACAATCCAATTAAAAAATGAGCAAAGGACATGAGCAAACATTTCAGCAAAGATATTCAGGAAGCCAACAAATACATGAAGAAAAGTTCATGATCATTAGCCGCTGGAGAGATACAAGTCAGAGCAGCAATGAGACATCATTTCAACCCAGCAATAGTAACAAAGTTCAACAAGACAGAAAATAACAAATGTTGGTGAAGGTGTGGAGAGGTTGGAACTCTCATATGCTGCTGGTGGGACTGGTAAATGATGCAACCACTGTAGAAAATGGTATTGTGCTTCCTTTAAAAGTTGGAAAAAAGAATAACATATGATCTGCAATCTCATTACTAGGTATATATCCTAAAGAAGTGAGATCCAGGACACAAATAGATATATGTACACCCATGTTCATCACAGTATTACTCACAATAGCAGAGAGATTAAAACAATTTAAGTATCCATCAATGATGAATGCATAACCAAACTATACATACAGACAATAGAGTACTAAGCAACATTAAAAAATAATGAGGAATCCACAAAACACCTCATAATATAGATGAACTTGGAGGATGTCATGCTGAGTGAAATGTCAGTCACAAAGGACAAATATTGTTTGAGTCTACTATTATAAAAACTCAAGGAAAGTTTTACACATAAAAAAAAGCATTATTTGATGGTTATCAGGGATGGGAGAGAAAACTACTAACCAATTGTGGTAGTTAAATTTGTATGTCAACTTGGCTGGGCCTGGTTGAGTGGCTGGGCAGCTGGTGGTAGTTATACTCCATGATGAGAGTGGCAGTCAACTCCATGATGGTACCTACCACAAGCAGCTGAGTAGCTGCCTTTGGGATGTGGTCTGCTTCCTGTATATAAGGAGAAGGCTTGGGGATAGTCTCTAGCTTATGGTATGCTTGGACTCTGCATGTAGTTGTGTCATTGTTCAGCAGCCTGCCATGCTCTGCTAACCTTGCAACTTACAATGGACTTGAATTAATGACCTGCCATGTGTTTTGGTAACATCAGGACTGTACCATTTTATTTGTCCACCTTGGGCTTGTTAACCTCAGCAGCCAGTAGCTGCTTGGTTGAAGAAATGACCCTAGCTCCAGTGGGCCAGGGGTAAGAGGCAGAGTTGAAGCCCAAGGTCGAGGGGCTTTCACACAGCCCCTAGAGGATGGCACTTTGAACTTGGACTTAAAGCCTCCAAACTGTGAGAGAATAAACTCCTGTTCGTTCAAGTCATCCCATTTGTGGTATATTCTTGTCAGAGCGGTACTAGGTCACCAGAACAGAATAAGGTACTGAGAGTGGGGTCCTTCCTCAAAGGATCTGGCCTTCCTTTCATTCAAGGGGTTGTGGGTCTGTAAACTGACTCAAGTCTGGAAATTGATTGAGAAGCCGTGACTCTGTATTCTGGTGATTCAATGTAGGCTGATGTTCATGTGACCTAGAATTCTTCCGTTTATACAGATCAAGTAAATATTTAGTAGGTTTGCCATGTATTTCACTACCAGGAACACCATGCACAAGTAGCCAATGCCATAATTCCACACGAGTCAGAGTATTATGATTACTGTTCTGACTCTGCTGTCCATTATGGTAACCACATCCACCCTGCCTCTGTTAGTAAAGAGGGCTCTGCTAATCCATGTGTGAGGTGGAAACGGGAGTGGTACCACTCACTATTACCTCTAGTGACCCACTCAAAAAATTTTTGCTTCCTGTCCCTGCTATACTATGCTCTGTGGGTCTGGAGATCTTAGTCCCAGAGGGAGGAACACTCCCACCTGGAGAAACAATACTGATTCCATTGAACTGGAAGCTAAAAATGCCACCCGGCCATTTTGGCTTCCTCATGCCTCTGAATCAACAGACAAAGAAGGGCATTACTGTACTATCTGGTGTGATAGATCCTGATTAGCAAGAGGAGATTGGATTGACATTACATAATGGAGGTAAAGAAGAATATGTCTGGAATACAGGAGATTCTTTAGGTTGTGTCTTAGTACTACCATGCCCTGTGATGAAAGTCAATAGAAGATTACAGCAGCCCAATTCTGATATGGCTGCTAATGGCCCAGACCCTTCAGGAATGAAAGTTTTGGTCACCCCACCAAGCAAAGAACCATGACCAGCGGAGGTGCTCGCTGAGGGCAAGGGAAACACAGAATGGGTGGTGGAAGAAGGTAGTTCTGAATATCAGCTACAACCACGTGACCAGTCGCAGAAACAAGGACTGTGATTGTTATATTTCTTCATTGTATATGTGCATCAAATGTTTTTGTTTCCTTCTGTTATGGACTATGAAATGTAAATAAGGTTAATGCGTTTCATGTTAGGCATATCATGTTAGACGCAAATATGACTTTATTATTGTCCTTATTTAGAGATTATATATGGTTAAGAAGATGTGTATAACTGCCAAGTTGAAAACAGGTGGACTGTGACAGTTGGAACTTTGTGTCAACTTGGCTGGACCACAATTCTGTGTGGTTTAAGTAATTGTGATGTGGGTTGTTCCAATGATGAGATCTGATCAGATGGGATCAAAGCAGCCAATCCATTGAAAGGGAGTCTCCCTAGGGGTGTGGCCTGCTTCCAGTATATTTATGGACATCCTGGGAAAAGAGACACTCTTCTGTGGAATAGGACTCTGTTGTATTGCCTACAACTGTCCATGAGCGAACAATCCACCATTTGGCCTGGAGATCTTGGATTCGTCATTTGTTGGAGTCAACAGCCAGTATACTGCCTGCCAACCTTGAGCTCTTCAGCCTCTGCAGGTGCATGAGTCGAGAAAAGCCTCCAGCTTGACGTTTGATCCAAGAACTTTGGAAGGAGCTCTGGTGGCTTAGTGCCTAAGGCACTTGACTGCTAACCAGAAGGCTGGTGGTTCAAACCCACCAGCCACTCCTTGGAAGGAAGATGGGGCAATCTACTTCCGTAGTGATACTGCCTCAGAAACCCAAGGAGGGGTCGCTATGAGTTGGGTCCGACTCAACGGCACATAACAACAACAACAACATAAGTGTGTGAGCCATTTTCCTAAGATAAATTCTCTTTCTCTCGCTTTATATAAGCTTTCCTGGTTTTGTTTCTCTAGAGAACCCAGTCTAATACACCAGGTAAAAGACTTGTATTATTTTAGGTGTAGGGAAGAGCAATATACAAAAAGTGGGTGAACAGCACAATATCACTAAGGAAAGGAAGACACAAAGAGGTGCACAAGAGTTACAGGCAACAAAGATAAACACTATTACATACACAACACTGCATTATCAGTAATAACAAACATTAATCTACAAATTGATACACAGGCAGATAGGCAAGATGATTAGGTATGTGTAGGCAAACAGGACTATACCCATGGCCATATACAGGATTGGCAGATGATATTTCTACATAATTATTTGTTGCTGTTGTTGTTGTTGTTATGTGCCATCGAGTCGGACCCGACTCATATCTACCCCTCCTTGGGTTTCCGAGGCAGTATCACTATAGCACTATGGAAGTAGATTGCCCATCTTCCTTCCAAGGAGTGGCTGGCCCACCAGCCTTCTGGTTAGCAGTCCAGTGCCTTAAGCACTATGCTACCAGAGCTCCTTTTTAATTATCTGAATGTGATACA
>NW_006921650.1:1685937-1688591 GCF_000298275.1 Orycteropus afer afer | reverse complement strand
ATGTCTTCTGCCCATTTTTTAATTGGATTGTTTGTCTTTTTGTTATTGAGGTGTTGGAGTGTTCTATAAATTCTAGAGATAAGTCCCTTGTGACTGGGGTTTTAAAAGCTTGCAAGCATCCATCTAAGGAGCATGTGGTCTCTTTCCCCACACACAAAAAATGCAATTAGAACATTCCAAAATTAATCAATATAATAAACCATATAAATAGAATAAAGGGGGGGGGGACACATTCGTCTCTTCTCCTTTGGATCAAAGAAGAGTGAAGAAAATCCAAGACACATGGAAATAAACAGTCCAAGGGATGAATGGACCACATGAGCCTCAGCTTCCCCGATCCTCAGACCTGAAGAAGTAGATGATGTCCAGTTACCACTGCCAACTAATCTGAAAGGAATCACATTCTGGATAAAGTGGGATAAAAATGTGGAACAAAACAATAATAATAATAAGAAGAAGAAGACCAAGCTTACTGGTCTGATAGGGACTGGTGGAACTCCCTAAAGTATGGCTCTTAGTCACCCATCAATCCTGTAACTGAACTCATTCCCTGGGCTCAGCTTGCAGCCAAACAATGCACCGACCTGTGAGGGGAAGATAACATCAGGGAGGTACACACTCCTTAGAACAATCAAGCATAAAGGATCAAAGGGCAACATTTACCCAGGGATAAATCTCAAAAGGCAGGAATGGATAGCAAACAGAGACAAAGGGAAATGATAACCATGGAGAAGTGTTAAGAATCTGTGACATCGTGGGGAGTGCAACCAATGTTACAAACAAAATGTGTATGAACTTTTGAATGAAAAACCAATTTGCTCTCTAAACTTTCACCCCAAATCACAATAAAAAGTTTTTTTTCTTTTTTAAAAAAGGAAAGAGTAACTGAAATATCTCCAAAGTTAAGAAAACCCACAAATCCATGAAGCTCATTATACCTCAGCAAGAGAAGTGATACCAAAGTAACTCATAATGAAAGTGATGAGTGCTGATAATAAACAGAAAATCTTAATAGGAGCCAGAGGGAAAAGAACACGTCACTTACAGAGAAAGATGATAGTAAGAGAAGATTTGGAGTTGTACCTATATAAGGCAGAAACTATATAAAGCAGATGGAATGGCATCTTTAAGTTACCGAAAAAACACTGTCCCCTAGAAATCTATACCCAGTGAAAATATCTTTTAAAACTTAAGGCCAAATAATACTGACAAAAGCTGAGAGAATTCACATTGTCAGTAAAAGTAAACTTGCACTAAGAAATGTAAAACTTGGACAGAAAAAAAAAAAAAAGACAATTATATTACGTAGAAACTTGGATCTCTATATAGGAATGAATAGTTTCAGAATTGAAAATAAATAAATAACTTTTTAATTCTTATTTAAAATTTTTCTTTAAAAGGTATTGAGTTCTGGTAGCATAGAGGTACTTGACTGTTAACCAGAAGGCTGGTGGTTCAAACCCACCAGCCACTCCTCAGAAGGAAGATGGGGAAATCTACTTCTGTAGCGATACAGCCTTGGAAACCCAAGGAGGGGTCGCTATGAGTCGGGTCCAACTCGACAGCACATAAGAACAACAACAACATTTAAAGCAAAAACCATGATTCACTGTAAGGTAGATGGAAAATCAGCTGGTATATAGAACACTAGAAAAATATTATGAAATAACTGACCTAATTTATATTTAGAGAATACTCTACCCAACAAGTGCAAATAGAACTTTACCAAAGTATACAATATTCTGAGCCATAATCCCCCCCCCCTTTTTTTTAAATTTAGCAATGTAAATCCAGTAACATATAAAATCGATGGTAAGTCTAATCCAGTGAGGTTCATCACAGGAATGCAAGTTAAGTTTAACATTAAAAAACAATCAATGTAATATATTGATTTTTAAAACTATATGTGTGACTTAAACTGAGAAGAAGCAGTTGACAAAATTCAAAACCTATTTTTAAAAACCTCACAATAAAAGAAAACATTATCTTTTTAAATAACGTTTTGTTGTGTTTTAGATGAAAGTTTGCACAGCATATTTAGTTTCCCTTTAACAATTCTTATACAAGTTGTTCTGTGCCATTGGTTACACTTTTTATAATGTGTCACCATTCTCATCATTTCCTTCTGTTTGTTCTGTTTTCATTGATCTAGCATCCCTTCCCCTCCTTGCCTTCTCTTCTTTGCTTTTGGGTAAATCTTGACCATTTGGTTTAATACAATTACTTGTTTCAGGGAGAATATTATTCACAGGTGACATTGTTTCATTTATAAACCAATCTATTATTTGACTGTAAGATGACCTATACAAATAGCTTCAATTCCAAGTTCAAAGTGTAAAAGGAAACATTCTTAATCTGGGAAAGAGGTATCTACAAACACCTACAGGTAACATCATACTTTATGTGAAAGACTGAAAATCCTAGTCACTGCATTAAGGCAAGAATAAAATTTGAAAAAAAAAAAAAAAAAAAGACAAACTTTTAGTTGGACTGACTAAGGTTAAAAAAAAGAAGAAGAAGAAGACTTAAATTAATAAAAGAGAGTATGTTACTGGGGTTTCGGCAAGATGGCGGACTAGGCAGAAGGATTGCACAGACCCTCTTCAACAAAGAAAAGGGAAACCAATTAACACAGACACAGAAGATAATCTTGG
>NW_006921650.1:1675760-1683062 GCF_000298275.1 Orycteropus afer afer | reverse complement strand
TACAAGATTGTAAACAGGGAACCAGAGATAGCAATTGGCAAGTGAAGACAACTACAAACAAAAAGAGGGAAAAGACTGTGCAGTCAACAGAAAGTTGAAAGATTTTGTTTTTCAAATGTTTGTTTTTTTGGTTTGGTATATAAATTACCCAGAATGGGCAAATAAATAGGGACTAAGTGGGGCATTGCTGGTGGTACAGTGCCTTCTATGCAAGAGACCTGGGTTTGATTCCCAGTACATGTACCTCGTGCATAGCCACCATCGGTCAGTGGAGGTCTGCATGTTGCTGTGATGCAAAATGGTTGAAGAGAATCTTCCTGAGTAAGACAGACTGAGAAAGGGCTGGCGATCCACTTCCAAAAATCAGCCAATAGAAACCTTGGATTACAATAGTCTGATCTGCAATCATGGGGCTGGTGCAGGACCAGACAGCACTTTATTCCCTTATGCATGGGACCACCATTAGTTGAGGCTGACTGGACAGCAGCTAACAATAACATCAATATAGAGACCAAAGTACATTAGTGGTTAGCAGAGGCAAGTAGAAAGGGAAAATAGAGGGGTTATTATGTAAGGGGTACTGAGTTTATTTTAAAAGTGATGAAAAATTTGGAAACAAATCATGGTGATTGTTGTGCAACATGATAGCATAATCAGTGTCACTGAATCATGCATGTGAAAATGGTTGGAAAGTCAAATGTTTCGTCATATAGCTATCACCATAAAAAAATTAACACAAAAGAAAGCACACCGATGGCTTTCCACATCATTTGGAATAAATGTCAAAATCTTCATAGCATTGCACATATGAATTATACCCTAATTACTCCTAGAATTTTTATCCTGTTACTCTTATCTTTATGTATCCTCTTCAACTACATTGGTCTTATACTTCAATACACCATGCACATCCAACCCTCAGGTTTTTGATTGTTTCTTCTGTTTAGAATGCTGAAAGCATTGAGTTTATAAACTCTGCGTGCCCATATTTTAAAATACCACTCTTTAATATAGTTAAGGTCATATCTCTGAAGAATTTTTTAATGAACTTTTCATCTGTGAGAGTAACAGGCTCCTAGGAAGCCTGAGGTCAATGCTGACATGCAGAAACCAGTTTAAAATGGCTACAATAGAAGATAAGCTTTAAAGTATCTGATGTCCCCATCAGTTTTCAGAGAGCACTGAGAGAGAGAATTAAAAATTAATATATTTTAGAATTTTTATTTTAATTAAAATGTGATAAACAATTTTCATATTATATTGAGATATAATTCACATGTAATAAAATGTACAGATATTCATGTTCACTTTGACAAGTTTTGTCATTTGTGTACACTGATGTAAACCACACAAAACAAGATAGAGAACATTTTAATCAGCAAAGGTAGTTCTCTCATGGCCCTTTCTGTCAACCACAGTTCTGCTAGCCATTAACATGGCTTAGTCTTATCTGTTCTTGAACATCAGATAAATGAAATCATGCAATAAGTATTATTTTCTGTCTGAGGTTTTCAATATCTCTACCTCCTCATCAACTCTTTTATTTATTTGTTTTGTTATAGCTCTCCTACTGGGTGTGAAGTGGTATCTCGTGGTTTTAATTTGTGTTTTCCTGGTGATTAATAATATTGAGCATCTTTGCATATGCTTCTTGGCCATTTGTATATCTTCTTTGCAGAAATGTCTAGTCAAATTCTTTGACCATTTTTTAATTGGCCATTTTGTTGTTGAAGAAGCTCTGGTGGTGCAGTGGTTAAAACTCTCGACTACTAACTAAAAAATCCATGGGTCAAACTCACCAGCTATTCCATGAGAGAAAGATGTGGCAGTCTGCTTCTTAAAAATTTATAGCCTCGGAAACTCTATGGGGAATACTACTCTGTCAAAGGGTCATTATGAATCAGAATTGACCTGATGGCACTGGTTTTGGTTTTTTTTTTTGTTGTTGTTGTTGTCCTTGATTATTAAGTTGTAGGAGTTCTTTATATATTCTGATACGAAACCCTGATCACCTATGGTTTCCAAATATTTTCTCCCATTCTGTAGGTTGTCTCATCACTTTGTTGATAAAGTACTTTGATGCACAAAATTTTAAATTTTGATGAAGTCCAATTTATATATTTTTTAAAATTGCTTGTGCTTTTGGTGTCATATCAAAGAATTCATTGTCAAAAACAAGGTCTTGAAACTTTAATCCTATGTTTTCTTATAAAGTTTTATGATTTTAGTTCTTATATTTAGCCCATGATCCATTTTGAGGTAATTCTCATATATGCTGTGAGGTAGGGGCCTAATTTCATTCTTTTGCATGGGGAAATTTAATCGTCCCAACACTTTCATTAAAATGCCTATTCTTCCTCCACTGAATGGACTTACCATTCTTGTTGAAAATCAGCTGGCCATAAATGTACAAATTTATTTAACTTTCAATTCTTTTCACTGGTCTGGTGGCATAGTGCCTAAGGCATTCTAATGCTAACCAGAAGGTTGGCAGTTTAAATCCACCAACCACTCTGCAGAAGGAAGACTGGGCAATCTAATTCCTTAAAGATTTACCACCTTGGAAACTCAATGGGGGTCACCATGAGTTGGCATTGACTCAATGGCAATGAACTTTTTTTTTTTAATGTATCTGTCTTTTCACCAATACCACACACATTTTTTTTGTTGTTGTGATTTGCATGACAGTTTTTAGAACTAATTTGTTTTCTATTCAACTATCTCTACACGTTGTGTTTTGTAATATTCACTGCTTTCCTCACAATGCAACAGCTCTCATTCTACTTCCTCCCCACTCCCACCACTTCCTATCACCTTCCTTCCTATCCCCTCCTACTTTCCTAGCTCTATCTCTGGGCAAACACTGCTCTCTTGATCGCATATGGTTGATTGTTCTGATAGTACATACCCTCCTGGTATCACTGTTCACCTTATACGCTGGTCTATCATTTGGCTGAAAGCTGAGCTACAGGAGTCGAGTTCAGTTCCCAGCTTGAAAGGTATCTAAGCGCCACAATCTAGGGAATTACACCAATCTTCATCAGACCAGTAGGCTGGTCTTTTTTATGATTTTGAGTTTTGCTCCACATTTTTCTCCAGGACCTCCTCTATCCAGGAACTCCTATTGTGATCCTTTCAGAGTGGTCAGCAGTGGTCAGCATCAAGTTTTTCTGGTCTCAGGGTTGTGAAAGCTGGGGTCCATGTGAACCATTAATCCTTTGGACTAATTGTTTCCTTGCATCATTGATTTTCTTCACTCTTCTTTGCTTTGCATGGGGAGACCAATAAATGCACCCTGGATGGCCACTCGTAAGTTTTTAAGACCCGAGTTGCTACTCACCAAAGTAGGGTGTACAACACGTCTTTGTGGACTGTGTTATGTCAATTGAACTTATTGTTTCCTGAGACTAGGGTCCTGAGCCCAGTGAAGTTTGACTAAGAGATTTCATAACTTTGCCCACTGTCCACTGTGCTACATTCATGGATATATTTGCAGCACATATAAATACATAGGTAGAGATAGACTCTGTCACTAATTGGTGGTTGTAGTACCATTCGTATTCCCACTCCTATTCAGCTTGAGTGTCCATCTACGTATCTGCTTGTAGATGATTGTTTCCCAGTTTGTAGGTTCTCTTTTACTCTTTTGGTGTACATAAGTGTTTCATTTTTCAGAGGTCCCCATCATCTAGTTTCTCTTCTGCTGTGTGCATTTTCAGTTATGCTTGATAGTATATTTCTGCCCTGTATTAAGGTGCCTAAGTTTGCCCCTATTTTTTTCTTTGATGATCTTTATTGTTTTAGGTTTTACATTTGGATCTTTAATCCTTCTTGCATTAGTCTTTTTTTTTTGTTGTTGTTGTTAGGTATGGATCTTGTTTAATTTTTCTGCAAATGGATATCCAGTTTTCCCAGTACCATGTGTTGAAGAGACTATCTCTTTCCCATTTAATGGAATACCACACTATTTGGATTACCATAGCTGGGAAGTATGAGTTCTACTTTTTTTTTTCCCCCAAGTTTGTTTTTGGCTACTCAGGACTCCTTGTAATTCCATAGGAAGTTGAGGATTGGCTTCCAATATTGAAAACAAAAAAAATAGGCTATTGGAGTTTTGATCAGAATTGTGCTGAATCTGTAGATCGCTTTGGGTAGTTATGACCTCTTAACTATTTTAAGTCTTCTAAAACATGAACATGTAGATAGATAGAGATAACTTTTGATTTAGGTGAAGAGAAGGACAATGTACCAAATGTGAGTAATCAATATAATGGCATTGAGGAAGAGAAAGACATAGAGAGGTACGTGGGAAGTACAGACAATAAAGATGAACCCTTTTGCACATATAGTACGGCATGATCAGTGAAGGCAAACACGGGTATATGGGAGGATAGATGGATGGACAGGCTGAACTATTAGGTATGTCTATGAAGTGGGGAGTGTACCCAAGAACATGTATAGGGTTGGCAGACAATGGTCCTATAACTTTATGTGTATGATCTGAATTCTCAGGTGTATAGTGGAGCTGACAAGGGGCAAGGTTGTAGTCACTGCTTGGTCACAGTCAGCTACCCAGAGGGACCGAGTAGTTGAACCTGTGGGCTTGGGACCATAGTTGCAGAGGACACCAAGCTCAATTGGCATAACATACTACACAAAACATTGTTCCACCTCCTACTGTGGCAATCTTAAAAGCTTGCAAACTGCCATCTAGATGCAATGATGGATCGCTCCTCGTTCAGAGCCAAGAACAATGAAGTAAACCAAAAATTGATGGAAACAGTTAGCCTAGCAACTGGTGCACCATCCGATCTGCAGCCCGTATGACTATGAGACCAGAAGAACTAGATGGTGCCCGGCTACTACTGTCATCCAATTGTAAGAGGATCTATGTAGCAGATAGACAGGGAGAACAATGTGGAACAAAACTCAAAATCATTTGAGAAAAAAAAAGGAAGGGGGGACCAGGTCTGCTGGCCCAATAGAGCCTGGTGGAACCACTGAGACTATGGCCCGTAGCTGCCCTTCAGGTCTGGAATTGAATGCACACCTTTGGCTTCCAGCCAAACAATAGACAGGCATATGAGTTGAACATTTACCTGAGGTAGATACACTCCTTGGAGAGAACAAGCATGGGACAAGGAAGGGCTGCTTATACACAGGGAGACAGCTCAGGGGGCAGGAGTGCATGGAGGCATGGACACAAGGAAGAGGTAATTATTGGGAGGAAATAGGAGGGGAGATGTTGCATTGTGGTAAATTGTGGCCAATGTCATGAGATAAAGTGTATGTGAACTGCTGTATGGAAAATGTATTTGATCTGTAAATTTTCACCCAAATCACAATAAAAAGAATAAATAGATAAATAAATAAGACATGAACATGGAATGGCTTTTTCTTTACTTAGGTGTCTTCTTTTAGTTTCTTTCCGGCTCTCTGGTGGCATAGTGGTAACACATTCGGCTACTAACCCAAACACTGGCTATTCAAACCCACTGGCCATTCCAGGAGAAAGAGTGTCAATCTGCTTCTGTAAAAATTACAGCCTTGGAAACCCTATGGAGCAGTTCTTCTCTGTCCCTATGACTGGGAATCAACTCAAAGGAATGGATTTGGTTTTTTGGTTTTAGTTTCTTTCAGCACTATTTTCTTTTTAGTGTAAAAGACTTTCACCTCCCTAGGGTTGAATTTATCCCTAGAAAGCTTATTCTTTTAGATGCTATTATAAAAAGAATTATTTTCCTTTTTGATGGCTCATTAATGGTATATAGAAACCAAACTGACTTTTGTATGAGAATGTTATTCCCTATAACTTTGCTTAATTCATTTATTAGCTCTAGTAAATTTCTCATGTATTTGTTGGGATTTTCTATATTTGTAGGCTCATTTCATCTGAAAATAGAGACAGTTTTACTTCTTCCTTTCTGCTTTGGATACATTTTTTTTCCCTTGCCTAATTGCTCTGGCTACAACTTGCAGTCCAATATTGAATGTTGTTCTGTTCCATTGAGTCAATTCTGACTCATAGTGACCCTATGTGACAGAGTAGGACTGCCTCATAGGGTTTCCTAGGCTGTAATTGTTATGGGAGTAGACTGCCAGGTCTTTTCTCCAATGGAGTCCCTAGTAGATTTGAACTACCAACCTTTTGGTTAGCAGCTGAGCACTTAACCATTGTGCAACCAGGGCTTCCTATGTTTTTAAATTTATAAACATTAGTTCATTCTGAGTAAATTTTTCTCAAATGTGTTTTCTATGATGAACCTTATGCTTTAGAATCTTTTTGCAAATGTTTGTACCAATTTACAAAACCACGAATTGTGTGTGAGAGTTCCCAATTCACTTGCCAGCACTTGCATTCTAACTGGAAGCACATATGAAAAATACTCAAATACATTCTAATTTGGATGACTTTTCCTTTTGTTTCTTTCTGAATCGCCCTAGTGAGAACCCTCAGTACAATGTTGAATAGAAGCAGTGAGAGCAGACATCCTTGTCTTGTTCCTGCCCTAGGAGGAAAGGCTTCAGTCTTTCACCATTAAGTATAACGTTAGCTGTACGTAAATGCCCGTTATAAGACTGAGAAATTTCCCATTTATCCCTAGATTGTTAAGTGTTTTTTATCATGAAAGAAGATTGGATTTTGTCACATAGTTTTTCTGTATCTGTGGAGATGATCATGTGTCCTTTTCCCCTCTGTATTCTATTTATATGGTATATTATATTGACTAATTTTTGAATGTTCAAATTGCATTTTTTGTGTGTGACCTACCCTCACATTATTAGAATAAATTCCATTTGATTATCATGTGTAATCCTTTTTATATGCTGTTCATTTTGGTTTGCTAGTATTTTGCTGAAGATTTTTACATCCATTTTCATAAGAGATGTTGCCTTGTAGTTTTCTTGTGATGTCTCTGTCTGGTTTTGATAAGAGGGTAATACTGATCTTAGAGAATAAGGTATGAAGTATTATTTCATTTTCTATTTTGTGGAAAAATTTGAAAAGGTTTGGTGTTAATTCTTCTTTAAACTTTTGGTAGAACTCAGCAGTGACGCTATCAGATCCTGGACTTTTCTTTGTTGGAAGTTGTTTTATTATTATTATTGTTGTTACTAATTCAATCTCTTGTTATAGGTCTATTTAGATTTAATATTTCTTCAGAATTCAGTTTTGGTGGTTTTGTAATTTGTCTATTTCATCTAAGTTACATGATTTCTTAGCATAAAATTGTCCAGAGTAATTCTTTAGAATCCTCTTTTAATATGTAAGGTCAATAGTAACATACTCTCTCTCTCTCT
>NW_006921650.1:1668310-1669899 GCF_000298275.1 Orycteropus afer afer | reverse complement strand
GGGGTCGCTATGAGTTGGAAACGACTCGACGGCACTTAACAACAACAACAACAGACAACCCAATCTAACACAATGATGCACAACCACATCAAGTACCAAAAAGAGAGAATTAATGACTTCTCAACACTCACATGCAGCCAAAGTAGTGAAAAAAGAAAGAAATCACTGACTTTATTAGTAGTGGTTCTAATTAATCTTAATGTTGAGGTTCCAGATTAAGCATGAACTGCTTCTTCAATTAGGAGGAATGAGGTATAAACACTGAACAGTAAAGCTGGACAAAAGCTTAGAAGGAAAGTGTGGCAAAAGTTCTATTTCCATAAATTCACCAAACATTGTCAGTCATTTCAATGTTCAGGAGAAGAAAATAATTTCTTTTCATCTCAAATGTTTATTTTCCTGATTTTACTATAACAGAGTGTAAGTATTTTATAACACTGGAGTTGGCCCAAATGAAGAGATTATCATAAAAAAGCAGACTTTTCTGTGGAGTAGCTAATTGATATTTTCTCACAAGTCATGAGGCTCTGTTATTATTATTATTATTTTCCTTTTCTTTTAAATTTTGATTTGGGTGAAAGTTTACAGAATAAATTGGTTTTCCATTCAACAATCCATACACATTCTTTCTTTTGTGATATTTACTTCAATCTCCATACTGTAACAGTATTCTTCGTGCTTCCTCCCTATGACCACACCTTCCCTTTGTTCTTTCTTCCCATCCTCTCCCACCTTCCTAGCTCTATCCATGGGCAAATGCTGTCCTCTTGAACTCATATGCTTGATTGTTGTAATGAGTGCATCCCCTTTTGATGTTACCACCCACCGTATAGGTCTATCGATCATTTGGCTGCCAATTGAGTCATGGGGGTTAAGTTCAGTTCCTAGCTTGAAGGGTGTCTAAGGGCTATAGTCTCAAGGGTTCTGCCAGTTCTCATCAGACCAGTTTTGTTCTACATTTCCCTCCATCAAATCTGGGGCCTCTTATTGCGATCCCTTTCAGAGCAGTTGGGAGCTCTGGTGGTGTAGTGCCTAAAGCATTTGACTGCTAACCAGAAGGCTAGTGGTTCAAACCCAACAGCCACTCCTCAGAAGGAAGGTTTGGGCAATCTACTTCCATAGAGATACTGCCTCAGAAACCTAAGGAGGGGTCACTATGAGTCAGATCTGGCTCAATGGCAGTGAGTTTGGTTTGGTTTTTGGTCAGAGCAGTCAGCATTGGTAGCTGGGCACCATCTAGTTTTCTTGCCTCAGGGTTATAGAGACTGGGGCTCATGTGTCCCATTAATCCATTGTTTCCTGCATCTTAGATTTTCTTCACTCTTCTTTGCTCTGGACAGGGAAAGAATAATAGTTTCACCAAGATTTTAAGCCTTTGTTCATTTTTAAGAATTTTTTGTTTTCTCTTTCTGGTTCATTCTCAATTAACTCATTGTCAAACTGATTAAACATATCTCTAGACATATTACTTATGTAGGTAAATTCTGCTTCAAAATGAAGTTCACACTTGGAAATATCCTTTTGAGAAAAGACTGAGAATGTGACATTTTAATATATCTATATAGGAGCTCTGGTAGCATAGTGGCTAA
>NW_006921650.1:1666456-1668210 GCF_000298275.1 Orycteropus afer afer | reverse complement strand
GGAAACCCAAGGAGGGGTCGCTATGAGTCGGGGCCGACTCGACGGCACATAACAACAACAACAACAATATCTGTATCTATATCTATCTATCTATCTACACACACACACACACACACACACACACACACACACACACATATATATATATATATATATATTTTTTCATTTTGTCCAGGAAGAAAACATTGTAAATTTTGGTGTGGGTCATTCAGTAATCTATGTGCATTTATATACAAATGGGGGAGGAGGCTGCAAAATGTAGTGGTAGCAGTGTCAAATCACCCAATAAGCAAGGTAAGCATGGGCTTATTGTGCACTATGTCATCATGGAACTCTAGTGGCACAGTGGATAAGACATTCATCTGCTATCCAAAAGGTTGGTGGTTTGAATCCACCAGCTACTCCATGGGAGAAAGATGAGGCACTCTGCTTCTGTAAAGATTTACAGCCTTAGAAACCCTATGGGGCAGTTCTACTCTGTCCTATAGGGTCTCTATGTATCGGAATTGACTCGATGGCAGTGGGTTTGGGTTTTATGGGTACATCATCAAAGATGTGGTGAAAACCCATGTGAAATTTTTCACTACAGATTAGTAAGTAAGCACAAGTAAACCATTGCTTACCTTGCTTATTAGGTAACCCTCCCCTGAGTGGTAGATATCCTCTCCTTTAACTTTAGGAGTAGCAGGAAACTTATTTGAAATCAAGTAAGGCTTTTCCACCATTAGTTGTGACAGAGATTTCATGTCCAAGAAAAATTTCAGCAAATCCTACATTTTGTAAACTGTCTCCATTCCCTCCAGATGCACTTTGAGGCCAAGTATCTATAGATATTTACTTTTAATTTGGTTTTCTGATTTTCAGCTTTTGTTGGAGAATGACATTTCCTAATTATGGTAGAGATTTTTAAGATGTCCTGATTCAGTTCACATCATATTGAATTGCACTGTAACAGTTAGTAAATTTACTTCTGCTTTTTCCACATTACCTTCAGTTTCAAATCCATGGGGCAAATACTTCTAGTTTACCTAATCCTTTCCTTACTAACCTTGAGAGATTGTAAAATAGTTTAAGAGGAACCTCAAAATCTTGTCAGGGTTCACCAGGTCCTCAGGCTCTAGAATTCTCTGAGATAGCAAATGCATCTACTGTCCAGGAAGCAATCAGGAAACAACCTTTCCTTCTAATCTAAGATAGAAATAATCTATCTGATACTGAGAACTGGGGACCATTAGAAATCCTGGGATATCATAAGAACATTCTAAATTGGATTTTGTCCACAAATTCTAGTTGAGAAAAAAAAGGCCTTGGACTCTTCTCATCTCACTGCCGTCGAGTCAGACCTGACTCATAGCGAACCCTCCTTGGGTTTCCAAGACGGTATCACTACAGAAGTAGATTGTGCAACCTTCCTTCTAAGGAGTGGCTGGTGGGTTTGTACTGCCAGCCTTCTGGTTAGCAGTCAAGTGCCTTAGACACCACACTACCAGAGCTCCTGACTCTTCTCATACTTGGGTTGAAATCTAAACTCTCTTATTTGATAACTGAGAGGCAATGGGGAAGATACTTAACCTGTTTTGTTTTCCTCATTTGAAACACAAGGAACAGAGTAACACCTTAAAGTACCATAATTCATTAGGGTTATTAAAAAAAAAAAGAACAACCCCGCCAAACTCACTGTCGTCGAGTTGATTTGACTCATAGTGACCCCTTCTTGGGTTTCTGAGGCAGTATTTCTACAGAAGCAAACTTCC
>NW_006921650.1:1652205-1666206 GCF_000298275.1 Orycteropus afer afer | reverse complement strand
GTGGGTTTGAAATGCCAGCCTTCTGGTTAGCAGTCAAGCGCCTTAGGCACTATGCTACCAGAGCTCATGTCTGGCAACTAATAATTTATATTTATTGAGTCCTTACTGGCAAAAGAACATTTGGATGGGGGCAAAATTACTTGTGCCTCTCTCATCAGAATACAGGTCACTAATGGACCAGAGTATGAGCTGGGATAAGGGTGGTAGAGAGGAATGATGAGAGATAAGGAAGAGTGTTGTAATCAGCCTTCCTGCATTACACTATATTGCCCATTCTCCACCTTG
Organism: Orycteropus afer afer; assembly: GCF_000298275.1. NCBI lineage: Eukaryota > Metazoa > Chordata > Mammalia > Tubulidentata > Orycteropodidae > Orycteropus > Orycteropus afer. The sequence goes on along the minus strand of NW_006921650.1, from coordinate 1,665,921 downwards.
TAAAACAGACTGCAGCATGCCTGCACAAGAAGGCCAGAGAGCCAGAGAGCCAGAGAGCCAGAGTCCATTTTTAAATTACTTTAAGAACCACTCTGCTGCAAAACCAAGTGTCTCTGAAGAGGCCAGTCCCATGGAATCAAAGAAGCAGTGGGCACTGGAGCCTCGGTGGCCCTCGGTGGCTGGGGGTATGTCTGTGACCCAGGAGAAGCAAGCTTCAGACAAGTACAATTAGCGTGTCTTCTTAACTTTCCTTCTAAAGTTATTCGAGGGGACTGTGGTTTTGCCTTGAGCAAAACCCCCTTAACAGCCGGGAATCTAAAAACAAACAACCTATTTTATTAGGTTACCCCAGCAGATGAAAGCACAGTGTTCCATTTGGGCTCTTTTTGGAGTCAATTAATGCATTTGCTGAAAAACAAACCCTTCTGTGGGTTCCCGTTGTCCCCACCAGCTTCTAAAGGAAAGCTTGCCACTGTGCTCTGAGGGCTACATACACAGGAGGTGAGATGAGCAGAGAGAATGAGTTGTAAATAATTAATACACTCGTTGATAAAGAAAAATATTTTAATAATACCTCTCAATTATAATGTAACACTGATCTCAATGGATATGATTTTTTTAAAAAGTTTTAATAATGACCAAGAAAGGCAAATATCTTTAGTTTATAAGACAGTTTCTGGTTCAAAGGTACCAGCGAATTAAAACCAATTTTAAATAGCTGTATTTACTTTAATAAAAGGTATATCTATAACTTCTAAAATAAGTGATCAATAAATAAAACTGTGATTCTCCAGAACTGGTGTTAACTCCAGCAGCAGCAAACTCCTATAAAGTTGGAAAACAATAGAGATTATCTATAAGAGAAAAAAAAATACTCAAAATTCTTAAGTCCATGCATCCATCCTTTCATTCATCCATTTTCCACTCACCCATCCATCTTTCCAACAATAAAATAAAATAAAATAATAATAATCCTAAGTCTACTAAGTTCCAGGCACTGAAAGATAAGAATCAAAGACACAGTCCCTATGTTTAAGGAGCCCAGTCTAGATTTTTAAGTGGAGGCTGCCCCCTGACAGAGGTGACAGTGATTTTAGAGACCTCAGATTTTAAAATGAAGCAGTGAACTCCCTGTAGTCTTCCAAACATTGGAAGTTAGAATTCCCTGATGAGAACTATGTTATTCCCAAAAGATAAAACAAAAGGTACACCTCCTCTGTGGGAAGAACCATTTTTGGAGAGAACATTTCATTGCTCTGACCAGGGAATGTGTCTTTCAAAAAATTTTTGGAAAAATCCACATCCTGAAAGTATCTGATTACCCTGAACTTAAAATGGGATTTTGCGCAGTGGCAAGGATACAAATTCATCTCCACAAGTATGGCTTCTGTGGTAAAGGTTCAAGATAACTTTTAGAGGGAAGTTTATCTAGAAGGGTGGTCCATAAGACAGAATTCATGAAATTTCATCACTGAAGATTTCCGTCTCTCTGCCTGAAGAATTCCAACGTGACTTGCTGGTTACCTAGTCAGAGTAGACTACAAATCGTTTCAAGCACAATTTGTTCCCGTTTTTATTCCCCGCTCAGAGTTATGTGCTGTTAAACATTTCCAGAAGACTGTCAAAATGTAAGCATCCTGAGGTTTACATAGGCCACACCATTAAATAACATATAAGCACAAAATTTTAAACATTGTTTTCCAGCAATGGTAAATATTTGAGCTAAGTAAAAACTGAAGCTTGAAATGCAATAAGCATTTAAATGACTCCTTTCTGTGCCAGAATTCTTATTTTCCCCTGTGCAACCCTGGCTGCTGGGATTAAGGCGACCCCAGGGAGCTCCGCAAATGGTTGTGGGTTATGAGGTGTAGCATGAGCTTGGCGACAGCGTGCCACCCAGCCTCAAGAAACCCAGCCACGACTGGAACCCAAGAATCAGTGTGTTCACTTTGTGGTCAGCTTCACATTTTTTCCCTTCCTTGAAAAAAAGCTGCTACTAAAGTCAGGCCTTTCCCCCCCTCCTCGCCTCCTAGGCATCACGAGGTGGACCAGGCAGACCTGAGACACTCTAGCTGGCAGAGCAAGGGGAGGCCGATTCCCTTGGGTGGGCAGGCAAGCTGATGAGGGTTATCTGTCTTTCTGTTCCTAAATGTTAAGGAGGGAAACACAGCTGACTGCAGGAACAGCAGCCACACCACCGACGACGTATGGTGCTGTCACTTCAGGAAGAAGAAAAACCCAGAACAAATTTTACGTGGTTTTCACCACGCGGTGATTGCAGTCCTATTCATGGGATGTCACAGTCTCGCCACCCACTGAGCAGAACTCAAATGGAAATTAGACCTCCTTCAAAGTGTCTCAAGTCGCTGCCTATCCCTGAACAGAGTAAGCCAAAGATTTTAAAGAAATACAGACGTGTGACCCTTTTTCCATTGGTTTCCTGGAGTCTCTGCTTTCTTAAGTACTGAAGAGAATTGCCCCCAGCTACATGTAAATCAAAGTGAAGCCAAGACACTCTCCTATCAAATGCAACAGCTCTTACAGAAGCAGTCAAGGCAATGCATCATTTATGAGATTTGGGTCAATGTTTTTCACTATGGAAAGTTGATCTTCTGTAAAGTTTCAAGCACATGAAGGAAAGGAATGCAGATATATACACTCAGTGGTTTTTCTCCACTCAAAGACCAAAGCCAGAGTGCTGTTACTTTAAGACCATCCACATTTTGAAGACTTATTTGGAGTTCTGTGATTCTGGTCTTTATGAGGAAAATATAGAAATTTGTTTGTAGTTAGAAGTTTCTGTCACTTAACACATTGAATGGGAATGGTTATTGGTTTTGTCAAACAGACATGACAAAGAAGAAGCCATGCATGTATTTGTCCTATTCTTCTGAAGATAAGAAAGTTTGATTTAAAAAACAAAACAAAACAAAAACAACCCAGAGATTTGTGGATGGCTTTGACTCTTTCCAATTCCAAACTGTTATTTTCAATGTTATCCAGCTAACCTACAACAACACAGAGACTATCTTCTCAATGGTTGTGTCCTTTGGAGGGAATTTTGGAGACTGAGGATGTTCATTCATACTGTCCACCAACAGATGGATCAGTAGCTTCTACAGGAACATAACTGTGGCCTAAGAAGAAGAGTCTTAAATTCTGTTCAAGGCTAGCTTACTTCTCCCAAATAATTACAGTGTTGACCAAATTTTAGCCTATGTCAGAATATAGTGGTACGTGGTTTTTGTTGTCAGAAGGGACCAGTCCTTGGAAGGGGATTATGCTTGCTAAAGGAGAAGGTGGGCCAAAAAGGGGAAGACCCTCAACAAATGGACTGACACCACAGCTGCAACAATGGGCTTAAGTATAGCAAAGATTATGAGGATGGTGCAGGACCAGGCATTATTTTGTTCTGGTGTCTGTAGGGTCAGTAAGAGTCGGAGCCAACTTGATGGCACCTAACAACAACATGGTTGTGTTATGAGCAAGAGTCAAGAAGAACAGACAATATTTATAACTGCCACTTTGTACCTGTTTTCACGCCCAACTTCCATTGAAACTTTATAGTACTGTAGGTTAAATGTAGTTTCTCTTATTCACTCTGAAGTATGGTATACTGAAAATGAGTATACATGTTACTTTGAAAATCATGAGCATATATCCATGCCAGTGTGAATAAAACCTGCTAAAAAAACCCATGGAACCCAATAGTGACAATCATTAAAATCATTCACTACATGACATGCACAATAGCAAACATTTTAATGGCTTTAAAAATAGTTTATTTCCACCTTCACAGACACATGAGCCACTGAACATTATGCAAGGCACCACAAATTAAATAAAAACTTACATAGAATATTTGTCTTACATGATTCCAGATAAAGCGGATTTTAATAGCAAATGGGTACCGATTACAGGGAGGGAGAAGTAGGCCAAATACCTGCAAGAGGGTGCATGCATGTCTTCTACAGTGTCTACTGAAATAGGCAGTAATCAGCGTATTTGCATCATATGGGCAGTACCCAAATTTAGCACATCCAGGAGAAATATCACATCTTACAGTTGCCCCATCTATATAATAAAATGCCAAAAGTACTTCCCTAAAACACAAAGACTTCTCCCTAGTAGTCTTGATTACTAAACATCTTCAATGTGGTTTTCATTACAAAAAAACATGTTTCAAATAAAAGCTTCATAATATAATCCAGAGGCAGAATTTGTTCATGTTTAAAAGTTGAAGCCAGGCTGGCTATTTCTGATAATTCTTTCATTTCTTCCAGTGTCATTTACTTTTGTAAATATGTATACAGCTTACTACTAGTTTAAACACACAGCAAACACTGTACTTGAGCACCACAATTGCCTTTCAGTAGCCTCTTTGGGATGCTAACCCTACTCGAAGGAGAACAGCCCTAATTTCCACTCCTGCTTGCTCCTTTCCCCAAATGATGCAGTGCTGACCAAATTCCAGCACAGTTAGATACAAGGCTGAGGCCCAAAGAATAATTATTAATAATTTCACAATGATCTGGATAAGAAAACACACAAAAAATGAATGACTTTACTTTATAAAAAGCCTCAACTAGAATTTAAACAAGAGATGGAAGTGAGGGGGATGAGATGCTGCTTGAATCTAAGGCGAGGTGTCCTTTAGTGTTGTAACAATAATGCCATATAGTAGTATCTTGGGGCGGTCCTTCTACAGGCCTCCACTGATAACTTTTGAGGTAGACGTTGATGGCTTGAATAGAGGTAGATAAAGTCCAAATTTGTTTTCGATCCCTGCAAAAGTTGCAATTGCCAACTTGTAGCCCCCAACATGATCAGGATTCGGAGCAGGCAGTGTGATCCTGGATTTAGGAACTGGCTCTGATCCCATGGGTTTTCTAAAGAAAGAAATAATACAGTGAGAATCTCATGTTTTTTTTTTTCCTTTTACTATTTTTTTAAGTTGGTAAAAACAACTTCCCAAAACTGCAAACAAACAAATATATGCACTGTCCAATTTTAGTCACTTTGAAATGAGCTTGTTAACATGACTGCACTATTTTCATAAGTCTTTTCTATTTTATCATGGTGGCTGGACTGGACTGATGCTCCTTTCTCAATCACAATAGAGTATTAGAAGCAGCAGAAATTCAGATTTAGCGTGATACTTACATTCCCCCAAAATCAATGTAGAACCATTGCTGTAACAGTTCATAAGTCAGCAAAGTTACACCAAACTGGGGTGAGGATCGAAACACACGAGCTTTGGGAAAAGAAGGGGAAATAACAAATATAATTAGATTTCTAAAAACATTATCTGATGCCAAATGGTTAGTTAAGAACAAATTATTTCCATACCGCCAGCTCCTTTCCACAAAGCTTTTGGACCTTCTTCCCGCAATATCTTTCTAAAGCAGTCTATAACTCCGCTGTAAGTGGTTTGGCCAGCCCGGGCAGCCACCTGTAATCTCGTCTTGATAACATCAGCAGGGGTCACTAAAGATGCCGCAGGCATACCTGCAGGAAAGACACAATGCCATTTCAGTCTGGTCACATTCTCACTATATAAAAATAACTGTGTTTTGAACTGCTGGTCGTGGAAAGAAAGTTAAGAATGAAATGAAATAAAATGGCCATTTCACTGTCCTCTATGGGACACACAGCCCTGAATATTGTGCCTGCAGTGACAAATGCTCCTGTATATTTACACATAGTCCTCACCAACCCTCTCCCCAATTACCCAACCTTCATTTTCTATGTTATATCCTTAAGAGTTTTAAGAAATTATTATCAATGCCATTATTGCAGAAGGAGCCCTGATAGTGCATCAAAAGGCTGGTGGTTCAAACCCACTCAGCAGCATGAAGGGAGAGAAGACCTGGTAATCTCCTCCTGTAAAGATTATGGACTATAAAACTTGATGGGGCAACTGGACTCTGTCACGTGGGGTCGCTACAAGTCTGCATTGACTCGATGGCACCTAACAACAATAGCAACAGTACTGCAAGTTATTGAGAATAGAGATTTTATTCCCACTGAAATTAGAAACTCGCAAAGTTCTTAGGTCCAATATTTCAGAGGTGAGGCTTGTTATGCATTTCCTCTTCATGCCTTTCTGCGGTGGCCAGCAGTCACAGGAAGAGCCTTTTCTCACACATTCAGACATCTCCACCAACCAAAAAAAGCAAAGCAAAGCAAACCAAACAACCCTACCCCTCCAGTTCCACCAGAAAAAGATTTTACTGATAGCTAAACAAACACTGTGTGAAGGGATAATCAGACTCCCATAGATAACACTTTAGGATTCCTTTCTCTTAAGATTGACATCTTCAGAAAAAAATCTGACAGAAAGCTTAAGGTTTATATGGGGTAATAATCAATGAAAAAGAAACAACAGCAAGGAGAAAATCCTCCCAAAATTACCAATGGGAAATTTTTCTACAGTCATTTAATCCAAAATTGGGCAGCTCGTGTTTAGATTTTTCAAAAGTGAGACTGTACTCAGAAGACACTGTCTCTTATGGTTTTATTACTTTTCCATTATGAACCTATTCCAAACCAAATTGGTCAAACATAGATGCATAAATCTCCTTTGCTTTTTTTAAGGCTTAATAATTCTGTAAGAATTTTTGTCCAAACCAACATGGTCTGGCTAGCAACTACATGTCATCCTTCTAACAGACAGCGTTAAAGTTACAGGGAGTGTGTGTGTGCATGTGTGTGTATAAATTGGCATACTACATGCTTACATGTATATTACTGAGGTAGTAGCTCTTCCTCTTCCACCTTTACCTAGTTCCTCAAACTAAATTAAGTAACAGTTTTTATAAAATGTATCACAATTTTGCATGTGAAAAGCTCATTTTATTTATATCCAACACTTCACTGAGTAAGTCATACTGAATTTCCTATTAGCTTGGAGGAATTATTTTTACTTAGAGCCAGGAATTTATCCTCCAACATAATGGAAGGAAACATGAAAAATGCTTAGAAACCCACTGCATTCACACCACCAATATTGTTTTACTTCCTAGTTTAGAAAGAGTTTATTAGCAAGACAGTCTGTTTTACATAGGCAAATAAAATCCTCCTTACAACAGTGGGCAGGCATGTCAGAGTGGAACTGTGAAAGAAATACAAGGAATGAAATGCGTGTAAGATTTTCCTTTAGTTTGGGTGGTTTTCATAAGCATTCCCTTATTATGAAAAAAGAGAGAAGACAAAATATGGGGTGGGTGACAGAGAGGAAAGATACTGATTAGAGTTGTGGAATAAAAATGCCAGAAGAAAGGATGCAGTTGTCTGGAAAACTGATGAGCGTTCTTGGGGATGTTAGCAGTACAGTGAGCTCAACATGACTCTAATCTCCATCCCCAGCTCCCATCTATCCTAAGCTGACATTTGTTAAGGCCTAGGAAGCACTGGGTATCCCGGAGAGGGAAGGAGATTTCAGCATAGGGATTGCTAATTAACCTGGAGAAGGTCACCAGGCTGCTCCAGAGCAGGGACAGCAAGGCAGCAGGGACAGCAAGGCAGCAGATACTGCAGAGAGCCTGTCCAGCAAAGATATACTGATTTCATGGGGCTCAGTGGGCAGAGACTCCCAGTGAGCTTCCTTCTGGCTTCCAACGCCAATCATGCCACCTGAGTTTTCTCTATTTCTAAAGACAGGAGGGAGTCCTTGAGTGCAGCAAACCACAAACACACTTGGCTGCTAAGTGAAAGGCTGGAAGTTCAAGTCTACCCAGAGAAGCCTCAGAAGAAAGGCCTGGTGAGCCACTTCTGAGAAATCAGCCACTGAAAACTCTCTGGATTAACCAGCAACTGAAGCCACTTCCAGAGGCACCTTTCAGCCAAATCATAAGTTGGCCTATAAAATAAGTAATAATAGCAGTGAGGAATGCGCTCCTTTAAACAGTCAACTATGAAAGATCAAACAGTCAACATTTATCCGAAAGCAAAGACGAGAAGACAAAGGGGCAGGGAAACTGGGTGGATGGCAGGTGAGGTGGAAACAGTGAGAGTACTGACGCCTTGTGGGGCCTGCAACCAATGCCACAGAAAAATTTGTATGAGTTGTTGAGTGGAAATCTAATTTGCTGTGTAAACTTTCACCTAAAACACCATCAAAGTATTAAAAAACAAACAAACAAACATAAAAACAAAAAAAACAAACTACTCTGACACCCACCACAACTGGTAAATTAAATGTTCTGGAGACACAGCAGACATTGTGAAGACAATGGGATACTTTCTCATTCCCAATGAGAAACTTTATCATACTTCTTTTAGAAGCTGGCATATCAAGCAGATAATGAAGATCAAAGGGAATTGGAAAAACTTAAACATTGATCAAAAAACATACAAATATATTAATCATCATAGCCAATAAATAGAGGAGCACATTCTTCACAAATACTAATTGCAACAGGAATCAAAATTCAGCATGAGTCATGCCTGGAAGGCATGTTTTGCTAGTCATGTTTCCTTTTTGTTATAAAGGAGCGTCTGGTGGGGTCCCAGGTGTTCCTATTCTTGCTAAATTAGCCTCAACAAGTCACCAGAGAGCAGATTCTAAGTCATGGCAACTCCATGCGTGTCACAGTAGATCTGTGCTCCACAGGTTTTTTTTGTTTGTTTGTTTTTAATATCTTACTGTATTTTTAATGAAGGTGTACACAGCAACACAGGTTCCCATTCAACAACTTCTACACATATTGTTCAGTGACATTGGTACATTCTTCATACTGTGTCAATATTCACATTATTTCTGTTGTAGTTGTTCCTTTGCCATTAACCTAGAGTCACTGCTCTCCAACCTTCTCATCTATACTTTAGAGTAACTGTTGAACATTTGAGGTTTTAAAGGCACACGCTACTCACAGGTGATATTCTTTATTTAGTGAGCTAACCTGCTATTTAGCTAAAAGGTTTCTTCAGGGTATAGTTTCAGTTCAAGTTTAAGAGTATCACAGGGCAGTAGTCTCAAGGATTCCTCCAATCTCATAGTCCAGTAAGTCTGGATTTTTTCAGAATTTGTAGTTCTGTTCCACATTTTTCTCCCTTTCTATCAGGATCCATCTAGTGTAGCCCTGACTGGAACATGAGGTAGGGGTAGCCAGGTACCATCTAGTTCTTCTAGGGTGGAGAAGGCAATGGTTCATGTAGACAATTAGTCCTGTGGAACAGTTCCTTTCTGAATCTTGGGCCTCCTTCTTTCTCTTTCGTTCCAGATGAGGAGAGACTAATACTTGTATCTTAGATTATCATTCCCAAGTTTTAAGGCCCCAGACACTACTCATCAAACTAGAATGTAGGACATAAACTTTATAAACTATATTATGCATTATGCCAACTGACTGAGTTGCCCCATGAGATTATAACCCTAAGTCTTCAAACCAAGGAAACCAATGTTGTGAGATGAAAGATTATGTCTAAGAAGTATCAATATATATGACTTCTGTTTTTATATGTTAAATATAAATAAATACATACATTTGGTTGTTTTTGTTGGAAAATTATGTGTAATATAGCATTTACTAAAACATCCTATTTCTTGTGTACAACTAACTGGCATCAGTTACCTTGGTCAAGATGTGTGTATTTTAGCTACATTTGGTGCTACCTTTGCTATTGTTGTTGTTGTTGTTGTTATGTGCTGTGGAGTCGGCCCCGACTCATAGCGACCCCTCCTTGGGTTTCCAAGGCAGTATCACTACGGAAGTAGGATTGCCCAACCTTCCTTCCGAGGAGTGGCTGGTGGGTTTGAACCGCCAGCCTTCTGGTTAGCAGTCAAGTGCTTTAGCCACTATGCTACCAGAGCTCCTTTGCTATAACCATAACTAATTAACACTGATCAAAAAATATATATAAATGTATTAACTATCTGGGCAATCTACTTCTGTGAAGCTTTACTGCCTCAGAAACCCAAGGCGGTTCACTAGGAGTCAGAGTCGAGTTGATGGAAGGTGGGTTACACAGAGAAAGATCCCTCCATCCACCAATGAATGTTGGTCTCTGTATATATATCTATTTTTGTCATTTTATAAAAGTGAGATAATATGTTTGGATCATGTACTATTTGTCTCTTGACTTATTTTACTCAGGATAATGTTCCACAGGTTTATCTACATTGTACGATGTTTCAGGAACTTGTCTTTCTTCCTAGTTCCATAGTATTCCACTGAATACAATGAATATATTCTACATTTTGTTTATGCATTCATTCCATCAATGAGTACTCAGGTTGTTTTCATCTTTTTGCTATTGTGAACGGTGCTGCAAAGAACACAGGTGTGCACATGGTTTCTCAGTGATTTTTAATGGCTGATTTTTCAGAAAGGACTGCCAGGCCTTTCTCTGTATGGACCGGAACCTCCAATCTTTCAGATATCAGCACCACCAGGGACTCCACTAAATTAACCTAAAGAACTCCAATCCTGCCTCCATTTTCACACTGCCTTCTATCTCTGTGTGTTCTCCTTCTTATAAAGACAACTGTCACTGGATTTAGGACCCATTCTCATCCAGTATGACCTCATTTTATTTCATTACATCTGTAAAAATCCTATTTACAAATAAGGTCCCATTCTGAGACTCTGGGTGGACATGAGTTTTCGAAAAGACGCTATTCAGCCCGCTACAGAGAGCTTCACTCTGGAGGTAGAAGAATTTCCTTTATTTCTCTCTTAGAAAGAACTTTTTTTTTTTTTCTGGTATCTGTGGTCAAAAACCAAAGAACCAAACTCACTGCCACTGAGTCAATTCCAACTCATGGCAACCCCATGTGTTATACAGCAGAACTGCTCAATAGGCTTTTCTGGGCTGTATGATGGGAGCAGATTGCCAGGATTTTCTTCTGTGGCACTGCTGGGTAGGTAGGTTTGAACCACCAACATTTAGTTGGTAGTCCAGTGCAAAACCTTTGGCTACCCAGGGACTTTTGTATCTGTGGTGCAGGTCTCAATTACCTTCAACCCTCTTCTGCTTTCTTCTAGTTCCTTACACTTGCCCAGTCCAGGCAAGTGCCCTTTCTTTAGACTACAGTTCTGGGCTTTTAGCCTGGAGACCACAGTTGGCTGAAGTACCACATAAAAGTAGATGATGAGGGCTAAGCCTGACCTCCTGCTTTAATGCAGTTCTTTAGCATAGTGCCTAAGGCACATGACTGCTAAACAGAAGGCTGGAGGTTCAAACCCACCAGCCACTCCTCAGAAGGAGGTGGGGCAATGTACTTCCATAGTGATACCACCTCAGAAACCCAAGGAGGGGTCACTATGAGTCAGGTAGACTCCACGACCCATAACAACAAGAAAAATGCTAATAAAAGCCAAGACCTCTCACTCTTGGGACCTCCCCACTCCAGGCTTTCTATTGTTCACTCAGAGCTTAAAATTCTCTAGTTCTGCTTTTATATTGGAAGCATTTTCTCCTGCCAGGGTTTTGGGCTATGGTGTCTTCTTTCAGAGCTAATATGGTCTTTTTCCTATCTGACAGTCCCTACTAAGTCCTTACAGTTTTGGCTGTTGAGGGCAGGTGCTAACATTTCTAATATTCTAAGGTATTTGGGGGGAGAGGAGAGATGGGTGAATATGTTTACTCTATTATTTTGATCATCTAATCCACACTTTGTTTATTTGAGGCTCTAAGAATTACTTTCAAATTATGTTAAGCTTTATGGCCACATAATTAAAAATTTTGTGCCAACAGAACTTTACTTCTAAATTAACCTTTCTCATATCTTTGCAAAAATGTTATTATAAGCACATATATAATATTTCCTTATCTGCGCACTGAACAGCTTTTAAAGATATTCCTGAATTACGCAGACTAAGTTAATGAATTCAAGGGCAAGACCTGTACTACAGTTAGACTTGTTCCCATATCTTATCACTCTGGTAAGTTAAAATCATCTGCTATGATAAATCACTCTATAAAACTTAGCAAGTGTTAGATATCCTTTATTTGATATTGCCAATAAACCATACTGAAATATCCTGCATTATTTAAAAAGCAGCATGTTAATTACAGAGAATTATAGTTTAGTTGCTTAATTTCAGGGTCCCCGCTTCTGCCCTGACCTTCTGACTTGCTAAGGCACTTAGGCTAATGAACATAAATTGGAATATAAGTTAGTCTAGCTCTATCCTGTGAAACAACAGAAATGCTCTCAGTATTTAAAGATATTCCCAGTTTATAAGATGATACACAAAATGTAGAAACAAAAAACCCAGTATTCTTTAGGTTTCAAAATGCCAACAATCACGTCCACTAAAATGTTAGACCAAACTCACTGCTGTCCAGTTGATTCCAACTCACAGAGACTCCTCCTTGGATTTCTGAGGTGGTATCTCTAAGGAAGTAGACTGTCCAGTCTTCCTTCTGAGGAGTGGCTGGTTGGTTTGAACCACCAGCCTTCTGGTTAGCAGTTAAATTGCTTAGGCACTATGCCACCAGAGCTCCCATTAAAATGTTACACATTAATAAAACAGTCCAACTTCAAGTCTAATCAAGTTCTTGGAAAAAGTGAGATGTTGTTGTTGTTGTTAAGTGCCGTCGAGTTGTTTCCGACTCATAGTGACCCCATGCACAGCAGAACGAAACACTAGAATAACTAAAATTACTATAAAAATATAGAAAATATGATCTTATTTACTTAACCACAGATCCATCTGATTTATAAAGTTGTAATGTTGTTGTTGTTGTTATGTGATGTCCAGTCAGACCCAACTCATAGCGACCCCTCCCTGGGTTTCCGAGGCAGTATCACTACGGAAGTGCATTGCCCCACCTTCCTTCCGAGGAGTGGCTGGTGGGTTTGAACTGCCAGCCTTCTGGTTAGCAGTGAAGTGCCTTAGGCACTATGCTACCAGAGCTCCCATAAGATAGTTCATATATATATATATTTATATGGTGTAAGAGATCAATTTAAGTAAGATGCAGAAAAATAGTCTTGAGATATTTTTGTCAAACAATAAATGAGGTCGTGGCTAACTGCTATTCATTATAGCATTTTTGATACATGCTTTTCTCCCTTCTCTTAAAGACAACAAAGATCACTGTTGTCCTGGGATAAACTTCCTAGAATTCTCTGCCTATTCTATCAATGTCCTCTCCCTAGGAATTGCCCCAGCTCTCACTCAGATACCACAATGGGAATGTGGGAGCCTGATCCATCTTCTATACAACTAATGTATATGCCTTGTGTTCATTGTCCACTGGGAACACTTCTGAAGAAAAGTCTTGCCCTATTCAACATAACCATTTTGACTTTACTTCTCTGGTTGAGCATCCTAGGAAGGTTCTATACTTGCAGCTAGTTGAACTCCTTCTTCAAATCACATTAGTTAACTGCTTCTCAGTAGATAGAGGGTTTTTTTTTTAAATTTTTATTGTGATTTGGGTGAAAGTTTACAGAGCAAATTCATTTTCCATTCTGCAGTTCACATATACTTTGTCTCATAATGACTGTAATTTCCCACAATGCAACAGCTTTCTTCCCACTTCCTCCCCAGTTACATCTTCCCTGTGTCCTTCCCTCCCATGTACTCCTGTCCCTTGAGCTGTCTCCTTGTGCATACCCAGTCCTATTCTCCCGACTGATCTCTCCAAGCAATGTATCTACTGAATGTAAATGTTCAGCTCATATGCCTGTCTTTTGTTTGGCTGGAAGCCACAGGTGTGGGTTCAATTCCAGACCTGAAGGGCAGCTAGAAGCCATAGTCT
>NW_006921650.1:1649667-1651985 GCF_000298275.1 Orycteropus afer afer | reverse complement strand
AGTCCTTTGGGCTACTGGGGCTAATGATTTCCATGTGTCTTTGGTTTTCTTCATTCTTCTTTGCTCTGGACAAAGAGAGACCCATCATTGCATCTAGATGGCCACTTGCACGCTTTTAAGATCCCAGTTGCTACTTGCCAAAGTAGGATGTGGAACAATGTTTTTGTGTAGCATGTTATGTCAATTGAGCTTGATGTCCCCTGAGACCATTGTCCCAAGCCCAGAGGTTCAACTACTTACTCCCTCTGGGTAGGTGGCTGTGGCCAAGAAGTGACTACAACCTTGTCCCTTGTCAGCTAGTAGACAGAGTTGTTTATTATAAAACATCCTAGTGTTATGCCTAACTTTAATGAAAATGGTAGTTATGACACTTGCTGTTGGCTTCTGATATTGTTATGAAATTAAGAAAGTAGCTACATAGTTTATCCATGTATACTATGAACTATACAAGGCCATCAAAGTTTGTAGCTGATCCTCTTCTTTAAGACAAAAGCAATATAATATATTGTGCCTTATATGTTCTTATACAATAGGGAAGGAGAAAACTAGGGAGAATATAAACAATAAAGTGAAAATAAAATAAAGTGATCTACAGTAAGTGTGGTAGCTAGCTTCCAAACTGCCTATCATCTTCTTTGGAAACCTCTTGGTATTCATGTCTCTGTGTGGTCTTCCATGTTAAACAGGGCTGAGCTGTATAACCAATGGTATACCCGAAACCAAACCTAACTCACTGCCATCGAGTCAATTCTGACTCATAGTCACCCCTATTTGGTTTCTGAAGCAATAAATCTTTACAGAAGTAGATCAGATTGCCCCATCTTCCTTCCATGGAGTGGCTGGTGGGTTTGAACCACCTACCTTCTAGTTAGCAGTCCAATGCTAACTTAGGCACTAGGCCACCAGAGCTCCTTTAACCAATGGTATAGTAGGGAAATAAAGGACTGTGACATCCAAGGCTAGGTCATAAAAGACATTGTGGTTTTTGTCTTGCTTTCTCTTTCAGATCTTACTCTGGGGGAACCCAGCTACACTGTCATGAGGACACTCAGACAGACTGTGGAGAGGCCCACAGGGCAAGGGACTGAGGCCTCCACCAATATTCATTACCTTGAAAGCTCAAATCCCAGTCAAGCTTTTTAGAGCCCTGGCTGGTATCTTGACTGCAATCTCAGAAGAGACCTTGAGCCAGAATCACCCAGTTAAGCTACTCCTGACCCACAACTGCTGCCCACCCACAGAGAGTATGAGGTAATAAATATTTGTTGCTTTAAGCTAATAAATTCTATGGTAATTTGTTATGCAGCAACGATAACTAACATAGATGGTATCTGGAGAACAACCTTGAAAGACAAGAGGATAGCTATAAGACTAAAATAACAGCAGCATGGAGATGTAAACTACTGCATTTTTTTTTTTTTTTTTTGCCTATAACATGCCCATGTATAGTACACATAGGAAACTAATACATGAAAGTGTTGTATGGTTTTCAAAAAACTATATAATGTGTGTGTTATTTGCATAAAAATATGGGAGCTCAAATTTTCAAGAATAATGTGGCATTGTCTTAAAAATAATCACATATATTTTCTAACCAGCAAACATTCCTCCAAAGAAAATGATCCAGAATAGGGGAAAACTTTTACATTCAAAGATGTTCTTTACAATATCATTTAGTAAAATTTTTTTGTTTTTGGAAAAAAATTTAAGGATGAGGGTTAGATAAGTAATTAAGCAATTAAGCAAGTTTTAAGCAAGTAAATGCTAGGTTTACAAGGTTTTAAATGACATACAATAAAATTAGTGTGACAACTGAGTATTTTTGAACACTTTTAGAACTTTGTATTTATTCATTCATTCAATCCTATAGTAATTTTGTGAGACTAAGATTATCATCATCCCATATACAGATGGCAGAGAGGCAGAAAGGCAGTAAATAACTTGTGCAGGTGACATAGTTCTGAGTGGGAATGCTGGAATCTGAACCTGGGCATGATCCCACAGCACACGCCATTAATCATCTTGCTTCAGTGTGGAACAATGCTTACGGCACAATATTAAGTGAAAAACACATAGCCGCCATATGATCACAACTATGTCAGAAAGCATCCAAGAGGAAAAAATTAGTAATACGTTAATGATTATCTTACAGTATTGAAATAGTGCATAATGTTTCCTTAATTACTCTTTACTGTACTTTCCAAATATTTTATATTGAGCAATAGCACTTTCATAATTATTGTTGCTGTTGTTATGTGCCATTGAGTCAGACTTGACTCATAATGACCCCTCCTTGGGTTTCCAAGGCAGTATTCCTA
>NW_006921650.1:1619342-1648247 GCF_000298275.1 Orycteropus afer afer | reverse complement strand
ATTTTGGTCAATGACATGAGACAAAGTATATGTGAACTGCTGTATGAAAAGTGAATTTACTCTGTAAATCTTCACCCAAATCCTAATAAAAAAAAAAATATTAATATATATGTAAATGACATACAAAAGCCAGTGAGTCAATGGCTAAATGGATTAAAATGAGTGATTCTATATTCTAGCCTTGAAATCGTGTTTTCTTAATGTAGGCACAGTGGTCTCAAAGCTACTGGTACAATTTGGGTTCTTGAGCAGTCAGCAAAGAATAACTCTGCCTCATGTCTCAATAACACTGCTTTTGAAGAACAGGGATTAGCAGAGAATGAAAGAAGAACTACATGGGTTCCTGCCTCCAGGGATTCCCTAGGCTACAGCCCAGACATTGGAACGTACAAAACAGGAAACAACTTCTCTTGTCACCACTGTCTTGGGGAAAAGCACAGAGACTCTAGCCATATATCTGATGAGAACAACACCTGTATAAAAAATGTTTGGACCTAGTCATCCCATGACTGCCCTAGGGCTTATTAACTCCTTAAATATTTTCACCACCTGGAGAACTAAGTCAGGTTGTTCCACCTCCATTAAGCTTTTTGGACAAGGAAGACTATCAAAGAATGATAAAATCAAAATTTCCTTTGGGGATTTAATTGGGCTATAAAAGCCAACTTCCATATCTATTTTTACTTCTATTCATATTTTCACTGTAGCACTGGAAGCAAAAAAACAGTCATCTCTATGTGTGATCTATTAATATACACACACACACACAGACACACAGAGTTCCTTTATAACCTTATACAGCTAGGAGAAAAAAAGATACATCTAATGGGCCCAAGTCATTTCTGTCTTTACTACATTTCTTTTTTCGAATGATAGTAACTATTGCTTAAATTACAGACCAACTTTCATGCACTCATTTGTATCTAGATACAAGTGTTTACATCTGGTCAAACAGTTATCATGAAGTGAAACTATGAAATGATAGGTAACTTGGACTCCCAACAATACCATAAAATGAACCAGTTTTTAATGAGCCTTTTTTAGAATTAAGAAATTAAGAGTGCTCAATAATCTAATCTGCCAAAGTAAGATTTTTTTTTCCCTTTTCAGTAGCTGTTCAAAGGAATCTATGGATAACACATATGTATCTGTCAAAAACTATCAGCAAACAATTCCAGTGCATCAGGATGAGGGTGGGGGAGATGGCTGGTGGGGAAGTAACAGAACCCTGTGAAGGACACTCACCAGCTATAGCGCCAGCTAAGAGCAGGCTTCCTGGGCTAATCTGCCCATCTTCGTTTGCAAAGGAAGCCTTCACATGAGCATAGCACGGGAAGTAGATGGCCGAGAAGGGAATGTCCCGCAGAAAGCAAGCTTTGGCACCCTGTGCATTTGAAAAGGAAGAAAAACCACATGAAACACACAGCCTACTGAGAAGATCAAGCTTTGCTGGAACTTACTTCAGAACAAAATATTCCTAAGGAACAAATTTGTACTCACAAATTGAAAGGTGAACAGAAAAAAATAACCCAGATTCTGTAAGTAATAAACCTAAATCTGATTAAGAACAAAGAAGTAGTTTTGCTGTGTGGCATAGAAGGGAGGGGCATTCTAATTTATTTTAATGTTGAGACGTCTATCAAGACAAAAAATCAGGGAACAAAATGGAGCTCTGTTTTTGTAAACCTCAGTGGGGCCAAATCACTGGCATTTCTGGGAGGATTAGCTCTCCGGTCTCAAGAGCAGATAGGCAGCAAAACCAAGATGTTTCCTTGTTTACCTACAGGGAAGCAGACAACATATATGATGCAAAGAGGTAGTTTTTTTAAGAAAATTGTTTGAGACTCTGATGAAAGCTCTGAACTCTTCACCAGAAAAAAATTACATATGCATAAAAAAATCACATAAATGTTCAGAAGGTTCATGGGTTCCCCCTAAAGTTTATTTATACTTTCCCCTAAGGCTTATGAAACATTAATAAATATTTGTTCTAAAGACTTAAAGTATTTACAATAATTCTACCACATTTAAGAGCTGTGTGTAGAACAATTAGCTACTGAAGCAAATAATGTCTGGTGCCAAAGGAATGCCACAGGAAGGCCCTGAGCAGTGATGACAGTACCCAGATGCGTGATACACCATTATGATGAAAACTGTAAGACATATTACGTCTCATCCCTTTTCAACACCAATGAGTTAACACCAGTTCTTTCACAAGTTTCTAATACCTGAAGAATTTCCGGAGAACTGAAAGACTCCTAAATGAAAATAATGATCTATCCAAATTCAACAGAATCCAGCCATGTTCCAAGACATTTATCAAGGTCTAGTGATAGATCTCGGAAGCCCAAAGAATTGATGCATTTGAATTATGGTGCTGGTGAAGAATACTGACCATACCATGGACTGCCAGAAGAACAAACAAATCTGCCTTGGAAGAAGCACAATTAGAATGCTCTTTAGAATTAAGGACGGTGAGACTTTCTCTCACATACTTCGGACATGTTATCAGAAAGGACCAGTCCCTGGAGAAGGACATCATGCTTGGTAAAGTAGAGTGTTAGCCAAAGAGAGGAGACAGATTGCCATGGTGGTTGCAGCAACGGACTCAAAGACAGCACGACTGTGAGGATGGTGCGGCACTGGGCACTGTTTTGTTCTGTTGTACACAGGGCCACTATGAGTTGGAACCGACTTGATGACGTCCAACAACAGTGATGTTAAATCTTGGTAGTTTTGTCTGATGCTAGGCTCCAATCTGTCAAAGTTCCTTAACACTAAATATCTGTTATTGTACCCTTCGCTTTTCTTATACCTGCATCACACTTGTGATCAAACCGAGCATATGAGTCATAAAATCCTTCGCCTTAGTCAAAGTAATCTTGGGTCTACTGTAAATCACTTGCCTTAAAAAACGTAACATAAGCAGGGCTTTGCCTAATCCTATTAAATTTCATTCTAGTTTGGACCATCCTTCCAACCAGACTAAATGCTTGGAATCTGGATTATCATGTTGGCTATTCTTCAGTCAACCACCCATGGATGTGTGAGGCAGTAAGCATGCTCTGTGATGGACATCAATCCCTACTGTTCTTCTCTGAGAACATGTATCAAAAAAAAAAAAGGCAGATCCAGCTCATGTACTGCCTATCAGGCCATGCTTTTCTGCATCTCATCCACACAAAAACTATGCCAGTAAATGGCTCACTGAATTAAGAACCACTAAATCCATCGAAGTCTTCTTTTAATATATGTGACATGTCCAGGAGACCTAAACTACCAACTTGTTCAAGGGACATCTTCAAAGGCAGTGCCAGAAATAGGTCCAAAACTCAAAACTCCTCAGTTCTTTCTACCTCCTCCAGTGCAGAAGGGAAAAACTACTGTATAATGTCAATATCCATTAGCATCCAATCATTTTCTTATGATTTTTCTTTCCTAAACTATGACTCAGGCAGTTCCTGTGTAAAGGTAATACTATTACCTTTTGTTTCTCTGTTTTCTCTATCTTGCTTCCAAATCTTCCTGTAACTTTTGGTAGCTATTTGCAAAGATGTACAGTCTATACAGAAGGTATTCAAAGTGGTTAGCAACCAACCAATTCAAATTAAGATCAGTTAAGTCTTCTTCAGGTCTTGCTCCTTGATATAGTCAAAACCATATTACTGACTTTCTAAACAAATCATCTTGAAGTAAATGTTAAGTTAATACAATTTTTCCTCCCACAAATTTGGCTTCTTATTAGATCTATTATTATTTTTATTACTTTTACCTTTATTCATATCTCCCAAATCTTTATATCTTACAGACAAACTTTAGTCTGTGCTCTGCTCATTTTAAAAGTGATACTTTCCCTTTATGATTTTTTTTTTAAAAATTATTACAAAAGTATCAAATTTTGCACAATTCTATGCTGCCCACTTGGAGCTGCCCTTAGTTGGAAATGACTCAACAGCAACTAACAAAAAACAATAAAAATATTAATTGCTTATAATACAAAATACAGAAGAGTACTGAAAATTTAAGCTGCTCATAATTTTCACCAGCTGATAGAAACACTGCAACTGTAATAAATGTTTTGGAGTAGTTCCTTCAACAGTAATGTTAATAATCAGTTGGGACTATGCTTGTGTGGGTCTGGGTCATGTCTTTTCTTCTTAAATTCAGGGTACTTTTTTTTTTTTTTTTGGAGGGGGAGGTAAGTATGATTCTTTTTCATTCTTCAAACATGTTGCCTCAATTTCCTTTCTATTTGTTGTTTCAAAAACCCCACCACCATCTTTGGTCTTGGTTGTCCTGTGGATCTGGCACCATTGTAAAAGTTCTATAGTAACCTCACTTTCCCAGTTTCCTCTCCCTTGTCAGCTTGATTCCTTTTGGGTAGAACTATTTAATGCGTTATTCATCTAATCAACCACATCAATCTATTAAATACCACCTCCTCATTCATTTAAACCCCATGTCTTACCATTTCCACTGAGGTTCCTTTAGCCAGAAGATCAGCAGGGAGTGAATTCCACACAGATCACACTGTCTACACTTTCTCATGTGCTGGTCAAGTTTTCTTCAGGCCTTTATATTTGCCTGTACCAAACAACAAAAAAAAAAACTCACTGCCATCGAGTCAGATCTGACTCATAGCGACCCCTCCTTGGGTTTCTGAGGCGGTATCACTACAGAAGTAGACTGCCCAATCTTCCTTCCGAGGAGTGGCTGGTAGGTTTGAACCATCAGCCTTCTGGTTAGCAGTCAAATGCCTATGTCACTGCTGCCTATATCAGATTATAAGCAATCAACGGATAAAACTATTATCTGATAAAGCTTATAAAACACTTATCAAAATCTTTGGCTCTCAGTTGAAGCCTAAAATATGTTCCCAATGACATTGACTTTGCACTGGTATTAAGTCTCAAGACCAAAGAATTAATGCCTTTGAATTATGGTTCTGGCAAAGAATACTGAATATATCATGGACTGCCAGAAGAACAAACAAATTAGTCTTGGAAGAAGTACAGTTAGAATGTTGCTTAGAAGCAAGGATGGTGAGACTTTGTCTCACACACTTTGGACATGTTACCAGAAGGGATCATTCCCTAGAGAAGGACATCATGCTTGGTACAGTAGGTCAGCAAAACAGAGGAAAACCTTCTATGAGATGGATTCACAGTGGCTGTAACAATGGGCTCAAACATATCAATGATGTGAGGAGGTGCAGGACCAGGCAGTGTTTCATTCTGTTGCACATAGGGTCACTATGAGTCCGGACTGACTTGATAGCAGATAACAACAACAATTAAGTTGTATAAAGAAAAATGAGAGGCTCTGGGACATGCTGTTAAGTTTCTGCAACAAACCAACAAGAAAACTAACTCATTTCTTGGAAAAATAGCTTAGAAACCCAAATCAATCATGTAGTTTTTCAAAGACATATTTTTAATTGAGAATACAACAAAGCCTGGAGGAAAATCAATCATTTTATACCAGAATATTAAATAGGAAAAAGAAAAGAAAGACTAGTATGTCTTCTGCTATTTGGCTTCAATGTTATCAAAGGCCACAGGAAGTCATAATTTGAAATGAGAAATATCCTTGTGATACAAGAAGAAAGAGGCACCATGAAGAAACAGCTTAGTGTTCCCAAGAAGGAACCTATGAGTGATCCACCATCAAAGGTGGGCCCTCACTTCCTAAAATCCTGACAATAAATCATGTATCAGTGTGGAAACCAATGTCTACTAAGAGGTATGACATGCTTCAAGGAAAGTTTGAAAACAACTCTAGATGACTGAGAAGAAAAAGCCACTTAATCAATAAACAGACAACATACAAACAAACTCAAGGAAAAGGCTGAGCTGCTTTGTGAAGCACTAAAGGAAGTTAGGACTATGTTGTATTTTTCCTACCAGAAACTGGACAATGTGGTCAAAGAATTTCTGCAAACTAGAGTAAATGTTAGAATGTGTAAGAAGTCTCAGATTTCTAATTATCTGAGAAAAAAGAAGAAAAGGAAAAGTCAAGGAAGAGAGAGGGCTTGTGGAACAGCCACCCTTGCTCCAGAGGGGAACAACCTTACCAGCAAATTAAAGTGTTTAAAAATGCAAATCTCCACTGACTTGTGGTATGGAGAGCACCTGGTGTAACTGTCCCCTCTGCCACTAAGGAGCACTAGGAGGAATCAAGCTCTGTTCTCACCTGTGAAAACTATCAAAGGCTCCCTTCGTCCCTGGACCTGGGAGTTAATGTTTAAATGAGGTAATAACTGTGAAAGTCCTTTATAAAGTTGACTACTGCAGTATACACGCAAGAGGAGGTTGTGGGGCTTCCCAGCCTCTCTCTGCCCCTGCCTGGTTACACAGCCCAGCACCTGCTCAGCATCTCCCTGCGGCAAATGACCCTCAGAGTCAGGAGGTGGCCCCTCGCCTGCCTCTCACACCCCAGGCATCAAAGCCAAGCTCCCAGGGAAAGCTACCTTTGCAAGAGGCTGGAGAAAAAGGCACAGACTTATTAAATTTCTCTGGCCTCCTTTTCCCCACCACTTCCTTTAGGTCTCAAGCACAAAGGCAGGTGCCAATTTGTAGGGCTGCCTTAGGCAATACCTGACCTGTTGCTCCCGCACAATGAAAAGGGAAGCAGGATGTTAAAAAGGCTTTTAAAGTTCCAACTGTGAAAGTATTTCTCTCCCAGATTCCTTGATAAATTCTTCCCTCAGTGGTGAACACCCATTTTCCAGTCCTACAGCAAAACATCAACCTGTTTGACTTGAATTCTCCTCACCCAATGTATAATTTTTAGTAAGAGAGCAGTTATTCTGAACAGGCAACTCTGTAATAAAGGGAAACATTCTGTGTGCCCAAGAGTCTGCATCAGCAACACAGAAATAA
This sequence comes from Orycteropus afer afer, assembly GCF_000298275.1. NCBI lineage: Eukaryota > Metazoa > Chordata > Mammalia > Tubulidentata > Orycteropodidae > Orycteropus > Orycteropus afer. Next base: position 1,641,366 of record NW_006921650.1, on the reverse strand, counting down.
TGACTTTGGCCATTAAAAAATTAATAAATTACAAAGTGTAAGCCACTTGAAATAAATCTTTAAAAGTTCCTGCCCTCTAGGAAAATCCCCATATTTACCTGCCTATCTTTTTCGTGGGCTCTCCAGGAAGAGAGACATTCCCTGGTTTCTCCTGAATTTCCTTTGTACACACAGTAAAATTACATGGGGGGAAATAAATACATGCAAAATAAAATCACCTAATTTTTAACCTAATTTGTTAACATACTTGACTCCATTAAAGAACTCTCTCTTAGGAGGGGAAATTATGATTAATATTTTTAAAATAAAAGGCCCACTGATATAAAGTCAGGAAAAATAGAAGGGACCTCATGATAGAGCTACAGGTAAATAAACTTGGATCAACATTCAGATCTAGTTTAATAATTGACTCTGGCTCTATTCCAATTCTGTATCATCCTAAGGTCTCTCCATCATCATTCAATTGAAAGTCTAGGAAAGCTTCTTTAAGGGTAGGCCTCATTTAATTTCAAGTTAATAGTCCACAATCGACACAAGCCAATTAGAAAGGCTCAGAGACACTGGCCACAGTATCATCATGGCAAAAAAGAAAAAAAAAAAAAAGAGAAAAATCATTTAGTTTGCTTTTCATGTCTTTTTGATGTGGACACTGTGTTGAAAGCCCAAGGGAGCTTTAATCAATTCTTAAGTTGCTGGGATCACCCACTCAGTGTTCCCTTTGGCAGCTCAGCCTGGCATGAAACTATCCAATGATCTAACACAACAGAATTTGCGTCTTACACATACACAGATATCATCAATGTCTTTTTTTCCTTCTCATCTTTTAAAACTCTTCATCCTGGATGGTATCACACCTGACCAATCAACCCAGAGAAAAAAGCCAGTCCTGAAGGATGGTGCTGATAAAGGAGGCAGGGCAGGGCAGGTCTTTTCGCATGCTAATTTCTACTTACTCTAGCTGTACCTGCAAATACAGCTCTAAACAGACTATTTCTAATAGAGGGAAAGGTAATTACACTCACAAAGGCACCTCTGTGTTGGGCTGGGCACCAGGAGCCAGTAGGTCTGGGAGACGGAGGCTTAGCAGAGACTCCTGCAGTGAATGCACATTGTCTAACATGAAGGAAAAATGCCAGACTGGGGGACCCTGCAGCATTCAAGACAACAGTGCTACACCTTGTCTGAGAAGGTTATTTAATGCTTCTGGCACCTGTAGTCAGAGCCACCCCCTCTTTCCCTACCTTACAGGTTTAGAATTTATTTGGCATGTATAATTGTATATTTTGATCCTGGAGCTACAAACAATGGGTAGCATGTCATTTCTTGATCCCTAAGCATTCCTCTTGGTTTCCCTCAAGTGAATTAACCCTTAGATACAAAGACCCTGGGCAGTGCCACTCCTGCACAGTCAGGGGACAGCTATGCACCATGTGCCTGGAATTCGAGTAAGTTGTTTCTGCATTTTGCTGAGAAATATCACTGGTGCCAAGTGATGTCACTGTTATGCCATTGTGTCACTAGTGTTATAACCAAATAAACCAGCCAGCAAATGAAGACACATTACCAGTGAACAAACGTCAAAATTACATCAGTTTGAATGGAAAATTTTCATGCTATTATTTGGTTTCTCAAGTCCAGGGACTTTTAGGATATTGGTTTCTTCTTAAGTTCACATTGTAATTCTAACAAAATCATCTTGGCAACTCCAGGTATTCTGTAGGAAATGTCACTCCTCTGTCAGTGTTATTTCTCCATTGTCCTGTTATTGCACGTTGCATTGCCATCGATGATAATTATCATTTAGATGGGTTGGAAATCCTGTAAGTGGCATGAAATTTTACCTCATGGAATTTTAGTTTCCAAGCTTCTAGTCATGTCAACGTCACAAAGCTGATCTATAAAACATGTTCTACCTTTTCAATTTTTCTTCTCTTTTCTTTCTCACCCCCCATCCTCAGTCTGGAAATTCCATGGCCTATTTCTAATCTAAGTCTTTTCTTTCTCCTAGAAATTTTAATATGCATACTTACCTATCACAATCTATTTTTTAAAAATCATCCTCTTGAAAAATACATGCACTTTAGAACACTTAGATTACAAGCAACCATTACCTTAACACTGTCATGTTTTTAATCTAGCTTAAAAAATTATTATAAGAATCTATCTATCTATATATGTATAAGGAGCTCTGGCAGCATAGTGCCTAAGGCACTTGACTGCTAACCAGAAGGCTGGCGGTTCAAACTCACCAGCCACTCCTCGGAAGGAAGACGGGGCAATCTACTTCTGTAATGATACTGCCTCGGAAACCCAAGGAGGGGTCGCTATGAGTCGGGGCCAACTCGATGGCACACAACAACAGCAACATATATATATGTATTTGTTGTTGTTATACCCCATCTTCCTTCCGAGAAGTGGCTGGTGGGTTTGAACTGCCAGCCTTAGAAACCCAATGGGGGTCACTCTGAGTCAGAATCAACCCGATGGCCGTGACTTTTTCTTTTTAAAGGGTCTATTGAGGATATGCTTTCTGAGTTATGCTAGTCTAAAAAATGTCTCTATTTCACCCTTACTCCTGAAAGATATTTTTGCGAGTATAGAAATCTAGACTATGGAATCTAACTCTAAACCATAGAAAGGTTATTATTTTGCACACAGAAGGTACCATTCAACTATCATCTGGCTTTGATTGTTCATTTCTAAGTTAGCTGTCAGTTCAGATGTTGTTCCTCTGAAGGCAATGTGCATTTCTCTCTAGCCATGTAAGGAGCTTGTTTTTAGCTTTGGTGTTCTGCAGTTTCACCCAGATATTTTTAATGTGGGTTATTGTTATTGTTATTTCTCCCACTTGTAGAATCTGTGGCTTTCTGGAAAATCTTCAATCATTATATTCTTTCCCTCTAGTTTTCTAATTATACCTGTTAGACCACCTAACATTCTCCATACTTTCTCAAACTGTTTCTCAGGAATGCACTCTAAATAATTTCCTCCCTTATCTTTTAGTTTGCTGATTCTCTCTTCAGTTGTGTGTAATCTGCTGTTAAAGACTGTTTAATGTATTTAAAATTTAATCATTACTTTTTTCATTCTTTTAAATTTCTTAAAATAAAAAAAAAAAGTCATTTTCTATTTCTGATGATTTAAATAAATGTTTGTAGGTTTCAACTGCTGCTGCCTGTTTCACTCTTCTTAAAATGCCTCACATCCACGTGTGCTCTGAGATTGTTGACTGAGCTGCTCACTTTCCTCAGCATGTTATCTATCACAATTCTTTGAGGTCTGGGTTGATGGTGGGTTCCTCTAGAGAGGACCTGTGTTTGATTTTGTCAGGCACCTGGGGTGCTAGCAATTCAATATTATTTAAATATAAATTCCCAGTGTAAGATTTTCCTATCACCCAAGGAATACAAATTTCAGCCTGCAAAGTCATGTAAGGGTTATCTTAAAGTTCGTGATGCTTAGGACAGGGTTATTTTTTGCCTCCCCTTCCCCTCTATTTTCCCAGTTTTCCTTGCAGCCCAGTGTAGTGAGAGGGGACATTTTAATTTTACTCTTTCACCAACAAAGGTGTAGTCCTTTGAGATCACAGCTTTATGGGAAAGAATCTTCTGCTGGACCAAAAATAGGGTGAGGCAAGAGAGGCGCTTAAGGTATAAACCTCAAGAAGGCATTCGCTATCAGAATCCTGCAGGTACAGTTTGGGTACCTAAAATGGAATGACTCCTTAAATATTGTGGCTATGCTCTGTGCCTCACCTTAATCCTAGCCCTGTTCTTTTAGACTTACTTGGCTTACTTAGTACCTAGCTACCCAGTGAGGCTTCAAAAATTAATGCTCAGTTCAGGTGTTTGGAAAATGCCTTCAAGACAAAAGTCAGCTTACTTCTCTGGGGTATATCTTCACTTAGTTTTGGACCCTGTCTCCTCTTGCTTCCTGAAAGTTCCAGAGCCATATTTAATCTTCCTGTCTCCAGATACTTCAAATCTTTCCACCAACAGTGACTCTTCCTCCTCTGATTGTCTATAGACAGACATAGTTCCCCCATCAAAACTGAAACAGAAGATCTTTCATCCTCCCTCTGACATTATCCCTCAATTCTACTTTCTCTTCTATCTGCTGTACCATTTGCCTTTTTAGTTTCACAGTAAAACCATTAGGTTGGGTGGTCTGTAGCTGATTATATTTCCTCACCAGTTATTTGTTCTTCATACGGATTTCTGCTTTTGTCTTTCTACTTAAATGGATCCCTTAAAGGTAGCTATTGACCTCCATTTTTTAAGTTCATAGGTATTTCCTTTGTCTTCATCCCCTCTGGCCTCTGCAGCACTTGATGATACCACTGACTCTTCTCCTTCCTCATCTTTCCTTCCTCTGCTAGCTCCCCCAACACTGTTCATTCCAACTTTCCACCTGAGAGCAGCTTCTTTTTCTCCACTCATACTTCTTTCAGCCACGTAAATGTGGTTGGTCTCTGAGTTCCATCATTGGTTCCTATCAGCTTGGAAATCTTATCCACTCTCATAGCTTCATGCATACATGACTCTTAGAAAAGCATCTATAGTACCCATACCTCTGCAAAGCTCCAGCCTCACATTCAGTATGGGATAGCAAGAACAACTCTTGGTTTTAATTTTAGCCTGACCTGCCACCTACCATTAGACCTAGCCAAATCCCATTTGGGCCTCCATATCTCAATTATAAAGATAACATTGAAGAAAAGAACTTTTAAGATTCCATGCAGTTCTTCAAATATTCTGAAATTCTAAAGTTTACCACCCAAGTTAGTGTTCAAGCCAGAAATCTGGGAGTCATCCATCTTCCCTTACTTTCCCTCTTTCATCACTTTCTAAGATTTTGTGAGACTAACTCTTAAGTTTCCTTCAAATATACCCACTTCCCCATCCCGACTGTACTGCCATAGTTTACATTAATGTGATTCCCTCATCCCTTCCTCCTTGCCATCCTCCCCCAACAACCCCCAACAGACAAACTACATATATCTTTCTAACTAGGCTCTGTGCCTTCAATTTTGCTCTTCCACATAGCGTTCTCAACACTGGTACCAAATTATCCTTCCTCAAACAGAACAAACCTGATTATGCTACCTGGTTAACAAGATTCATTTTTTTTTAGGCCATTCCCCCCTCAGAAAGCCTTCAACACCTTCTTGGGATAAGTCGGTTCCATCTCCCTTAGAACCCTAGGCACAGCCCTCTCATAGTATTTCCCATTTGTACATATGTTGTATTCTAAAGATTTGACTGTCCCCATCAGATGAAGTGTGTCTTATTTATTCATTTTCCTATGTCCAGTACCTAGGAACATGGACTTGGTTTTTCCAGCCACATCCTAAATGATGAGAACAGTGTTAGGCAGATAATCAACTTCCAGCAAACATGTGCTTAGCTAAGGAATTCATTTGATTTACATTTTAAATAGATCATGCTGGCTGGGGAAATGAATTTGAGGGAATCTAAAGTCAAGATAAAGAAGCCCATTTGGAGGCTGTCACAGAGCTGGAGGGGGATAGAATTGAGTGAAGTAGAAGGGGGACAAAGCTACTATGGTAAAACTATATAATGTCTCCTTGGAGTTAGGCAATTAACATGGTAGTATGTTCTCAAAATAATGACTAACCAGTTACTTCCTTAATTTCAGGCTGTGAACACATTAAAAAACAAAAACAAACCCTAGCAGATACATCAAGAAATTATTCTTGTAAGTACTCATATGTTACACTAAGATAAAAGAGATAAAGTGATGAAAACTTTTTTAGAGTGCAAAATACACATGCCCCTTGAAGTAACAATTTTATGGCTAGAAATCTATTATTTGAATATGTTCACAAAAGTATGTAAAAGTATGTTAGAATATATGCAGAGATGTTCACCATGATATTGCTCATAATAAACTGTTTTCCCAAACTGGAAACAGCATAAATACCTATCAAGAGGGAACTTTTTAGAAAAAAAACTTTTTTTTTTTTTAAATCCAATTACTAAAATAAAACTAGGAAAGAGCATCAAGATGTACTGTGTGCTGAGAATGATCCCATTTGTGTTAGCACACACATGCAATATTGATATTGGTATGGGTAAAATTTGTGTTCTAGAGAAAGACATAGAGAAAGAGAAATATTAATAGAGGTAAATAATTTTTTTAAAGGATCTACAGAAAGTAAACAGTTATTATCCTTTGAAGAGAGGATGAAGTGGGGTCAGGGGTAGAGTGAGGAGAATTTTACTTTCCTTTATACATCTTTATGAATGGCTTGATTTTTTAAAAAACATGCTCTTGTATTTTACCTAAAATCAAACATCACTTTGCAACAATTATAAGGGCTTGTGCAATACAACAAAGTTAGCCATACATTCTTAAGACAAGCAGTATAAGTTGCAGATTTTTCCCCCTTCTAAACTACATCATAATGAAACAGTCTTTCAAAGGCAATTAATTATTCTACTTTTTCTTCAATCACCTACCTACCGGGTGCTTTAACTAAATCCTTAGAAATGTTACTTTTAGATGGGGGGCTCTGTTTACTTAGTTCACCATCTCTGCTTTAAACTATTTCTAACCTCAGGAATGTGAAATATTTACCACATCCACTATTTTTATTTTTTTTTTTTCAGTTGTAAATGTTTCTACAGCAAGTATTCTAATTACCCATTATTGGAAAGTCATAGAATAGTTCCCTATTTTGCAAGTCAATTCAGGAGAAAAATAGAAAATCTGGTTAAATCCAATTTAGGTGAAGTTAAACACTGCAGGCCTAAACACACTTACAGAGCCAACCACAGGTCCCTCCTGTGCCTGATATTGTAATGTAAACAACAGCAAACAAAGGACCTAGGGAAGGAGAATGAGGATTACCTGTCCCAACTAACACTAAGACAGTAGTTCTCTCTTTAAAGGGAACAGACCTCATACCAGGCCTAAAAGTATCAGGTCACTCCAGGTAATCTGCATTGCCCCATTCAACCAAGAAAGGGAGAAAAGCTTTATTACTAAAAAGTGTATCTTGGAATAAAAATATACTAAGCTACATGACCAACCAACTGGTTGCAGTTGACTCTGACTCATTGAGACCCCACGTGTGTCAGAGTAGAACCATGCTCTGAAGGGTTTTCAATGATTGATTTTTCAAGAGCAGATACCCAAAACCCACTGCCATTGAGTCAGGTCCAACTCACAGTGACCCCTCCTTGGGTTTCCAAGGTTTCCGAGGCAGTATCACTACAGAAGTAGATCGCTTAACCTTTCTTCCGAGGAGTGGCTGGTGGGTTTGAACCACCAGCTTTCTGGTCAGCAGTCAGATGTCTTAGGCACAATGCCACCAGAGCTCTTTCAAAAGTAGACAGCAGTTTTAAAAGTTGGGATGCCCCTAAAAGAACGGATCTTAAATTGATGGAATGATTTCTGACATAAGAGGGGTAGGGTGAAGTTAAACACTGCAGGCCTAAACACACTTACTGGGAAGAGAGGTTTCACAAGAAACAAAGCTTGAGGCTAGAAGCTGGGATAGTAATACAAGAGCCAATCAGATTGAAAGGTGCCCTGACCAGAGCAATGAGCATCTGTTGAAGGAAGTGTAGGATCACAGGTAAAAGGTGACCTCAGAGAACTCAGTGGATGCTCATGACCAATAGAGGGGAGGAGACTGCCAGGTCACCCTTGTACAAAAAATGAAGGTTCTAAAAGCACAAGGAGTTCGTAAAGTCACTTGGTAATTACCGATACACCAAAAAGCAGTTTTTTGTAAGGCAGCACCAAGCCCCATGGAATGCCTCTGAACTAGATTAAACACCAAGCCTAGTAATTAACTTTATATGCGAGAGGTCTCTTGCTCAAACTTGAGCAATCCTGCTAATTTCAGGAAAGCAATTTTTGCACAAAAGTGGAAACAAGGAACTTCTGAGCCTCAGTTTCAACTCAGATACCATGGTTGGAAGCCTATATTTTACCTAGCTACAAAATCAGAAAACTAATTACTTTCAAGCAGTGTTAAAAGGGATTAAAATTAAGAAAATACTGTAAAGATGAAAAGCACTAAGTCGCAGTCTCCAATCATTTGCAGGTAGTTTAACAGTCTCTGTTTCTATATCAGCAAACAAGTTCTACCATTTTATTCATCTAGACATTTCAATAACAGTCATTGCCATAGTTTCTAAGTGCTTTTTACCAGACAACCAGCTGAAAGACTGCTTGGCATCTTGTCAAAATGACATGTTGCTATATCATGTTATATACACTGCAAGTGACTAAAAATTTAGAAAAAAGGATTCTTCTTCAAATTGATCAATGCTATGCTTCATGATAATACGATTTAGTTCTTACAGCTGGGTAATAAACTGGTAAATGAAATAGCTGTACAATAGTTTCTCACACTGCACAATCACAGATTGCACATTTAAGTGCTACTTTAAAAATTAGAATGTTTATACCTAAATACCACGTGTGCCTAAATATAAGGCAAGTTTCATCTCCCCCAAAATTAACTCCAGAAAGGAAAGCATCACGTTATAGTTGGTCCTTACAAAAAGTCGCAGATTCCAGTCACTTGACCTTGAGATGCATGAGTACAATCTGGGGAAGGCAGACTAGGCTGAAACAACCTCAATTAATACTAACTCTGGATGTATACAGAGGTCATCTGAAGAACTCAAGGTAAAAAGGAAAGGGTAAGAAAGTATTTCTGGAGTGTGATCTTACAAATGTGGCACTGAATGTTGAAGCAGTTACTTAAGATTGTTCTACAGAGCAATGTGGTAAAAAGTTACATCAGGAGGAACTGGGAATGGGGGAAAAAACAGCCCTAATGTGTATGTCTGTGGGATCAGATCACCAGAGACAGTATTGTACATGGAATCCAGAAGTGCTTCCTCTTGTACTAGTTGGTAAATGAAGATGACATACTCTGCAAAGCAATGTTAATGGACGATTCAAAAAGGGGCTTATGTGCTGATCGAGTCACTGATTCAAGAATCTGCGTAAAATATTTCTTGATATGTGACTGTAGAAAAAAGCAATTTATCAATATATATAATGTGATTGTCTATATCTGTATATAAACAAACAAAAATAATGAAAAAATATTTTAAGTAGACATAAGGCTTTTTCCTCTAAATCCTTACATATTTAATCAAGTTGTCCATGAAACAGTGTTTTGAGTCTTCTCCTTGGAAAAACTGTTAAGTGAACATTTTATTTTATGTGTGATGTTGCTCTTAAGTGCCATCGAATTGATTCTGGCTCACAGAGACTCTGTTTACAAAGAATGAGACTCTGTCTGGTCCTGCTTCATCCCCACAATCACTGCTAGGCTTCAGTCCCCTGTGTAGCCACTGTGTCAATCCATTTCGTTGACGGTCTTCCTCTTTCTACTGACCCTCTACTCCACCATGCATGATGCTGTCCTTCTCTCACCATTCTCCCTTCTAAGGAACATTTTGGCTGTATGCTGTCTTTCAAGACAGATTTGTTTGTTGTTCTGGCAGTCCATGGTATATTCATTATTCTTCACAAAAATCATAATTCAAAGGCATCAGTTTTTCAGTCTTCTTTATTCATTGTCCAGTTCTCCCATGCATATGAGGTAACTGAAAATACCACGGCTTAGGTTAGGCACATCTTAGTTCTCAAAGTGACATTTTTGCTTTGAATTTTGCTTCAAAGAGGCCTTTTGTAGCAGATATACCCAACACAGTATGTCATTTAATTTCTTGACTGCTCCTTCCATGAGTACTGTATTGATTACAGATCTGAGGACAAGGAAATCTTTGACAACTTCAATTATTTTCTCCATTTATCATCATGTTGCTCATTCATGTTGTTCAGTTGTGAGGAATTTTGTTTTCTTTATGTTGAAGTGTAATCTATACTGAAGGCTGTAGTCAGAAAGTGCTTCAATTCTTCGTTTTCAGCAAGCAAGTTTGTGTCATCTGCATAGTTCAGGTTGTTAATGAGTCCTCAATCCTGAGCCTGTATTATTTTTCATATAGTTCAGTGTCTGACTGTTTGCTCAGTACACAGATTGAATAAATATGGTAAAAGGATCCAAGCCCCTCCCCCTCAACACACACCTTTTAAACCATGCAGTATTCCTTTATTCTGCTTGAACGACTGCCTCTTGGTCCAAGTACAGGTTCTGCCTGCGCACAATTAAGTCTGTGGAATTCCCATTCTGTGCAGTGTTATTCATAATTTGTTATGATCCACAGTTGAATGCCTTTGCCTAGTCAACAAAACACAGGTAAACATATTTCTGGTATTCTCTGCTTTCAGCCAGATCCATCTCACACCAACAATGATATCCCCCATTCCATATCCTCTTCTGAACCGGGCTTGAATTCCTGGCAGTTCCCTGTCAATATACTACTGTACACACACACACACACATTCCTCAGAAGGAAGGTTGGGTAATCTACTTCTGTACTGATACTGCCTTGGAAACCCAAGGAGGGGTCACTATGAGTCAGGTCCAACTTGATGGCACATAACGTAAACATATATATATAATATATATATATACACACTACTGTCAATATACCATTTTGAATTATCTTTACCAAAATTCTACTTCTGTGTGATGTTAATCATATGGTTCGATAATTTCCACATTTTGTCGAATCATAAAGGCATGTGTATAGATCTCTTCTTAGTCGGCCTTCCAAATTTCTTGGCATAGATGAGTGAGTGATTCTAGCGTTGCATCCATTTGTTGAAACATTTCAATGAATATTCCATCAATTCCTGGAGCTTTGTGTCTGGCCAATACCTTCAGTGCACCTTAGACTTCTTCCTTCAATACCGTTAGTTCTTGATCATATATCACCTCCTACAGTGGATGAACATCAGCCATTCTTTTTGGTACAGTGACTCTGTGTATACTTTCCATATTTTTTGATGCTTCCTGCATCATTCCATATTTTGTTCATAGAGTTGGGGACCAGTATCACCAAGAAAAAAAGACAAGAGCAGAGCATGTCTTTTTGACCCACAGTCACTATGCTCAGAACCTCCTATACCTGTAAGAGAAGAGTTGTAACAGTGGAAATAGCATCAGACAGCAAGAAATAGGGGCACAGAAACAGTGGCAGCAGAACCAGAAGACTGGCATGAGACAACACAGTGGGTTTACCAGCTCATGAAGCAAGGCAGTTATAGTGGGTGTGCAGCATGGCCATGACAGAATGAGTATCTCTGGACAGGAGATTTGTTTGTGCAGTGGGGTGCCTCTGAGCACCTGTTGATGGAGCTAAGCTTGCCAACTAATAAAGTAAGAAAGCTGAGCAATTTTGAGCCAAGGCTTACTGGTATAGCATGGTGTGCTTGGGCACTTATTGGCAGAGATAAAGAGCTTTGTAACACTTGGCTGAGCATGGTAGCATCTGGACCCCAAAAGCCCCAAGGGGCCAAAGGCCAGGGAGAGGCCTGCCTGTGGACATGTCTGAGAAGAGGCTGTCCTGATAGTAGAACTGTATCCTGAGTCTTTCCTGATCTTAAATTGTAACCTGCTACTTTACTAATAAACCCTATTACTGTGAGTATGGTCTATGAGTTCTGGGTGGCCCTGCAATGAAATACTGAACTCAGCAGAGGAGTAGAGAGTGCTATGGGAGGGACAGCTGGTGTCAGAACTGGTAAAAAAAGTTGGAGGGTGGAAGTTTGTCTTCCCTCCACCTCATAGGAATCAGCCTTATCCTGTTGATCTTGATTCTTCTTCCCACCTTGCGAAGTTAAGAGGAGGTCAGATGCCTCTGCCATACCACGTATACAGTTGGCAAAAGAGATGAGCATATGATCAGGTAAATGATCCAGCCACTTAAGTTTGATACAGTCTTATAACTAGGCACATATTATCTACTTCTAGAATATTCCAAGCACAATGTTTTGGTACAGGAATGTGAATAACAAGTTTCAAGAATCTTATACAAATTTTCTTGTGTGATGATTCTGAAAGATAGTTATGATTCATAATAATTAAAACATACATATATATTGGAATCACAGACAAGGCTGGAATCCATGGGAATCGCAAAATCCATATGGGCTTCTTACACTGAGCTCATTATAGTTCCTAAAAAGAATTTGCCTTATGATCCTGGTGTCTGTCTGTCATGAAACACAGCACTATGAAGCAGGTCTTTAGATCAGTAACAGATCCAAAGAAAGCTCCAACAAATGTTGCTGCCATAAGCTATGTGCTAAACAACTCTAGTGGGTGCCACTCACATCCTACTCCCCCTGGATTTGTGTATTTACAAGGACAGTTTTTGGCAGATTGTAGGAAGGGGCACCTTTTTCTAATAGGCATCAGGGTGCCCCACTGCCAGTAGTGTGCTCCAGCAGAACATCTCCTCCAGGTGTCGAAATGTAAGAAATCAATTTCATGCAGATCAACAGTTCCTAATTTCAAAGAAGAGTTACCTTGTAGATCCCAAAGAACCCCAGGTCCCGCACGACAGACAAAGCACTGACTCGAGGACCAGTAGTGATCTCTCCAGCCACTTGCAAACGAATCTTGACAATTTCTAAAGGATTGGTGAAAATCACCTGGGAGCCTCCTGCCTGAAAAACAGAAAAAGAAAACATTTAGGATCAAAGAGTTTGAAGGGGCCCTAAGTAACGGTAATGGTAAGGGGAATCACGAAGAGGTGGGTGATTATTCTTAAGGAAGCTCAGAATATTTTTTTTCCTGAGGAAACTGTAGTTTCATTCCTTCTACCGTCATTTAAAAGAGTGATTCTGAGTTTGAATCATAACACAATTACTGCCTTGGATGCCTTGAGTGAAGAAGTCTACTTCCTTAACAGAAGGAGGGCAAAGATCAGAGATTGCTGTAGGTCTCTCAGTCTTCACATGGAAAATGACAAACCAAGGATCACAAGCAACTGTGACCACAGGCTCAAAGCCAAGGGCACAAAGGCAGGAATAAGAGAAAAACAATTAGTATCCAAATAAAGAAATGCAGATTTTGCTTCTCTGAAAAGGAGGCGGGTAAGAAGGATAGAGATTTTCGCATGATCTAGAATTGTTCTAGGAGCTCTGGTAGCATAGTGGCTAAAAGCACTTTGACTGCTAACCAGAAGGCTGGCGGTTCAAACCCACCAGCCACTCCTCGGAAGGAAGGTTGGGCAATCCTACTTCCGTAGTGATACTGCCTCGGAAACCCAAGGAGGGGTCGCTATGAGTCGGGGCCGACTTGACGGCACATAACAACAACAACAACAGAATTGTTCTTCTCATATAAGATAAAACATATGTTAGAGTAGCAAAGATATGCATTAAATCAATTACGGCCCATACTTTGAACAACTTGTGTTATTTCTTTCCAACAATGGCTGAGTGCCACACCTCTGAGATCATCAGTGGAAATCTTTAAAGTGCACTATAAAGGAAATTTTAAGCTAGCTATTTTGAAGCTAAGCCTATTATTTATGATAAAGAATTAAATCATTTCTTACCCTACTTCAGCTTACTATTCCTTGTCACTGACATATGAAATTTCTGTATTAAAACTAAGGTTAACCTGTAGCATAGGCCAGAATATTGACTCTGCAATGACGTCACCGGAGCCAGACTACAGACACAGTGCTTAGAGATGAGTGCTGTAGCTTAACAGATGCCTTCGTAATAACAGGCACAAGCTGGGTCAACATCACACAAAATTACTTCTTGCTAGATTCCCTGATGCCATTAACCAATGTATATGTCTTCACAAAATGGTTTCTATAAATTAGTGAAAAGATTTTTCTTTGGAGCATTGCTCATAATAGCTGAAAATAAAAACTAGAAGCAACCTCAATATCTAATGTCACAGGAAGGGATAAATAGATTTGAGTGTGCTCATGCAATTATACTATACATACAATAAAATATTGTGGGAAAATGTGTAACATATGCTATTAAATAAAAAATCCTAATATTTTAAAAAAATACATGTACACCTTTAGGAAAAAAAACCCAACTTCTACTTAAAAGAGATACATACTGAAGTAGTACTTTTGATGTGGTGGGAATATAGTTTTTTTTCCTATATTTTAAAAAATTTTCTCTATATGGATCATATACTACTTCAGTAAAGAAAAATACTTTTACATAACTTATTTAATATACATAAGTATATTAGATATGCATATACATTATATACTTATGTATATTAGATAAGTTATATAAAATGTTAATAGATGCAAAAAGAGAAAAAAAAATGTCTACCTACTAACTCTCTGTATCAAATTGGTTTTCTACTTTTACAAATCTGATAATTTAAATCAAGACATACTTGTTCTTAAAAACATACAAAGGACTCTCTCCCTTGCCATACATTAAAACTGGTAGGTGTCAGTTTGCTTCTGCAAAGATTGCCACAGATCTTGTCTGTTCCACCATGGTTTGCCCATCACCTTCTCCTAGACAACTCTACTGCGACAGCCTGGACCATCTGGCTGCTTGTTTATTGAAAGGCCTTTGGAAGTAGGAAATAGAGCACAGACTGTTCACAGAAGGCAGAAGTGTGTTCTTCTGGTCCATATGAGGGCATTTGTCTCCTGCTGTTCTACTGCTCAATATACAGCCACAAGGAGACTGCACAGCCATAACTTGCAGGTGATAAGGGAAGACTATACTCTGACTGTCTATAGCACTTGTGCTTTTTGTGGATTTGCACCTACTTCTTTCCACGTGACCCATGGGGAGTTCTTTGAGGTTGGCAGAATATAGAGATGAAACCCACCATGCTGAAGGTAGTCAGGATTAGAAAACAGGTCATCTGTGTGCTGCTGGATACACAGATTTTCTCTTCATACAAAAACAAAAGCAATGCAAAAAGAGTTACAAAAATGAATACAAATTCAAAGTTAAAAACTAGTTTTATGTGGCAGAACTGAGGAGAGTCACCGAGCTGGATTTGCTTGCAGGTTGATTTTAAAAAGCTCAAAAGTGGGTAACACCATCTCCACCAAGGGTACGATGGGAAGCAGTTAGTGTATATGGATCTTCTTTAAGAACAGAAAAGATATGCAGTGGCATACACATCCAAGTACTGCCAGTAGCAGGTAAGGAAACAATTGTGTATTGCACATGAAGACCAAACCTCAGTACTCTATTTAAAAATCACCTCTCTTATTATGAGGATAAAGGGATAGTGAATGCAAAGGAGTCAGTGCCATGCTCAAGTTAATCCTAACATGTTGGTTTATTACCCTCTTCTCCTAAATTGGTGGCTCTCTTCCCTGGCTGCACATGTTAGAATCAGGACAGAGCTTTTTAGGAGTCATGATGTGTGGAGCCCACTTCAGACATATTAAATCTGAATTTCTGCATCCATCCTTTTTTAAAAAATTCCTATGTAATTTTAAAGTGAGTCAGGGTTAAGAGCCACTTCACTACATCATCTCCAGGACCCCCATGAATTCTGAGTTTGCTCAAATAGGCTTACTGAAAATCATGATTCCTAATTCCCATTTTCCATATTATTTCAGACAGTAACTATGAGGTACTTTTTATATAATTTACATGCAATCTTACAACAAACTTTTTTTACATATCCAAGTGGTACCATTATTAAATAGTACAATTCTTAGGTACTGAATCTCTGTGTTACTGATTACATTAAGATCATTGCTAATGCCTATAAAAGTTGTTAATATTTTATGCAATAAAATGAGAATTTATACTCAACCCCCACCAAACCAGTCTATGGATAACAATTATTTTAGCACGGCAAAGTGAGTTTTAATCACCAAAGATGATGGAAAAGTCAAATCCACTTCAGAGAGCTGCAGGAACCAGAAGGACTGGAAAGAAAGACAGTAGTGATACTAGGAAAAAATAACAATGTACCTGTTTACCTCTGGTGGGCTCAGAAAGAAAGAACCTACAGATTCAAAGTAGCACATTGGGGACATGCAGAGGATGAATCTGGGCCTTTGGAGTCAAGCTGCAAGGAAATGAGACTCCAAGGCACCAAAGGAAGATGCTTATCATCAGACACCCAATGTCTGGGCATCACCAGGACTTGATTGCTAAGCAGCACACTGCCTGCTGCTCTTCTGACTCTGGGTCTATTATCCATTCACAGTACCTTACACATGTTCCTCCTCTGCAGAGATCAAAGATAGCCAAACCAGCAGACAACGGACAGGCACACCTATTGTGTGCAATATCTTTTTATCCCTTATCACTTGAAGAGAGCTCTGGCTGTGTGAAGACACTGAGGTTGTGTGTGTGTATGTGTGTGTGTGCAATTTTGTTACAAACCATTTCCCTATGATTTCCTGGAGACTTTGGCAAGTAGGATTTTCCATACTAGAATTGGCTCAGTGTGGCATCTTGTATTTACAATGGGGACACTGGTTTCTCTACAGTATTTTCTGGTATATTCTGTCATTGAGGTCTTAGTTACTACCTAATACCTGGATCCATCTAAAGAGACATATATACCTATTACAGATGCATTACTACTTTATCATTCATTCATTTATTTACTCTGCAAATATTTATAAGCAATTATGTTCAAAGTTTGTTCTAGGAAGTATAAGAACACTAGATGAGTGAGAAGACACTCCTATTTGCAAGGAGCTTGAAGTAGGGAATCCCAAAACTCACTGCTCTCAAGTCAATTCTTACTCATAGTGGCCTTATAGGACAGAATAGAATTGCTCCCATGGGATTTCCAAGGCTGTAAATTTTTACAGAAGCAGACTGCCATATCTTTCTCCCGAGGAGCAGCTGGTGGGTTTGAACCACCAACCTCTGAGTTCGCACTTAACCACTCTGCCACCAGGGTTCCTGAAGTAGGGTACAGAGGTCATGAATACTCAGTAAGCATGGGCTATCAGTGTATTGCTTTGCCTGTATTAGGTATCTTTCATTCACTCATGAGGTAATTTATTTTTGATTTTACATAAGAGGAAATTGAGGCACAGAAAGATTAAAGCAACATACCCAGAACGACACAGCCAGGGAGCAGAGGAAAAGATTCTCTATGGAGTTCAATAACTACAGGCCTCACAAATACAGAAAATGGCACATTAGAAAGATAATTATAACATATGATAAGAGCTTAGGTCCAGACAAATTGCATGGCAGTTCAAAGGAGGGCAAGATTTCTCTCGCTGGAATGGAAGAGGTATTTTGGGGAGGTGATAAGGTGCTTAAGACTTAACACTTTAGCTGGCTACTGAAGTGCAATTAGTATTCAGGTAATTGAGGCAGAGAATGGCATAAAGGCACAGTGGCAAGGAAGTGCCGTACTTACACGGGTAATAGATCCAGCACTGCATCTGACACAATAAAGGTTTGTCAAGTGAAATTTTAATAAGGATGATGATTACGATAATATCAATATCATCAACAACTAGCACATACTGAGTGCTTATTATGTACCACACACTGTGAAAAAGCTTTATAAAATATTCTCTTTTGATCCTCATAACATCATGAGGTAGGTAGTAATATTCTCTGTGCTTTATTAGGAAGCACACTGAGGCTGAAATGGGTGAGGGGCTATGTAATCTGCTTGCGGTCACATAGCTAAGACAAGGGAGCATGGGTTCAAAGGTAATCTGCAGGAAGCCAGAGGCCTTACGTAACACTACTTATCACAGCAGCATGAAGGAATCGACCAAAGCAATTCATCTTAGATGGCAAGGAAGCAGTATGAAAGAGGATGGCTGAAAATAAGACAGCTAGAATCAAATCACGGCAGGCTTAGAACATCATCCTGATGAATGAGGTTGTCTTCTAGAGGTGGTCTCTCTGTGTGTGTCTGCACGTGTGTGCACTGAGAGGAGTGCTGGGAAACAGTTTTGGAGCAGAGGAGTGTCCTGACTAGAATCCATCCCTCAGAAAGATAACAAGGCAGCAGAGAGAGGAGTCTATTAGGGAGAAAGAGCCCTGAGGCAGGGATAACCATTAGGGCTTTAGCAGTCTGAAAAGGAAAAAAAGCACTCTAGGTTAGAGATAATAAGGACCAGGATTAGAACAATTACACTGGTAATGAGGTGGGGGGTGGGGTGAGTAATGAATGCAAAAGAGATCAACTGGGAACCGACCTGAGGAGTTCAACATCTAGAAGGTGATGGAATGGTGAGTTGGGAATTAAGGAATTTAGACACAGATTGAGGGTCTCATACCATATTTACACGAACTGAAGCAGGAGTTTACATGGGGTGGGAAAAGAATAAAAATCAAGAGTGGAGAGAGCCCTAGGAAGTGTTGTACAGTGTATAGTGATCCAGACACCGAAGTCAAGAAAGGGAGCTTCCAGAAGGGGAAGGTGAAATGGCCAACAATTTCCACTGTCACAAGGCAAAGACCAAAAGATGGCGTGATCTATGAAAAAGCCGGGTAACAGGATTTAAAAGTGTATGCAGAGGAATTAGAGAGAGCTTATGCAGTCTACAGAGTCCCTGTGTGGTGCAAAGGTTAAGTGCTTTACTACTAACTGAAAGATTAGCAGTTCAAACCCACCCAGAAGCCAGGCCTGGTGAACTGTTTCCAAAAAGATACCCTGAAAATCCTATGGAGCACAGTTCTACTCTGACACACATGGGACTGCCATGAGTTGGAATCAACTAGTTTGGTTTTTTGATTCTTGTGTGATCTGTATTTTCAAGTGAAGGGAAAGAGAGAGAATGACAGCTGTTCATGGGAGTAAGCAAGGTAGGACAGAATTATATTTAGGTTTGTTGTTTTTAGGTGCCCTCAAGTTAATTTCTTGGAAGGAAGATTTGGCAATCTACTTCCATAGAGATACCACCTTGGAAACCCAAGGAGGGGTTGCTATGAGTCTAATCAACTTGACGGCAGTGAGTTTTAGTTTTCAAGTCGATTTCAATACAAAGTGACCCCGTATGGCAGAGTAGAACTGCCTCATAGGGTTTTCTAGGCTGCAATCTTTACAGAGGAGATCACGAGGTCTTTTTCTCATAGAGATGGTGGATGAGTTTGAACCACTAACCTTCTGGTTAGCAGCTGGATGATTGCTTAACTGTTGTGTCACCAAGGCTCCTTTATTTAGGATAATTAGAGAAAAAGCCAGAGAGAGAGAGAGAAAGTGGCGCTAGGATAATTATGTTATGCTTAAGTAAAACAGCCCAGGTTCCAAGGGGGAGGAGGAGTGGATGGTAGCAGTGAAGCCAGCGGATTTGCTCTAATGATACACACAGAGCTGGGGGGGAATTTTGTTTCAGAAACTGACAATTGGTAATTGTCCCTACTATTTATGCATTAAGATAAAGAAAAACAGAATCAAACAGATCAGGATTTGACACAAAGAAACATGACTAGAGCTCTGAAGAATTAAACAAAAACAACAATGACAAAAGACTCCTTACAGTCAGTTATAAAATAATGCTCTGGTTCCCCATGAAGTTATGGTGATGGTAGTCTGATCTGCAACACAGACCAGAAGATGAAGTAGTTAACATTGGTTAAAGATGAGTACATACGCAACTGCTAAAGCATTCTATCCCTCAACTCCAAATGAACAGATTACAAGACTCAGTTAGCACCATTTAACTAAAAGCTCCTGGAAAGCTCTTTCAGGCTGTCTATTTGCACCGGACCTCAAAGAACCCAGAGCCACAGGGTTCCCAAGGTTCTATTAAGTGCCCACTCTGTGCACAGGGCTGTAGGTGAGGAATGATTAAGTTCAGTGCCAGGCTAATACCAGATACCGAACAAGAAAATGTTATTGCCCACTGTGAATACTAGCATCAGTGTGACAATTTTTTTTTTTTTTTTGCATCTTTAAAAACAAAAGAAAGCAATAATCCAACTCGATGTATTTTTAGAGGAGACATATGGAACTATACCAAAAAATCTTATACATTTTTTTTTTACAAGTAGAATAACCTACCATGAAATGTAAAAAACCAGAATGAAGAAAAATATAGATATATTTTAAAGAATATAAAATATCTGAATACTAACAAAACAAATATTGTTTTTAGGGAGATTCAGCAATGTAAAGATGTCATTGTACCTGCAAATTCATTTAAAATACAAGCATTATATGTATTAAATTAATAAAGTAGTGAATGTTGTGAAGATGTCAATTTTTCCATAAATTAATTTAAAATTCAAAATAATTCTCCTCAACAAAATCTGAATGAACTCTTTCCTGATGACATCTGAGGATAGTTAGGGATATTCTGAATAAGCATCATGTTGAAAACTGTGTCAGCAGACATTAATACACATTTATAAGTCACCAGTAATTTTTAAAAATTTTTTTTTTAAGTTTAGCACAGATAAATGAAAAGACCTGCCTGTGAAGGGTATGAAGACCTTGAAAAAATATGTCAGAAGGGCTAGTGAGTGGCAGAGTCACTGGTAGAGCTGACCCCCTTCTATCTGTAGCTAGTAGTCAGTCCCTGTCCAATTCGCAAACTTGGTAGCACCCTAAGGAACCGCTAGGATTTCCTACTCTCTTTTTTGAAAGGAGAAGACTAGAGCACTGGTTCAGATCCATTTCAGCATCAATCCCACAGATGATGAAGAAGAGCAGATACACTCCGTCATCTCTCTGGGACAGTCTCTAGCATCTACTGGATCTTGCTTCCCAGAGTTCTCGCCTTTTTTCCCCTCTGCTATTTACAGAAAAAAATGTGGCTAATCAAGAGAACTTCCATACTGGAGGAATTTGAAGAGTCTGCAACAAAAACAGCTCAGACCACATTTTGTTACATAAAATTCAGTGGCTAGTATAGGAATTCGCCCTTACCAGTTGTGCAAAATTTTTCTGCAAAGCCTATATGTTCAAACGGGTTCACTTCCTACATGGTCTTTCCCAGGTGAAACAGAAGACAGACCTTTAGTGGATTTCAACTGCTCCCTTCTGTGAGGGTGTTTCTTCTCCTTCCTTTGTTTGTCCATGCACTAGCTAGTCCTACCCTTCTGAATTTATAGAGCCCAGAATCTGCAGCCTTTTACTATGTGTCTCTCACCACTGTGCTATCTGCCTTGATAATTTCCAGTCAACTCACTAATGATGTACTCTACACCTAAGTCTGTTCTCCAGGTTCCTGTGTATAAAACTTTCCTAATTAGCAGGTGGGGGCAGTTGTCCAGAGACTTGCTTCTCGAGAACAGGTTGCCTAAGAGTGTGACCAAAGGGATAGCTCTTTGAATAACTGTAACTCTTGTGAACCTCAAAACTCTTCTGTCTTCTCCCCTTTTCTCACAGAGAAGTGAGAGCCCAAAATTTGTTAAGTACTTTCTGTGTACCCATTACTGTGCTAAATCCTTCACAGGCATTATCTCCTTCAGAACCTTGATAATGCTGACAAAGGTAACACTGTTCTAGAGATGAGGAAACAGGGGCACAGAATTCTGTCCAAGGCAACCCAAGTTCAGAACCATTACATTGACTTGCCTACGGTTACAACAGGTTCATTTTCAATCACTTCATGTTTCAACAAGGTACCTGAATCTTTGCTTAACTAGATTACATGGACTAAAACACCCATGGTTTGAAGAGACTGTAAAGGAGATCAACAAATGATTCAGAGACACACCCCCATATCAAGAAATATGGAAAAGAGAGAGCTTTATTACTTGGTGTCATGGATGGCATTGTGCCTCCTCTCACCCCAACCCCAGATTTCTGTCATCTTGGCTGGGCTATGATTCTCAGTGGTTTAGTAGTTATGTAATGTGGCAGATATGTAATTATACCCCATGATATGATCTGATGTGATAAGTTGTTCAGGTGTAAGACGATTCAGTGTGGGATGTAACACACAGTCCCATCACAGCCCTGATCTGATCTAATGGGGCCTGCAATACCTTTTATCTTACAAGAGCTAAAAAGAGAGAGAAGAGAACAGGGGTGGGGTGGGGGTGTGGACCTCCTGCCACAAAGAAAGAAAAGCTGGTAGCTGAGCATATCTTTTGGACCTAGGCCCCTGCACTGGGATCCTCCAAGGACCAAGAGGCAGAGAGAGAGAGAAAGCCTTCCCCTAGAACCAGCTCTCTGAGTTTGGACTTCTAGACTTTTTTTCTTTTAAGAAAGGAA
>NW_006921650.1:1581382-1615992 GCF_000298275.1 Orycteropus afer afer | reverse complement strand
TTCCGTAGTGATACTGCCTCGGAAACCCAAGGAGGGGTCGCTATGAGTCGGGTTTGACTCGACGGCACATAACAACAACAACAACAAGTATATTGCCTCAAATAAGTGCCTTAAACTTAATAAGACTTAGATTGCTCATATTTGGTAAACACACGGTGAAGATTAAATAAGGAACTGGTACATATTGCCTAGCACTGTGCCTGACACAGTGCAATTAAGCAAGAAATGGAACCACTGTTGGGAGTCAGTATAGTGCTGTTGTTGACTCCTGGGAGTTAGGGAGATGGGCGCTGGGATCTTTGCTTTACTGCACACCACTTGTGTGATTTTTGGCAAATTCCCTAACTTACTCACCCTAGACTGACTTCGTCTGTTGACATTACTGTTACCCATACTTTCAACAAATACTGATTGTATGCTAATTCTACAGCAGGCTTATACCAGAGTGAAGAAAACCGACAAAGGTCCTTACACTCATGCAGCACATCTTCTAAATGTGATTTACAGGATTGAGGATTAAATGGAAACATGTACATAAAGTACTTATCCCTCGTAGCACTTACAGTAGTAAGGGCTCAATGTATTGATTATAATTAGTAAATATACCATAGAATTCTGTTTAGGTGAACTTAGCTAAATGAGTTCTCAAAACTTTTCCTAGAAACCTGTAAATTAAATGTAAAGAATAAGACTTCACTACAAGTGTTGTTTTCTTAAACCAATTAAAAGAAAAAAATATGGGAAGAACTCACTTAAGTGGGTGATTGGTGAAATGGTGGAGCTCAACATAAGTAGAAAGGTTGTTTTTTTAATTTGGACTCAAGCTAGCTATTCAAGCTAACATTCAAGAAGATGTGGACATTTTAATTCCAAAATATCTGTGTTACTGAGAATGGTTAATCATATCCTGTTGCAGGGGATGGTAAAAATTACTATAGCCAGACAGCAATACTATGCTTGTGTAACTGGTCTTCTATGTTTCATTCAGGTGTGAGCTGCCCCCAACACTGGAAAATTACTTTAGAAATGTACACCACTGATCACAAAAGGGACCAAGAAGCAGAGACTAGATTGGGTGTGGCATAAAAGCTTCCCATTGCTGAAAACAATGCACAGTGCATTTTCCTCTGATGAGGCAACAGACAGCTATGTACGAAAGGAAACACAGTTGCCCTTTAGCTTCAAGATCGACTTTTAACATTCTGGACTTTTAAAGCTGTCCCGAGTAGAAGCTGGTTGTCTCACCTCTCTACCAACACAAACGAACATATACATTAAGAGTTTCAGTTGTATTCCAGTCTGATGGACAGTAAGTTCCTAGGTTACAGACTGAATAGCTCTTTCTTGCCCTTTAATGCTATGTACATCTGCCCTCACTGAATAATTGAACCAACAGCTACTTGCACCAAATGCTTAGCCACAATCACCTTCACATGCTGCCATGTATAGCTTTTAAGTGGCTGAAAAGGTTTTGAGCCTTGTCTTGCACTAAAGTAAGGCTAACTAAGAACTGTATGCTAAGAACTAAGAACCTAACCTAACCTAACCTAACTAAAACTAAGAACCTGCTCCAACTTACCTACAGTTTCTACTTAAAGACACACTTAGGAACTAATCTCGTTCATAATCTGTGAACTGCCTATACATGATCTTCATAAATTCACCTTTGCATTCAGGAGGACTGAGAACAACCAGAGAGAGAAATCAGACTGTGCAGGTTACAACTATGTCAGCATGAAGCCCAAGCCCCAAGCTCCTCAAGTGAATAGGGCTCTATTGACTTGAAGCATCATTATTTCCAAATGCTCTAATTTTTCACATACACAGTCCTCATGGCTCAAAGTAAAATGATAGGTTTTTTCTTCTAATACCCCCTCTCTGACATGGGCAAGACTGTCTGCAAAGAACCTAAAGTGTGGCTCTTTTCACAGCTTCTTTTTCTCTGTACCCAGATGCTTTTGTAAACTTGTTTTTTTCTAGTCTTTCTCACAATTTTGCCACTTCCATTTCACTTGTTATATAATGGTACATAATGATTTATTTCATTGTTGACACTTCTGATTCTGCATAGGTAACTTCTTTGTGCAAAGTAGCATATCTATTTGCTTTTAAAAGCAAAAGTTCAAGAAATGAAATATTTACACAGACAACAACAGAATCCAGAATCCTAATGTCCAACTTTAAGTTACTTTAAGTCCAACAATTGTGGACAAGTAAGTTTAAAAGTTATATGTGCCTTTAAAATGACTTGCCATGGCTTAGTTTGCTCATTGGGAGCTCTGGTAGCATAGTGCCTAAGGCACTTGACTGCTAACCAGAAGGCTGGCGCTTCAAACCCACCAGCCACTCCTCGGAAGGAAGATGGGGCAATCTTCTTCCGTAGTGACACTGCCTCGGAAACCCAAGGAGGGGTTGCTGAGTCAGGTCTGACTCGATGGCACATAACAACAACACAACAACAGTTTGCTCGTTATGGTAACTGTAGGAACCATCAGCAGACTAAATATGGTATCTAAATGATCAGTTCAAGAGCTCTGGTTCTTATTTCCCCATAATTAATGATTTTTTTCACCACGTTAAGAACTAATCAAACTTTTCTCCAATGCCTCTGTACTACCAGAGATACGATCCCTAGACATTTCTTCAAGGGGGTAAAGAAGTCAAATAAAAAAACCCATAAGATAAAAAACACAAAAAAACAAAAACTTGTTTTTTTACATTTTTCTTCTCTCCAAACCATTCTAAACAACACTCTTGAGATTATTCATAGACTATTAGCAGCCTTGTACTTAAAAAACTGCAAACCTTTCTTCAGTCTGTTGTCCACAGAAAACATATCAGTGTATTTTTTTATTTAACATAGTGTAATTTCTGTTATATTTTAAACTAAAAGCATTAAATTTAACCGTACTTTAATCACCTCACTTTAATTTGAATTCACATGGTAGATACTTATAGCTACTTAAAAAATTAAGTGGCAAAATGTATATGAAGAATGTGTATCTTGATATTTTAATTATGCTCAATTGAATGTACTTAGATTTAAAGTGCTTTTCACAAATGACATGTGCTAAGAATATCTAATTGCACACTGACATTCTAAAATGTGTGCTTACATGTATCAAAAATAGATTAATATGAAGTTATGGAATATGAATTCTTTTTTTTCACTGAAACCAAAATACTTTATTTTGATTATTTGGATACAAATTAAATATAATTACAAATAAAGTTTACACTGTTGTTGTTGTTGTTATGTGCAGTTGAGTCGGACCTGACTCATAGTAACCCCTCCTTGGGTTTCTGAGGCAGTATCACTACGGAAGTAGATTGCCCCATCTTCCTTCCGAGGAGTGGCTGAAAGTTTACACTAGTAAATGCCCAAGCATTAGCAGTATTTGATATTTGAATAAATTGAAAAACTAAGATTTCTTAAGAAACCTAAGCTTCCTCATAGTGTCTACTTACTAACTAACATAAGTTTCCCTTACTAACTCAATGCTGTATTTAAATGTAGTTAAAACAGAGATATTAAATCATTTAAATAAGTAGCTAAGTATTATCATCAGATATAAAGACTTCAGGTACAAAACAGATATTCAGTAAATAGCAGTGCATGGACTAAGTTAAAACATACTGCCTGACTACAGTCCACTGTTGTTTATTAAGTAACTGAAGACAGCATTTAACAACCACACAGAGAAGTCAGCAGACATGAGGCAGCATAAGGCTGGAGGCCATTCACTTCCTCTAGCAGTGTGTCAGGCCCACTGTCCTCACAAGAGCCGTCATCACCCTGCTTCATTCAGGAACTTAAGTCCTCAATGTAAGTTGGGAAAAAGAACCTTTTTCTCAACCCTGGTTAGAATGTCTGGCTAATGCACATTTTTAAGACAGAGTAGGAAGAAAGGCCAGGTAAACTGCTCCTGAAAATCATTCAATGAAAACCTCATGGATCACAATAGAACACTGCCCAAATTGCTTGCTTTGGGCCTATCATTAGGAGGGATCGATTACTGGAGGAGGACATCATGACTGGTAAAGTAGAGGGTCAGTGAGGACAAAGGAGACCCTCAGTGAGATGGACTGACACAGTAGCCACTACGATGGATTCGAACACGGCGGTGGTTGTGAGGATGGCAAAGGACCTGATGATGTTTCTTAAGCTTATCATGAGTCACAGTTGAGTTGATGGCAGCTAACTACCTAAACATAAATCAAAACATAGTGTTCTTCCTTTGACTCAGCGTGCAAATTAATCTCTTTCATTTAAAAAAAAATGTAACTAAATTATTCACAACTATGAAAAGAGAATAAAGTGGATTCTCAACACTTAATTGTTTTTGAGGCAGGCAGCAAATTGAAATTTCCTATTCTTAATTTCTTAACCATATGGTGAGACAGAAAAAGGCTATGCTGCTAGCAAGTATTACAAATATTAAGTTTCACATTCTCAACTTCATAGGGTTTTAACAGACCTATGGAAGCCTGGCCAAGAAACCAAAGTGGAATGCATTTGACTGACATTAAAAAGCAATTAAGTTACAGACCTGTCAAATATGTTAACATTTGGGCTCTGCCTGCTCTACATGTCTATTTTGACTACTACTACCAGAATCGTTTAATGATTTACAGACCTTCACTATCTAAAGTACCTAACTGTATGAAAGCTGTGACCCATCTTTCTTCATATTTCCTATCATCACAAACCCCTTCCCCATTTACTGGAAAACTGGAAGGATGCAAGGTTTGTACTTTGTTGTGTCAAACGCCTCTGAGATTTTCCCAAAGATATGAAAGGGAGGAAAAGTGAGACAGTTGGATTGGATGAGTGACAGTCATCAGAGTAATAAGACTTTCCCCTAATAAGATGACATTTCTGAGCCACTATAGGCAGACCATAGGTGTCCTTGTGTGGCACAAATGGTTAAATACTACTTGCTGGAAGGGTGAAGGATGGAACCCATCCAGGATGCCTCGAGAGACAGCCCGGTGCTCTAATCCCAAAAGGTCAAAGCCTTGAAACCCTATGGAGCAGTTCTACTTTGTACATATGGGGTGGCCGTGAGTCGGAATCAACTTCATGACAACTAATAACAACAGGCAGTCCATATCCAGGTAAGTCATATCTATGAATCCTTAGTGCTATGATGTATTTCTTTTATTTTCACCCTGAGTCCAAGAAGAAGTAGTTTAGAGAGAGCAAGCATCTCACTGAAGCAAGTAGGGAGCAGAATTCCATTCAGGCCAATGTCTTAGTTTCACCCTATCCACACACTCCCCACCAACCCTCTGCCCTGTACCAGGTCAACTGCAACGAAGGTAGCTGCTGTCCCCACTTCTCAGAAACCTCCCAATTTAGTCACTGTCATGTCAACATTTTTGGCTACTCATCAGTCCCCCTCCCCTTTTTTTAAAGCTTCCTTTTTTTGTTTCCTTCGTGATTTTGACACAATTATTTCATATGTTAATTATCCGATCAAATATTTTCTATTAAAAACATAAGAAATAAGGACTAAGGTACATCAATGGCTCAAAGCTGTTCATCTTTATCCTGTTCTTAAGGTTCTGAATATATCTGGAAGCTGTTTATTTTTCATTCTTAGCAACTAAAATCAAATAAATGGTAACTTTTTAAAGGTCGGTCCCATCACTGAGAGATTGTGGCAGACCTTTCTATGAAACATCTTGGATACGTAGGCGTAGTTATTGCTACATCTAATGTCCATCAGTTCCTGAACACACACACATACAATCCCCCCGTGCCCCTCCAATCCCCTGGAGTTAATGCTTTTTCATGGGCCACTTAAATCTAAATTAATATTAACTTGGCATATTAAGTGACCACCTTTCTTTTAAAATTCTGTAACTTATTGCATCACCAATACCTTCTAGATCAAGCATTTATACATTCCATAAATATTTGTTATAAATATCTCCCATATAACAGACACAATGTTAGGCACAGAGATATAATAATGAGACATGGGCCCTGTTTCAGAGTTAAGAGCTGTCTTAGTTTGGTCAAAAGTTACCCAAGATTCCCAAGATGCCATTAGCTCAGCATAAAGTTATAAAGAAAAATATACTAAAATGGCAAAGCAGTGACTATACCTGACAAAGACATAATAACTGATAACAATTTCTGAGCCTTGGAGTCATTAGGATTTGAAGGATGCCAGTAATGTTTAAGTACAAATTTATAAAAATTATAATATTCTTACATTTTTGAGGGGTAGACACAAATACACACCCAAACCTCCCAGGCAATCATTCCAAATAATAATTATAATAAATGGAGAAAACAATGTAACTAATCATTAGATTTTTCATTAAATTATAAATGGATTAAAAAGTATAAGCATTAAAAAATAATAACCTTATTTCCATAGCATCCTTATAATACATAATAAATCTTGGCTATTTGACATGTCATACAGCCACAACCTCACAGAAATTAAACTTAATGATTTAGCCTCACATCATTCTATATTTCTAACAGCAATAACAGGGTATATGCACAGGGACCTGTGCAGTGACATGAAAATTCTGCAAAACAACAGTGTGAGGCCATGTCTCCACAGGAAGCCCTGGGAAGAGAGAGATCACAAAAGCAGGGCTTCTATCCACTTCAGGCAATCTACCTCACCAGCTCTGATTGCCTGAGCAGATGTGTTCATTACATGAGGAAATTTTCTTCTTGGTTTGATATGAGTGGGCCTGAAATCTCAAGGGATTTCAAGCTCAATCAGAAGAAATATGGCTTTGGGTATATTTCATGACAAAAGTATATACACTACTATTCAGGGGATACTTACAGAATTCAGAGTTAAAAACAGATTGGTTCAAGAATGGTTTGAACACATTTATAGATGGCTGAAACAAATGGAGCTGTTAAGCAAAACCACTGACATCTGGATGGGGTCAAGATCCAAGGCTACTTCTACAGCCTGGCACACAAAGATGAGTTGTGCCAATCCCAAAATTTCCTCTCAGTAAATGAAAAACAAAGCCAAACTAAGCAATTGAACTAAGTATCTGGGGGTGGGAGAAGGGATGAAAAGAGGCTAACAGGTTACACTGTAGAGAGAAAGGCCAGGTGGCCAGGAAGCACAAGAAGGGAATTTTGGGAAAACTGACACGACGAGGAAAATAAGAAATGGATCAGCAAAGTAAAAAGGTGTACAGGCAGAGACAAAGGCACTGTGAGAGACACCAAGACATCCAAGAGCAGAAAATAGCAGCATTGCCTCAATTTTCAATAGTCTTTGGTTCTAGTTCTTGCAGACCTTTAAAGTCAACCTCAATTTGTTGTTTTAACTTTAGCGAGTTTCTGCCCACTGCAGGAAGACACAATCAGGAACAGGAAAGGATTCCAGGATCAGAAAAGAAATCCCTTCAAGGGACTGGCTATGAAACAATAATATGTTCAGAGGGCAATGAGGATAGTCTTCTCCTACAATGCTGCTGAGCTACCAATAGTAGTTTAAAGAGAGCTGCAAAATTCTTTGCTATTCTTCCCATTGAGAGGTGGACTTTTTATTTCCCTCCTCTTGATTCTGAGCTGGATTTAGTGACTTGTTTGACTATTAGAGTGCAGTGGAAGTGACATTCTAGGACCCCCGAGGTTAGATCACAAGAAGTCTTGCAGCTCCAGCCAGGACTCTCAAACTGCCTGATCTTGGGAGACTTCCTCTCAGAATAAAGCGGCCAACATTTGAAAAGCCCAAGCCACATGGAAAAGCCACACAAAGGTTCTCTGATACAGTCCCACCAGCTCCCAGCTGCCAGTCACCATGTCTGCCAGACAAAAGAGTCGGCTATCCTGTTTACTAGCCCAGTGAAGCCTTCGTACAACTCCAGCCCCAGGGGCCATCTCCCTAAAACTACATGAAGATCCCAAGTGAGAAATGCCCAGTCAGAACTGAGAGATGACAACTTTGTGGCTTGAAGCCACTAAATTTTAGGATCATCTGTTATGTAGCAATAAATAACCAGAACACTTCTCCTCAATGATGGAGAAACATTAAAATCATACCTGTTAGGTGGCAAGTTCTGGACTAGGATTAGAATGACCATAAAGATGAAATGAAAATCCTATTTACAAAAAGGATGCTCTGCTGCCTGGCAGAGGAAACCAATGTAGGGGAAGAACAAATAAGCAGACTTTCAAAGAAGATGAGAGATTGCAAGAACCCTCGAGGTGGCTTAAGTCCATGACACACCATATCCAAACTCCAGTAAACTTGCTTGCTCTTCTGGTAATAGAGTGAGATCATACTCCTCTTCATCCAAAAGGATTAACTAAAACATTCATTGTCAAAGTCCAAAAGAAGTTAAAAAGCAGATATTGGAACAGGAGGAAGACTAGCATTTTGGTCATGTTTTAATAATTTCCTATATATTACCTCTCAATTAATCTTCACACGAACCATGCAAAGTAAGTGTGGTGGATGACAAACTAACTTCTTTGCCACTACTCTCATTAAGAGTCTATTCTGCTGTCCTTGAATCTTGCTGGGCTGTAATAAGCCATTTTGACAAACAGAACGAGGATTATTTGATGCTGTGTAACTTCTGAAGCCTGGTCCTGAAGAGATACAATTTTCTCTTTAATTCTCAGAACCTGCCTTTTTAGAATCAGACACCATGGTATGAGGAAGCTCTAACAGCCATGGGGAGAGTCCATCCAAAGAAGAACCTCACTTGTGTGAGGACATGTTGGAACTTCCAGCTGTCCCACCATTTTCACTGACCACATGTGAAGCAGCACTGTCCTGTCATTATGAAAAAGAACACATTATTGTTTTAAGCTACTCAGTTTTAGAGTGGCTTTTTAAGGAGCAATCGATAACTGGAAGTGTAAGTTGTCACCACCAATTAACAAAAAAAAAATTAAGGCATAAAGAAGTCAAGTAAGTTGTCTAAACTGTGACTCACGACTGGTAGGTGAAGGGCTTGGGACCCAAACTAACTAAATGCCTTTCCAGCAAAACAGGCACTTCCTGTTAAATGTGGTTATTTTCCTTACAAATGACTATGATGCTCAAAAGAATTTATTTCACAAATAAAAACATCCTTGCTACTCAATTCTCAAAAATGAGAGTAACAAGCTTTTGAAAGAAACACTTTCACTTTGCAAAATGATGCCCAACTCTATGCTTACTATCCTTTCTGATTTAGGAAGCATGGAAAGTATGGCTGGGAGAAAAAGGCAATAGTAAGTTTTATCATTAAGGATTCTAAGGAGTGTGACTAATAGAAAAGAAAAGATACAGACAACTCAGTTACCACATTTGTCATCTATAAACTGAGGATTGCACAATATCACTTTTAAGACCCATTTTAATTTTCAAATTCTTTATTTAGCAAATATTGACTGAAGCTCTGCTGGTTACCATGCCCAGTTTTAAGACCTTGGGTTTTATCAATGAATGAAACAGGCAAAGATCTTAGCCTCATGGAAGTTACAGTCTATGAGGGGAGAGATAGATTACGGGGCAGTGAGTTACTCAATACGGCTTTTCTAGCCATAGCCTTTGTAACTCCCACTGGATTATTGGGTGGGACCATGCAAATAAGGTGTGTAGAACTCTGATGTTGGGATTGGTCAGTTTTATCATTCTGCTAGGCTTAAAATGAGTGCTCCTGGAGGCAGAGGGGGGATCTCACTGCCATCAAGAGAGAAGAGGTGGAGGTGGAGTAGAGCACATCCTTGACCTGGGAACCCTGTGCTGGACCTCCTTGGCAGAGATGCCCTGGCAGAGAGACGGTGGCAGTGAAACCAAGAGGCACAAGATACAGCAACAGGCTTACCAGGCCCACAGAATGAGAGAAAGCTGAGTGCCCTTGGACAGGATGCTTGCTGGCAGAGTGGGGTGCACCTAGGTGTACCCACTGGCTAAGCTGAAAGAGCTTTGTAATATTTGCCTGATCAGGGCAAAGGCCAGGCTGAGAGGCTAAGGGCCAGAGAGGCGTGTCTGAGGGCACAGCAGAGGGGAGACTGTCCTGATTGAAGAATTGTACCCTGAGCACATTCCTGAACCTGCATTGTAAACTGTTACTTCCCTAATAAACTCCATAATCCTGAATATAGTGAGTTGTGTGTGGCCATTGCAACAAATTATCGAACCCAGCAAAGAAGTAATAAGTGCTGTGGGAGGGATGGATGGTGTTAGAATTAGTAAAAGGCTGGAGGGTGGTGGCATGTCTGGTCTCATAGGAATAAGCCTTGCACTGTGGATGGTGATTCTGTCTGCCTCTTGTGAAGTTAGAGGAGGTCAGAAGATACCGCTCTCAAGTCCTTTTTGCATAGGCCATAAAGAGAAAATATGATGGACAAACTCCATTACATC
This sequence comes from Orycteropus afer afer, assembly GCF_000298275.1. Classification (NCBI taxonomy): domain Eukaryota; kingdom Metazoa; phylum Chordata; class Mammalia; order Tubulidentata; family Orycteropodidae; genus Orycteropus; species Orycteropus afer. The sequence continues at coordinate 1,605,637 of NW_006921650.1, read as the reverse complement.
ATGTGAAAGTATACTTGGTCCTCTCTATCTACAGGGTTGGCATCCATGGAGTCAATCAGCTGTGTATTGAAAATACTCCTAAAAAGCAATTAAGTGGTCAAAGCAATCCGCAAAAGCTAAAAGGGAGTGTAAAGGGCTATTTACATATCACTTACATTTTATTAGGTATTATAAGTAATCCAGCAATGATTTAAAGTATGTGCAGAGGTTATAAGCAAATACTATTATTTTATACAAGGGAGTTGAGCATCTGTGGATTTTGGTATCTGTGGGAGGTCCTGGAACCAATGCCCCTCGGATACTGGGGGTGGACTGTAATATTCCCATTATCCTTTTCTGATAACCAAATCACATGAATTGCACTGATGGGGAAAAAATGCAAAGGCATCTGTCTAGGTTCCTTAGCGCTGCTGTAACAAAAATACCACAAGTGGATGGCTTCAACAAACAGGAATTTATTCTCTTACAGTTTAGGAGGCTAGAAGTCCAAATTCAGACTGCTGGCTCTAGCGGCTGGGTGAAGGCCCTTGGACCTTAAGTTTCAGCTCTGCCTCTTGTTCAGGCCCCCTGGAGCTGGAGGTATCTCCTAACTCATGCAGCTGCTGCGGGCTGCTGAGGCTGCTGAGCCCAAGGTGGGCAGGTAAAATGGCACAATCCCAAGATCTGCAGTCAACACGGCAGGCACTAGCTCAAGGTCAGGAACTGGAGATGTATGTGCACAGGGAAGACTCAGCCAGATGCAGGACCCAGACGTGCCAAAAAGCTAGAGACCTCTCTCAAAGCTTCACCATGTGTACTGGAAGCAGGCCACATTCCAATGGTAACTCCCCTTCAACTGATTAGGTGCTAACAGCAGATTCCACCAAGGAAATGACTATAAACTCTTCATGGGGAACAACTACTTCCAACTGCCAAACCACTCAAAACCACAACCCAGCTAAGTTGACAGACAACCTTAACTACCACAGCATCAATTTAGGAATCATGAATTGTTCCTATAGCACTTGGTCAGAACAAAGCATTCTAAATCAAACTTTTATAGTGCTTATAAGTGAATATTATTTATTCAGATGTAATAAAAAGTATGAAGATGTTCACAGGAATGAAATACATCAATTTTAGGACAGGACAGTTTTGGGAGATAAGGGAGAGGAAAACAATTGGGACAAGTACACAAGGCCTCTAGTTGCATTTGTCAAGTCTGACATCTTAGGCTAGACAGTAGGTACATGTGTGTCTGAATCTTTTTGTAAATAATTTAAAAAATAATAAAAATTAGCCACAACTGAATGTGAAAAAGATGAATAATAAAAATTTGTCTTAAAAACTGTACCTGATACTTGGCTGAAAAATATCATAAATATGGAAATGATTCTAATATTAAAAGGACATGCAACAGAATCAAGGTCATACTTACATGTAAGGAAAAGCAGTTAAGATTGCTCTTCATTCCATGTTTTCCCAACTGTGACATTCTTACCAGTCTCCTTCAGAACCAGTGACATAACCAAATCGATTATTCTTCTTACTCCAAATGAATATAAACACCCATAAATATCATATATATATATATATATATATATATATATATATATATATAGACACAATACACACACACAAACACACTCATACATGTGTTTATCTCTCTCTCTATATATAGTGTATGTGTATATTCTATCTCTATTAATACCTTGGATTCATTATCAAGGGACTGTAGTTCAAAAAGCACATTTATTTGTCTTTAGAAAAATTATTACAGAATACTTTTCTATTGGTATGTAAATAATTTTTACTAAATATGAGCTTCATAAGATAAGAGTTTCATATTTTTTGGATTTTTTTTCCTGGTGAATATAATTTCATTTCAAGGCATATTTATTTTCATGTCAAATACATTAATCATCATATTTGTATTTCTTCTTTGAAACTAGTCACTTCTATTTCCTTATCTTGATGACCTTCCTAAGACTGAAGGAGCAAAGGCTAAAGATCCCAGACCCCTTGCAATTTCAACTTTCTATTCTACTAGACACCTAGAAGACAGTCAATCAATACTTATTTTGTTGGAATAAGGACTGCAACCTACAGACCATTAGGCACTTTACATGCTATTTTTTCTTAATGTAGCAGTAAGAAAGCAGCAACAATGGTATACACAGAGATAATACAACAGATTTTAAAGATAACAGAAACCTAATTGAAAGTGGGTAGAGTAACAGCTCCTTCTTCCTCTGACATATTTACTGAGAACCCCCACCATCGCTGACAGTTTTTCATCGCATACCCCTACAGAAGCTACACTTCAGACAGACACATAGGGGGAAGGATGGAAAGAGAGAGAACGAAGTGGGTAGGTATATGTACATTATGTAAGGGGGCTTCTGAGGGTTCAGGGCTCTTTCAGAACTCCTACACTGATTAGATTAGGTTAAAATACAGAAAACTAAGTCATGGAAGAAAGAGAAAAACAAACTACAAAGAATCCTCAGACTCAGAGTTTATAAACCCTACTTTCATCACCTAGTTTATAGTCTTGACTGGGCTGAATATGTAACTACTGTTATGTGTGACTCTGTAAAAAAAAATACTCTGAAAACTGAAGTTATATTTAAGCCATGCTCCAAACTAAAACTAATCTCAGTGTAAACAAGGAATTTAAAAATAAAGTCAGATTTACTCTTTTACATAAATTACCATTTACATACCTCAGTGAAACAGAATTTTTTTTAATGTCTTCAGTTATAGGTCTTATTATCCCAAAATACCACTTATTTTGTTAGCAAATTAAGGAATGGGATTAATTAATTAATTATATTCCTTTAAATGCAAATGTTTTTCCTGCTCCAAATTTATCATCACTCACATTTTTCTTAAAAAAAAAAAAAAAACATAGTAAAGGATACTAGCAACTTAGAAGTTTATCTAAGAACTATGAAGTTCTGAGACAAAGATCTCACTGCATATTTCCCCTGTTTTTGTAGAAAACAGATTATGAAACAGAAAAACCCTTGTTCAAAGGAATGAGAAGTTTTGGTTACAAGTGCAAAAGTCAGCCATGTGTACTAATTCTCGTAATAATGAAGCAAGGTGAGCTCCCCAGGGACTTACAAGTCAATGCCTAGCAATGCTTGGGTGAACTAAGAAGTGAAATTGCTCAGGTGATGCAACTTTCCAAGACCCTTTGTATTTCCACTTGGACAGCTGAGGCTGTGGAACTCACAGTTGCTTTGTAAGGTGTGTGACCAACAGCAGTTATGGGAAAAACTTTTCCTGCAATGAGAGATGCTGCTGCTACAACACACTGAAACTGGAGTTACCCATGCCGCTACTCTGAGATCTAAAGGAGGCTGGGTTGTTTACAACTTACAGGATTGCTGGATTGCCTACCTAAAAAATAAGCTCTTACTTTTTAAAGCAACAATTGGGGCGGGGGTTATAAAAAACAGGGGACTTGAAACACCAAGGAACAACTGTCTACCTCCTGTGAGATCAAGGATGGCAAACCTCATCTCACAGATATTTTAAGTAGTTATAAAGCCCAAGTGGCTCCAATTTTAAGCCTGCGTTTAGGTCAGGTTTGAAAAAGGGTTATACCTCTTTACAATAACTAGGCACCACTTCTGATGCCAACCTGTGCTTTGTGTTTAAAATGTGCGACCACATATGAGCAAACAAGACCACCTACGGTTGACAATACATGCCACAACCACTCTCTTTGGCACCCAGTTGCAAATGCTGGCAAAATGCTTTCATGAAAAAGAAAATAAACTTCAAGGCACCAGGCGATGATTATTGCCAAAATTGAGTAGTATCACATAATTAATTTTACATTTTGAATTTTTAGAGAGATATATAATCATGTCTTCATAGCACATTTAAACTCTGACTTTGAAAACAAAATTAAAAAAAGGACTTCTGACACTCCCTAAACTTATACAAGCTGCTATCCTGAGTTCTCTGCAATAGCCCAAAGGACTGGGCTAGATACAGCCTATGAATATACCTACTTAACAATTAGAAAACACAGCTACTTAAATGGAAACCACAGAGTTGTTTTAAAATGAATATCTGTTACCAGGAAAAGTAGCTAGTGCAACTCCTAATATTTATCTTTGACTATTATTGTGTGCCCTTTTTATTTAGGACATTAAAGACTCCCCTATTCTATCCTGAATGCTCCTAAAGTTACAGAACAAGGGGATCCTACCTGGCCATGTATGACAGGTCAGTGATCAAACAGAAGGCGAGTCAGCCAGTAGCCAAATTCCATCCATCTCCTAAGAATTACCAGGAGCTAGGACTTCTTAGCTCCTGTGACATTCAAGTAACTGCTATTCAATGTTGGATAGGACAATAAGCCCTTTCCACACACACATTTAGTATCATCAGGTGTTTGTCCAGGTTCTAAAGTCATTGATTTTTAGTAATAATAATAAAAAAAATCGTTGTATGAATACAATTTTCTGCACTGAACAAGCTGATTTAAAAAATGTGACTTCAACTTTCGTGTAAGAAAAGAAACATATGTTTAAAAGGAAATATACCAATATTGTATTGCCCTAGTGATCAAAGACTGTTTATTTAACCAACTTTATCTTAAATAGCACTGGCCTTTGTTCAAGAGCTTAATTTACCAAAGTATTTACATTCATATGAACAAACCGGTACATGAGCAAAAAGAGACACAATGTTTTGCTGAACTTGAGAACAAGATGTAAGTTTGTACATTCATATAAAGAAACAATCATTCCAAGTCTTGTTGACAATGCAGAGCATACCAAGCCAGTTATTCCCCAGCATTCTTTATCTGGAAGCACTGAAAGCTTGAACACTTGCTGCCACTTGTAAAGCAAAGCAGAGAGCCACTGCTGCTGACTGCAAATGACAATTTTAATGCTGACCCAGCAGGAGGGTGCCATGAGGAAAAAGAAAATGCACTAAAAATTAATTTTATAAAAGGTTAGCAAAGACTGTTCAAAGGCCAAACACTTCTGCCGCAAATGACTTATAGTGCAGAACCAACCACAAGCAATGGGGAATTTAACAGGCATGACTTAACAGGCAATAAGATCAGAAACATTTACCCTTCCATCTCAGGAATGGTTCACCTGTCTAGGACAAGCCGAGTTGCCCTAGTAGATTCTGCCCTTGTAAGGATCTGTGGTTAAACAGAAGCCTTAGTCCACACATGTTACCAGGGTCATGATATGTAGGTGAAACAAGTCTTTTCAATGTAAAGATCTGGAAAAGGTACTTACACAGCCTCCAGCAAGAATTTCTGCTGCGAGTGGGACCGAACCATCTTTGCACATAAATTTATCCCTCACAAAATCATTCACCTTGAAGAGAAATATTTATAGAAGCTGATGAAAAATATAAAGAAAGTCATTAAACACATATAAATATACATCTGTAAACATGTTATTTATTATTTTTTTTTCCTGCCTGTCTATTAGAGTAATCATATACTGCATAAATTAACAAATCTTACAATCTGAATTTGAATAGTATTCTTAACAGCACACATGCAATTTTTAAAAGGTAAAATATATACATTCATATTTCAGGGAGAAAAATGAAAAAATAACTAGTTTACAAATAAAACATTCAATTATGCCCTGCAGTAACAGTAGCATAAGAATAGATAGAAACATACTGACTGTAGAGTAAAAATGCAAGCAAAACAACAACAATGTTAAAGGTGTTTTATAAGGTTTGATTAAAAATCACTTTCAAGTTTTCTAACTCAACAATCTAAAACAGCACTCATTATTATGACCAATTTGGCTGATCAGATTTCTCAGGTTAAGTAGAAATTTCGTATCTAAAAATTTCTCAAGGATTCTCAAAGACTGTCAATAGCATTAATTAATTAAGTGGAACAGTCTCAAAATGGTATGTGCTGCAAGCAATTTTAAGGAACAATCACAGGTTTTTGGCCGACATAGGGCAGACAAGATTACCTGTCTCACGATCCTGTAATAAGATGGAAGAAGAAAAATTATAGGCACCAAGACTATATGACACAAAGTAAAACTGGAGTTAACATTCTGGGACTTTATGGTCTTAATTATGTAAATGTAGTATCTATCCATTCCATAAACACTTAATGAATACCTATCATCTGTCAGACATGAGCCAGGCACTGATAAAACAACAACAAAAAAGATGGTGTCCATGAACTAGCTGATGAAGGATCAATTTTTCCCTGAACCTAAATCTTTCACAATGGCTTTTAGAAATGCTAATAGGATACACTTTAGCATGAATTCCAGTTGGTAAATGTATGTGTGATTGGAATTGTATACACTTTGGAGTTTAAAAAAAAAAGGGTGATTTGAATTCTAGTTCTCTCATTCATGAATCGTGTGAACACAGGCAGGCTCCTTAAGCCCCTTGAACCTGTCTCCTGATCTGCCACCTGTGGCTCAAACTTTGCTTGAAATTAAGGACTAAGCACACAGTAGGTATGTAAGCTGCTATTGATGCTACTACTACTATTACTATGATGTTGATGACGATGATGATGATAACAATCACTAAAAGTCTTGTTCAAGTTTATGACCAATTCTTTGTATGTTCAGTGTTAAATGGGGAATAATGAAAAGCTGTGTGTGGTGAGAGCTCCTCCATTGAAATGAGTTAGCACCGCTGAGGAAACATAAACCTGCTGTTTCACATAAGAATGCCTGCTAGACTCTTGATTATGTATAAAATCCCTAAATAAGAAGTACCAACTCAAAAGACTTACTGTAAGTTTTATGGCCTTCTCTGGGGCGACTCCCAATAACTGTGGCAACAGACCTAAAAACAACAAAAAGCAGTATATTAAATAAATTAGCATTAACGAAACAAATCAACAGCTATATGGAGGGGATCACCACCTAAAAATCAGGGCAATCTGGGCAGCAATTTTCTGCTATTACCTTTAATGAGAATACTTGAAATGGAATGTTTAAGCACTGACTTCTAACAGCCACATCAGGCCCAAGAAAATTCCCTCTCACAACCTGGGTCGTTTGCACTTTGAGTCACTCTACAGTATTAGCAACATAGGAAATCTCATTATTCCAAGAGAAGTTGCTCCTTTCCCTCCTGCCTCCGAAATCGTGGACTTCACTGAATATATTATTTTTTCCTAACACTTTTCTTATCCAAAACCTGTGCCCAAAGCTCATTCATTCATTCATTCAACAACTAGTAGTTGTTGATGAGCACACTATAAGCAAGGTTCTTGCTCAAACAGGTCTCAGGTGAGAGTAGGGGAGAAGCCTGAGGAGGTGACAACTGGGGGAACATGCAAACTGGGACGGAGGAACAGCTAGGCAAAGTAGGAACAAGCCTGGTGTGTCCAAAGATGAGAGAGAACATCAGAGAGCCTCGAATGCAGCCGGCATGGGGAGGGCATGAGGTGGGAGGGGCACAGATGCTGTAGGGACGTTGTGGGCCAGGATCCTGGGCTTGATTTATTCTCGGTTAGATGAGAAGTAATTAGAGGGTGTGAAGTAGGAGAGTGATATGCTGATTCATATTTTTAAAAGACATCAGCAGCTGCTGTGTGAAAAATAGACAGGACATACATACTGGGGGGTGTATTTGTGTGTGTCTGTCTGTCTCAGAAGGGGAGATTGTGCGAGAAAAATTGGGTCTGATTGCCACTGCTAGTCTTTAGTTTGCACAAGTGGAGATGAGAAAGTCTGTGGAAAGTAACAGGTTTGAGGTGAAAAGTGGAAAGTGAAAGCTCTGTTTGGATAGGTAATGTTACAAAAAAACAAAAAACAAAAAACCCACAACCCACAGACAAACTCACTGCCATTGAGTTGGTTCCAACTCATCGTGACCCTATAGGACAGTAGAACTGCTACATAGGGTTTCCAAGGCTGTAAATCATTATAGAAGCAGATCAATTGATCTTTCTCCCAAGGAATGGCTGGTGTGTTTTGAACTGCTGATCTTCTAGTTAGCGGCCCAATACTTTAACCACTGTGCCACTAGAGCTCCTTACATTAAGTGAGAATTAAATAAAATTCAGAACACAAGGGGGAAGGTGTGAAATTCAGAACACAAGGGGGCCTTTGACAGGAAAGAACTCCTTCTATCAAAGGCAGGCAGAACAGCAGGGGACTTCCACAACAGGAATAAAAATGTTCCCATTTTCACTTGTTCTTTCTAAGAAATGACAGAAAAAGAAGGAAAACAATACCTTTTCTTGGAAACACACTAATCTAACCCTGAGGATGAGATTCTATTCTTCCTTGTTTCTTACTGCTATCTTGGACAGGGGCAGTGGGGCAATTGAGTACAATTTTCTAATTCACCTTCCTAAGGAGGTCCACTCACAGATTCTTTTGAGGCTACAGTCTACACTCTAAAAGTCAGTAATTCCAAGGATGTATCTAGCCCATGGATATGTTTTATTGGGTAGTACAAAGTTTCAAACATAATCTAAGCTTCTCATAAATAGATCAACTGACTTTTCCAGCTGGCAGCCCTGGGCCTGCTCCTGATATCACAGCAATCTTCTGTATGCAGTTGGATGAGATTCCATCCTTTAGACAGACCCATGGGCACCCAATTCACCAAAGTCTCCATCAGGCCCTACTACTGCCTGCACCTCAATAAGGACATGGGCCAGTTGTCACGCATTATTTTTCTTAATCTGTTGTTATTTTCATGAGAGAAATGTTACTCTGTACCCCTTGCTCTATAACAAGGGAAACTAAATAGACCAAAGCAACTTCATGTTTTAGGCAATGTGGGAGAAAGCTCATTTCACTGTGTAACTAAATGATGATCATGCTAATGAAAAATGTCTTTTAAAATAGAATCCATTAACATAATTTGCCCTAAGTGAGCAAGCTGGTCAGTGTTGAGACTATGGTTCAAATCTAAGCTATCTTACTCATGATTTCATGCTTTTACACACCATTCAACTCTATTATGTGCTTAATATGCCACCATGTCTGCATCTCACACCCAGCCCCATTCATTCATTTATATAACCTGCCTGGACCCTATAAATATTTGAGTTGCAACCTCTTTTTAAAGCAGCCATATGTTCTGAGCCGTCTTCATTCCCAGGACTACAGTTGATTAGACAAGAAGCAGATACCTAAAAACCACACAGCAACCCAGGACTTACAGCCTGGTACCCAAAAGAAGAGGTGCCAGGATCAGGATCCTTTTCACAGGAGCATGACTGAAGCAGCCCTTGGAGACAATGGAGCCAGTTACAGGGGCACAAACTGACAGATGCCTGGGTAGACTCTACCTGGCCTCAGCAGCTCCCTGAAGCCATGTATGTGTAATGCCTCGAGGAAGTAGAAACCAAAAACAGGGAAAGGCAGTGAGTGGGCAGAGAAAAGAGAATCAAGAGCAAAAGGAATGAGGATATCAAAGACAGAGAACATGAAGCACACAAAAGACAGGCAAGAAAGCCAGACTTGACTACTTCCCAGCTCCTGAGGTCAGTCTCCAATATGGAACTCCCGACCTTGGATGCCCGTGAGATTTCTGCCTTCCTTCTCTCTCACATGAATTCTTAGAAAAAGTCCCATTGCATGCTCATTAGCTTGACTGGGGTCTGTTCTTTATAATCCAAATGACCTGAAGCAGCATACAAGGGAAAATATGGAACCATGTAGGCAAACCAACCTCTCTTATTCAAAGTAAGCGTTCTCGCCCCTAACACTTGTGAGGTCAGTCATAGAACTCTTGCCTTCCATGTCAGAGGTCTGTCCATGGAGGCTTGTGTGTCACCATGATGCTGAACGGGTCTCAGTGGAGCTTCCAGACTAAGACAGACTAGGACAAAAGGCCTGGCTATCTACTTCTGAAAACCAGCCAGTGAATATCCTATGGATCACCATGCTCTGATCTGCAAGCAAGCGTGGTGATGGTGCTGGACTGGGTAGCGGTTTGTTCTGTTATCCCAGGATCACCACAACCTGGGGGCCTTCATGGCAGCTACCAATAACAAATTACATTCACTTTTTAAATCTTTTAATAAGACACCTGCAATATGAGAAGAAAGGTCTATTATTCCTTTATGAAAGTACATTAATTTCCACTAGTAAAATGTGCAAAGAAGATGTTTAAATTACATCTCAACATCTGAGATTTCCATTTCACTCTCTGCATTTAGGTCAGTACTAAAATGCTTATTTAAATATTTACTTATTGGATATATTTTTCTTATCATTAAATTATAGACCAAAACTGTGGATAGGTCAAAAGTAATGTGATTTAAATGATGATCTTGTCTCCATAACTACTTCATGACAATCCTTTTAGATGACTAATAAAAACAGCCTTGAAGCCAAACAGCTAGTGCTTGATACAATCACTTCAGTCAGCATCTCAAGTTACTGAGAGCTACCTTTCTCCTGATAAATTTAGAAATGCAGGTAAAAGCAAAACCAACCCAAAACAACCACCACAACAAAAGAAATCCTGTTTATATTCAAGACTAAAATTAAGGTAACAAATATTTTTTTTGTTCAGCAAACATTTACTGAATGCCTTCTGCGTGCCTGGCACTAGAGGAGTCAGGATTGCACACAACAAAATCTGTACCTATTCATGAGAAATTCTCATTTTGGAAGGAAAGAAAGGTAACCTTAGGTGTCTCCATGTGAAAGGGGACAAACCACCTAAAAACAGAGGCTAAAGGAACAGCCCAGGGCTGAAGTGTTAGAGGAACACAATGAAGAGAACCAGTTACTCTCCCTGCAGGAGGACAAGCCTCAATGAAGAGATATTTGTGTAGGGGCTTTAAGAGGTAAGCCATAGAGATCTGAATAGAATAGAGAGCCAGGAGGTCCAGGCTGAGCAAACAGTGTGTGCAAAGGCACTGAAATCTCAAGGCCACTGTACATCTGGGGTTAGGGGTAAGACCACTGGAGGCTGTGGTCAGATGACAGAAGACCTTACAATAAGTAATAATAGCTGTATCGATAACAGCCAATATTTGGGGCACTTACTATGTGCCAGGCACTATTCTATGTGTTTTATGTGAACTAACAGGATTTATCCACACAATAACCTTACTCAGTAGATGTTCTCTTTATCCTCATAAACAGATGAAAAGACTGAGGTAACTGTCCAAGGTCACTCAGCTGGTAGAAGAAGGAGTGAGGTTCACAGCAGGTGGTTGGGCTCGAGTCTGTGCTGTGACCTAGAGCACCACACTGCCTCTCTCACAGGACACACTGGGGGGCTTGGTCTAAATCCTGTGACTCATGAGGAGGTTGTCTGTGACCTGGAGCACCAGACTGCCTCTCTCACAGGACACACTAGGGGCTTGGTCTAAATCCTGTGACTCATGAGGAGGCTGTTAAAGAAAGTAGTGAGATCAACTGTGGCATTCACAAAGCAAGAAGTTCTAGAAGCAGGAGGACAGATGGAAAGGGCAGAGATTTGAGGCAAAGAGAGTAACTAGGACGTTAAAGAAATACAATCAGGGGTCCTTAGTTTCATGATACTCAAGGAATACTTTCAACTCAGCAAGAATAAAGCCAAAGTATAAATCCGTTCCTAAGACCTGGGCCAGATACTAGCACTCAGGGAGGTAATGGATAAGTACTATTCCTTCAGTGACTACCCTGGATGAATTAGAAAATGAAGGTGGCTGTTGATTATAATCTGAAGCTGACTACAGGTGTCGGCCTTGCCACCATTAGTCTCAGGTAAATGCCCTTTGAGAAGGGTCATGATCTGTGGGACAATGAAGAGTCACAGAGGTGGGAATCCCTATAATCCCCTTCTACCTTGACCCCAGAGGGAGGACGGGTGTCATGGCTCAGTAATACCTAAAATGGCCAAACTGGTTAAGACACTTCATTGTGATCACATTTAAGTTTAAACTATGTACATATTTGACATCTGGGTAACTCAGCAGAAAAATTAGGCCTCTAATATGAAATGTTTCTGTTGGGTGTTGGAAATTCATTTTAGCTATTAGAAACAGAATGGATGTGTGTGTTCTTTCTTCCTCACTTGTCAAAACAGCAAGTATATTTTCCAACTGCTTCAAATGAAATTTATTAATGTGGTCACTTTTCTATCCTCATCTTTTTAGTTCAGCTCCATCAGCACATATGGCAATACTTCTTGGCAAAGTTTACGCAACCAGAAGGTTGCTAATGCGAGAAAAGATTTACAGGGCACAGTATTAATACAGTATTTTGTCCTCAAATTTCATAGGATTGAGATGTAAATCACACTATCCCCTCTGATTTTATTCCCTTGGGCAATAAAATGAGAAGGGAGCTAGAGGTGTCAGAATTATGCGTACATCAGGACTGTCCAACTTAACTTTCATACAAAAAAAGGTAGTTTGCCATCAAGTTGACTTCAACCGTGGTGACCCCTGTGTATTAGAATAGAACTGCTCCATCGGGTTTTCAATGGTTGATTTTTCACAAGCAGACCACCAGGGGCTACCACCCAGTGATTCTACACTTAATACAGCATCCAAGAGATTCCCATTAACAATGTTGGGAATTGGAGGGCTATCATGCTATTCTTCAGGTACTCTGGTGATGCAGTGATCGATTAAGCTCATGGCTGCTAACAAAAAGGTCGCCAGTTCAAACTCACCAGCTACTTACTCACTCTTTGGGAGAAAAACGGGGAAGTCTGCTTCTGTAAAGATTACAGCTTTGGAAACCCTATGGGTCAGTTCTACTCTGTCTTATAGGGTCGTGTTAAGTTGGAATCAACTGAATGGCAATGGTTTTAATGCTATTCTTTACTATCTTCTTAGAAACCTAATTTTAGAATTTCATTGTTGGAAGGGACTATGAAATAAACTCCTTAATAATGCTGGTGTAATTAAAATATTTATTTCCAATGACTTGACAGCAAAACAAATAGGTTGGGTGTGGGCTCTGGAGGTATATAGACAGAGCTGGGTTGGAAACCTAGCTCTGCACCTCTTTCATGTTGGCTGATCTTGACTAAGTTACCCTTTGAACCCTACGATCCTCATTGGTAAAACAATGATGTTAACTACTACTCATGGGTTTGCTATATGAGATAAGGTACCCAACAAGCCAGACTCGTTTCCCAACCTATATTATATACAGTACTTCACAATATTAGATTTCTACCTTTCAAGGCAGGGTCTTGATTCTTTTCTAGTTTATAAGAGGCAATTCAGCATGAATAATGCTTACAGTCCAGAATTAGGATAAGGAGTACAATGCTGTCCCCATGACATAATGTGCTGAACAGTAAGGGCATATCTGGTCTGAGAGTTAAGGTCTAGTGGTGTGAGTAAGAAGCTCTGGTGGTGGTGTATTTAAAACATTCATTCAGTGGTTAACCAAAATGTCAGTGGTTCAAACCCATCAGCTGCTCCATGGGAGAAAGAAGTGGCCGTCGGCTTTTGCAAAGATCTACAGCCTTGGAAACCCTATGGGGCAGTTCTACCTTGTCCTATGGGATCGCTATGAGTTGGCGTTGACTTGATGGCAGTGGGTTTGATTTTCTGGTGAGTGTGCTTAGGTACACTTACTTTAGGCAAAGATAAAGGAGTAGCATAGATATAACAACATATCCTCTAGCACAATAAAATCTTTCAATTACAAACTTAAGTACTTCCCAACCTCTGCTGATGAGCAATTTTCTGCATTTAATTTCTACTGAGTAGCAGATCAGACAAGTGGCTAAGAGGATAATCTTAAGAACCAGACTGCTGGTTTTGAGTTCTGACTCTGCTATTTAGTAGTTGTACAAATGTGGGTAAGTTACTTCATCTCTTTATACCTTGGTTTCTGTATTTGTAAATGAAGGACAGTGATAGTACCATCTTCCTATTTGTGAAGATTAAATGAGTTAATATGCAGAAAGTCCTCAAAACATCAAAGAGCCCTCTGGCAAGGACATAGTAAATAAAACAGAAATTTTGTTGTTGCTGTTTATTTCTATCTTCATCATTATTACTGTCATTTACTAGTCCTCTGCCTTCTTCCTAACAGATACTGGAGTATAGAGAGGTTAAGTGGCTTGCTCAAGTCACAAAATATTTCATGACTGTTTAGTAGCACTGACATTTGAATTCAGATCCACATCTTTTCCCAAACCAAGGCTCTATGTCTCCCACTGCTCAGCTTTCCCCTGTTCCTTTCAGTGGATTTATTGTTTTTTCTTCTCTGCCACAGGAAAGCATTTCTCTCAGCCCAGACTTTCTGGGCCCTCAGCTCATACTGGGCCAGCACACTCTGGCCCTTTCACACAACAGATGGAGGGTGGGTATGAAGCTGGCACCTCATACCTGCACCTCTCTCTCTCTCTGCAGGTCACGGTTATCAGGCTCTTTGAAGCATGGAACACTAGAGTGAAGCTACAGGTTATAAGCTGATGAACAAGAGAGAGACAGGGAATATGTTAGGATTGAGGCTCAGGGATAGCAGCAGATCAGAAGCCTGGTTGATGGATGACTGTAACCACAATGTGGCAGGTGTTCCAAAAGCCCATGATGAACAAGATAATCAGAAGAACAGACACTGGGATAACACACACAAGGAAGAAACTCAATAACCATTGTGACTTTTTAGCCTCTAATTCAGATAAAATAAATTTAACAGTGCTCAGCCCAGCCCTGAGAAATGTAGCTTAGAGCACATAAAATGGGGTAGTTGGGGTAGGACCCATTCAGAGAGGAGATACACAGCAGAGTTTGGTAGAGAAATTTCTCTCTAAGAAACTCCTACTCCTGTAGCTAAAGCCCATCTAGTACGTTGTGCTGTTATCTAGTTCCAACCCAGTGGCAACCCCTCTGATGTCAAATTCTTCCCCTCCTGACCTCACTACTGAGGCCACTACACTTGCCCCCATCTTCCCTGAGAGTCCTCCTTTCTTTCAACATCAGCTTAACCTTCCATTCTGGAGCTATCAGCACTCTACTCACCCTGCCTTACAGCTTTTATTCTGGCTCCTATTTCCATGCCCTTCTCTCTTCACTTGTCCACTGGTCCCATTTGTCTTTCTGTCTTTGACTCATATTGCCCCCAGGCATGAGGTATTTCCACCCTCCCAACCTCAGACCTGAGCACACTATCCCCTTTCAAAGCCCTCATTACAAACCAGTTCTCTACCTGCAATTTGGGCTGCTACTCCCCAGTGAGTGGTCAATGGAGCTGGGAAAGAGGCAAAGGCAGAGATCTGAGATTTAAATGCCTGTTCATCTGGGTTAAATGTTTTACTCAAGACAGTCTGTTATCTTAACTATGGCTCAGATGCCTTTGGGAGACTGAGTGTTAAAACATAAAATGAATGATACTGCTTATATGGTGTAGAAAAAATTTAGTTCCTCTGGCTCCTCCTCCATTTTGGGGCACACTAGAAGTGAAGATCTTTGGGAAGAAGGAAAACTCATATGATCTCCTTCAGTTTTTCACTCTAGTGTCTGTCAACCTTTAAGACCCTGGTTATCTTTTCCTCAATCTAAACTATTTCCCTGCAGTGAGGTTTAAATCTATTTCCCTTATTTCATTCTCAGAGACAGCAGTGGCTTGATATAAATTTTCATTCATGAGGATGGGAATGAATTTGTTCATTAGTCTTCTCTTCTCTTCTCTAGGATGCATATAATTCAATCTTTTTGTTACCTTTCCCAATTTTCTAAACCATTTGGCCCTCTCAAGTCTCTAACACTCCATACCCCACCTAAATAGAGTTTCTATCACCTTAATCTCAGATTATAATGCCCTGTGCTCAGTACAGTTAGCTCACTGTACAGTTCTAGCAATGTGATTAGCCAGTTCATGAACTAAGTCTTTTGGTTACTCTTGGTGGGTTTATATAACCAACTATCTGCCTTTTGATCTTTTTGCAGCCTAACACCCCAAGTGAAAACGTACGGAAATTGGCCAGGGAAGTAAGAGTCAGGGCAATCCATTTGGCACTCATTAAAGCATTGGTGGGCAAAGGATGGACACCCATGACTCTGTGCAGTCCATGGATTAACTGTGGTTTGTTCCAACATGCATCTGTTCTTAATGCAAAACAGAGCTACAAAAACTTCAACCATATTATTTTGTTACTGGAATGCTTTATCTTATTTATTTTTATCCCCCAATATTACACAAGAAGGAAAGAATCTCAACATGAATCCATGCAAGTTGGATGCAGGTATATCCCACTTTTCGAAAGTTCGCTTTACATTGCTTTGCTTTTAAGAAAGACCGACATTAGTACCCATTTGCTAACTGAAGGAAATCCAAAGAGGATTTTTGCTTTCCTGAAAAAAGGTGAAAAATGAAACTAGCATTCACCATTCGTTTTACAACGAGCCATTAAAGAGGCAGCACACACCCTGAGCAGCAAGAGTAGCACGGCCAAGCTCCTTCCCTGGGAACTACACTCCACATTCAGCCACCAAAGTTTTGAACTGTGCCTGTGCACATCTATGGTTTATCTTGATTTGTTCTGTGCATTTGTTGGCAAGATGTGTCCTAAGGTATTAGAAAAGCTGAGAGCTTGTGAAAGTGCTACACAAAATGACGTAACCAAGTATTACGAAAGTGGTGAGTGAAGTAAAAACATGGTAGGTGTGTTGTACTTGCCTGCATCTAACATTTATACTATTTACACACAGACAGAAAGAATCTTGAAAGTGGCCAAAGTAACTATTATTTCTTCTTCTTTTCTTTCTTTCTTCCTTCTTCTTTTTTTTTTTAAACTACAAGGTAGTGTAAAAGATTTTATATCTTATTTGGTATGATTTGATAGGTTGTTTTTTAGATCTGGGAATGCTCAAAATTTTTTCCCCTGTAAATTAATGGTAATTGTTTCTTTGCTTTATGCCATTTCAGCTTCTGAAAGGCTTCATAGGAATGCTCTACTTTTGAGTAGTGAGAGAAACCTGTAGTCACTTTAACACCACCAACCACAAACAGAGCTCTAGTTTAAACCAGTTGCCTGCAAATTCTCCTTGTAGAATGCAAATGTATCAATAACCTCCTATCATCGCAACATCCTCTAGATGTCACCTTGAGAACATTCCAGGATGGAAAAAGATTGCTCTTCACCACACAGAGAACTTGAAACATATTTAAAACTCTGCAGGCCTGTATTGATGGGCTGATTTAAAAAAATCATTTCCAATCACCTCAAAATTAAGTTTAATTCCTAAAACGATCTAATTTTCTTTCTGAGAGATTTTCCTTAAGGCTTCCTCCACCACCAGAAACAAAAACAAAAACCTTCCTTTAAGAAGCCCTGATGGATCCTGATATTTTCTAAATACAACTTTCTACCCCAAGTCCTCCTGCCACATTCTCTGTTTTCCAAGGCTGCTCTTCTCATTACCTGAGGCATCTGAGAGACAAAAAACCAAAAAAGAAAAACCAAACTCACTGTCATGGAGTAGGAGCCGACTCATAGTAACCTCTCCTTGGGTTTCACTAGGGAAGTGGATTGCCCTATCTTCCTTCTGAGGAGTAGCTGGTGGGTTTGAACTGTCAGCCTTCAGGTTAGCAAGCAGTCAAATGCCTCAGGCACTATGGCACCTGAGCTCCCTCTGAGAAATAAGAGTCTAGCAAATTTGAAAGCAGAGCTTTGAACCAGTTCATACCAGTTCAACCTCCTGCTGAGAATCTGCCTCTTCACCCCAGATATACTGAATCAGAATCTATATTTTAACAGTAAGAATCACCAGGGGATCTTGTTAAAATGTAGATTCCAATTCAGCATGTCTGGGGTGGAAAGGCAGATTCTCAGCAAGGGGTTGAATGAGAATGAACCGGTTCAAAGTCCAATTTTAAAGGCAGAAATGAGTTATTCATGGAATATTCAGAGCTGATTCTGAACAGATGATTATCCTATCAATTGTTTCTCTTTGTTATGTCAAGTCTATATTGTTGTTGTTGTTATTTGCCATCGAGTTGGCCCCACTCATGGTGACCCCTCCTTGGGTTTCCAAGGCAGCATCACTACGGAAGTAGGATTGCCCAACCTTTATTCCCAGGAGTGGCTGGTGGATTTGAATCGCCAGCCTTTTGGCTAGTAGTCAAATGCCTTAGGCACTACAGGAGGCCAATAACTGACTACTTGGCCATAGGTTCATTCAAACCAAATGAGCTGTAAGGAAATTCATTACAGATTTTAAATAACTGAGCACATTAAATCAATCTGGAGACAGGGCAAGAAATAGAGGAGGGCTTTTACAAATGACTTCAGAGAGACTTGCGTTATCTCTTGTGTTATTTCATTTAATAGACACAGACTTAGCCTAGGGGTGAGTTTTTAAAAAACTACATAAAAGTCTAGGAAAACTTTTATGTAGTTTTTGTTACATGGACAGTCATGTCTATGTAACAAAACTAATTTCCTTTGTACAGAAGATCTGCAGAGCTAGTCTAATACAACTTCTAAGAGGACTTTTCTAGTAACTGAAACTTAATTGAAAAAATGAGAGAGACTCCAGAGATAAATAAATGGAACTGAAAAGAGAAAAATTACAAACTCACAATGCTAAAATTGCCCCCCAGCTCTCTGAGGCATAGCACACAATGTCTATGGAAGACAACTGCTGGCAATTCCTACAGCTGTGCTATCAGTCTGCTTTAAAGTATGGGGCATAATTCAAGCATGCTCTCTGGTTACTAATGGATGACTTCCATTACTATGTGCTGATGTTCTTGCTGTTGTTAGGTGCTCCTCAAGCAGTTCTAACTCATTGTGACCCTAGATACACAACAGAACGAAATACTGCTCAGTTGTGCACCATCCCCATGATTGTTGACATGGTTGAGCCCATCATTGCAGACCTGTGTCAATCCTATCTCATTGAGTGTGTTTCTCTTCTTCTCTGGCCCTCTGCTTTACTAAGCATGATGTCCTTCTTCGGGGACTGGACCCTCTTGATGACACATCCCAAGTAAGTGAGATGTAGTCTTGCCATCTTTGCTTCTAAGGAGCATTTTGGATGCACTTCTTCCAAGATTTGTTCATTCTTCTGGCAGTCCACAGTATATTCAATATTCTTTGCCAATACCATAGTTCAAATATATCAATTCTTCAGTCTTCCTTATTTATTGTCTATTTTTCACACACACGAGATGACTGAAAATACCACAGCTTGTGCCAGGTGCACCTTAGTCCTCAAGGTGAAATCTTTGCTTTTTAAGACTTTAAAGAGGTCCTTTGCAGAATATTTGCCATATGTAATACACTGTCTGGTTTCTTTACTGCTGATTCCATGGGTGGTGATTGTGGATCCAAGTAAAATGAAATATCCTTGACAACTTCCATCTTTTCTCTGTTTATCATGATGTTGCTTATTGGTCCAGTTGTGAGGATTTTTGTTTTCTTTGTGTCAAAGTATAAACTATGCTGAAGGCTATAGTCTTTGATCTTCATTAGTAAGTGCTTCAAGTCCTCTTCACAGCAAGCAAGGTTGTGTCATTTGTATATTGCAAGTTGTTAATTAGTCTTCCTCCAATCCTGATGCCACATTCTTCTTTACACAGCCCACCTTTCTGGATCATTTCCTTAGCATACAAACTGAATAAGTATGGTGAAAGGCTACAACCCCATACATACCCTTCCTGATTTCAGACCATGCAGTATCCTCTTATTCTGTTCAAACAATCACCTCTTGGTCTATGTACAGGTTCTGCGTGAGCATAATTAATAACAAAACAAAAACACTCAAACCCACTGTCTTGAGTTGATTCTGACTCATAGTGATCCTACAGGACAGGGTAGAACTGCCCCACAGGGTTTCCAAGGCTGTAAATCTTTATGGAAACAGACTGCTTCATATTTCTCCCATGAAGTGGCTGGTGGGTTTGAATTGCCAACCTTTTAGTTAGCAGCTAAATTCTTTAACCACTGTGCTACCAGAGCTCCTTGAGCATAATGAAATGTCCTGGAATTCCCATTGTTCACAATGTTATCTATAATTTGTTATGATCCATACAGTTGAATGATGCATACTCAACAAAATACAAGTAAACATTTTTCTGGCATTCTCTCCTTTGAGCCAAGATCATCTGACATAAGCAACGATATCCCTCAGTCCACATCCTCTTCCAAATCTGGCT
This sequence comes from Orycteropus afer afer, assembly GCF_000298275.1. NCBI lineage: Eukaryota > Metazoa > Chordata > Mammalia > Tubulidentata > Orycteropodidae > Orycteropus > Orycteropus afer. The sequence goes on along the minus strand of NW_006921650.1, from coordinate 1,585,583 downwards.
TGAATTTCTGGCAGCTCCCCATTGATGTACTCCTTCTACTGTTTTTGAGTTCCTGTCAACAAACTTTACTTGCATGTGATATGAATGATACTGTCTGATGATTTCCACATTCTGGTGGATCACCTTCTTTGGAATGGGCACAAACATGGATGTCTTCCAGTTGGTTGGCCAGGTGCAGACACTTACCACTGCTTTCCACAGGACAGCAACTCTCAGAGAATGGGAGAACAAAAAACCACCTGTCTTAGAGAGCTGAGAGTTCTTTAGAAATAATCTTCATTCTGGTTCCCTAGGAAACTAATTCCAAATACAAAAACATGTTTTTTTTAGAGATTGTTATAAGACAAAAAGGAAAGATACTTTCTCATTTGATTATAAGGACATATGCTGTAAGAACCTTCTTTAGGGACCAACTGCCAACTGTTTTTTTAAAAGTATAAATTAAGGAAACTTTAAAATAGGGAGAAAGCTTACTGATGCAACATGCCCAAATTATCTACTCAGGGATTATTAGCAATTATATACGTCTTGATGCAGAAAAATTATAAAGTAATCAAAGTTCTACAATAGGAAAAAGATACATGTTCAATATATTTTGAAACATGTTTACATATTAGAGACGTATGCTGACACCTACTTAGACATTGTTAGCTGAAGCGTTAACAGCAGCAATTCTAAAATTTTCAAAATTAAAATTTAAGTTTTCCTCTGAAATAAAAATTTTCAAAAATATAATTATATTTTCCAAGAAATCTATAATCAAAGAATCACACCCATATATTTTATATCTTGACAGGGCATCAAACCAGTTCAATTCCCACTGAGAATTTCCATTTCTACCCCTGATAAACTGAATCAGAATCTACATTTTAACAAGATCCCTAGGTATTCTTATGTATACATTTTATAAGAATCACTTGGGTATCCTGTTAGAATGCAGATTCTGGCTCAATATATCTCAGGGTAGAAATGCAAATTCTCAGCAGGGGGTTGAACCAGAATGAAATGGTTTGAAGCCTTCCTTTGTACAAGTTAAAATACTGATTCTCAGAAATACAATTCTTGTTTCTATTATAATTGCTTCATTTGTAATAATGGTTTCCTATGAATTATCCACATTTTCATGTGATTGCTCTTTTGCTCAATAATGAGCATTTACAAATACACAGTTAAAAACCAAATCAAACCTGTTGCTATTGAGTGAATTCTGACTCACAGCAACCCTATAGAACAGTGTAGAACTGCCCCATAGGGTTTCCAAGGTCATAAATCTTTACGGAAGCAGACTGTCACATCTTTCTCCACTGGTGGGGAGGCTGGTGGGATCAAACTACCAACCTTTCGTTTAACAGTAGAGTACTTAACTAGTTTGCCACCAAAGACCAGTTACACACAATTATTCATTAATGAGCTTATGCAAGGCACTAAAGGGAATTGAGATAAATAAAACTTGGTTCCTGACCAATCAAGAATAAGAATAAATCTTTTTCATAGAAACCTTGTACATCATCATTTTTTTTTTAACCTGAATTGCTAATCACTTATTTGCTCTCAAAATCCAAATTACAGAATGGAACTAAACAAGCTTTATCTTAAACCCTTTGTTTTAAAATTGTCTACTAGACACTGAATTGTATACTTACAATGGCTAGAGTGGCAAGTTTTGTGTTATACATGTTTTACAATAACAAATGGAAAAGAAGTACAGGGAGACACCAGAAATCCTAAAGCCATGCAAGGAACTACTTAATCTAAAATTGGAGAAGATCTTAATTTGGACAAGGATCCCAAGTATCATTTTGCCTTATTAGATTTTTTATTTCTCCTTCCATGTTGCTTAAGGGACCATATCAGACCTTTCTTGGGGAGGGAACTGTGTTTAACACTAACCCAGGTTTTTAAGTCCTGGATCATTATGCTCTTGAAGGAAGTAGGAAATGGAAAAAGCTCAAATTCCCCAAGAAGGACTGAGGATCACTGTGTTTACTCTTGAAAGCCTTCTCACAGGGCATTTATGGGAGAAAAATGCTACTGCAGGGTAAAAATGTTAGGTGCTCAATAAATATATATTTAATAATTGTTATTATTAAAACCTGATAAACCTTAAAAAAAGATATCCACTAGAAAAGGTAAGAAATCAGGGAGAAATGAACATAGGCAGCTCCCAGAACTAATCTTCTTATACTCACACTCTACTTATCATCCCTCTGACAGACAGCTGGGGCCCTTGCCCTGAGGGTTTAGGCACCAAACCAGGTTAGATAAATGGCCATTTCTAAACCAGGTAATGCTGAAAAGCTCTCTCTTTGGTGTTCTGAATGATCCCCAGTTTCCATCTAATATGCTAGCTTACTGTCCTTCCCTGAGGAGTTAAAACCAGTCCCTCAGGTCATACAGATGTAATAACCAAAACAGCAAGGGGTTTATGGGATGGCCCCCATCAGGTCAGCACTAAAGTTAGAACTCAGATTAGAAACCAGTATGCTTTAAGCTGTTGTCTCTATGGGGTCAAAAGGGCAGGTGGTGGGAGGGAAGTCTAAAGGCAACCAACGATCAGGACCTGGCAGGAATGCTCAAGGAGGAAAGAGAAGGACTCAAAACGAAAAACTAAACAAAACCACAAATCAGGGCAAGCTAACGAAAGACACTCAGCAGGAGAAAATGTCCCAATTTTAAAAGCATAAACTGACAATGAAATCAATACCAAGAAAAGTCCCTAAAAGTAATGTGTGAAGCACCACCAAAGCTCAGACTTCTTTCCAGACTCAAGGCTCTAAGCTCTCCCAGAAAACCACCCATAGGAACAGGTAAAGTAGACCTTTGCCTAAGCCACTACAAAGCAGGAATGGTGACATTAACCTTGTACTGTTTGAGAGACATTTCATTTGCAAGGGTGGTGGGGGAGAGAGTATTGCAAAAGGAAGGCAGTGACCCTGTAAGGGTCATCATCAATCACCTGGGGTCAAAGACCTTCTAAATTGTAAGAAGAGGCAGAGAAAAGATCAAAAGGCCTTTGATGGGGGTTTATCTACCTACACAACAGAATCTGCAAAATGGGAGTCTGAAATCTTCCAGCTTCTAAGGCGAGAGGCTTCAAGAGAGGTTTTTGTTTGTTTGCTTAGTTGGTTGTTATTTCTTTTTTTTCTTTTTAAATAAAACTTGGGTGCTTATGATGAGAGACTAGAGTCAGCAGATGGCAGAAGAGGCCTAGAGGCACAGACTCACATGGCTGCCAGTTTTATGGTCTGTCTCGGCAGAGTATTAAATACTACTTTCTTGTCCTAGAGCAAGTACCAAAAGGAGAGCGCAGGGAAGACTCCGCTAGCTCTGCAGTTGCCACGCGGCAGAGTGGCTCAGCCTGAGCTGCCTTCCAACACTGTATTTTAACTGATGCAAATATACTTACTTCTTTTCTCTTTGTAGAAGGCAACTACAAAGAGAGAGGTTGGACCAGGACCATCCTTTTGTTGTTGTCCCAGTGTCAAAAATTTGGCTGTCATGGGAATAAAGTCCTATGTCTTTAGGCCGATGCCAGTGGAAAAACAATCAGGGTCTATGGACCGTTTCCCCAAGGGATGATATACTTTTTGCTACTTTGACTATTGCTTAATAAACTTTAGATGATTAAAGAAATAGATGGGTATAAAAGGATAACCTGGCCAGATAGTGTGTAAACTCCACTGGGTTCAGAGTCAACTGTAACTCAGAAAGAGGAAGTAAAGAAGGGCTCAACTGGGCCCTTGGTTACCTGCTTGACCATTAGACACTTCTGTGGTGTACTAGAGGTGGATCATTCATTAATCCTGAGTAGGCTTCATCCTGTTCCCAAGGTGCCTTTGCCAATTAGCTGGTGACTGGAATACTTGAAGGTCCTTAGATAGAGCAAACAGTTTGCCCTCAACTACTAACCTAAAAGTTAGTGGTTCAAACCTACCCAGTGGATTGCAGAAGAAAGGTCTGATGATCTGCTTTGGTTAGATTACAGCCAAGAAAACCCTATGGAACAGTTCTACTCTGTAACGCATGGGGTTGCCATGAGTCTGCATCAACTTGATGGTAACAGGTTTGGTTTGGTTTTGATTGGAGTACTTAAGGAAAACAAGCAACATGAATCTTTTAAAAACTCACAGAAGATGGTTATAAAAGATTATTTTATTATTTAAAGAACTGAAACATACTATCTGGTGACATAGTGGTTAAG
>NW_006921650.1:1576685-1581282 GCF_000298275.1 Orycteropus afer afer | reverse complement strand
AACCAGAAGGTCAGTGGTTCAAACCCACCACCTGCTCCAGAGGAAGATGAGGCAATCTTACTTCTGTAAAGATTTACAGCCCTGGAAACACAATGGGGGTCGCCATGAGTCAGAATCCAGTCAATGGCAGTGGGTTTGGTTTTTAAGTTTGGTTACAGACCAATATAAATGGCTTTCAGATTATGGGCTGTTTTGATTTAGCCATGCCCACGCTGCCTCTAGCCTACTCCCATTAGCATGGATAATTGAGAATCTGCTGTATTTCCATTTTAATGCAGTCTCTCTAATACATTTCAGGCATGCAGATGGGAAATCAACTTTGACTATTTTTTAACCTTACAGGAATTTAGCACATGGCACTAACCTCTATACAGTCCAAAGAAGCCTTCATAGCGTAGCACTTTCTTAAAGCAGTCAAAGCTGTTTTTATACATAAGTTCTCCCACAAAAGAGCCAGTTGATCGTTGGTTTTGCATTCGAGTTTTCACAAGATCGATAGGATACACAGCGGTGGCTCCAACAGCTAAAGTAAAATAATACCAACATGTTAGAAGGAATTAAAGTCAGTCAGAGGAAGGAGAAGGTAGTAAAGCCAAAGAGAAGACTGATAAAAGAAAGAAAGAAATTTTCCATGTACTGATTTTAAAACTATTCTTTCTTTCTATACCCCAATAACAATTGTGGATTTAAGTATCCCCTGATAAAAGGATGTCATAGTTGGTTTAAATTAAAATCACAGCACCACAACCTAACCCCATTATTAACCTGTCTTTTGGAGAGCTTGTCTTCAGATACACAAGGGAAAATGCCACTTGTAAAGTTCCTGATCATATGCAGGTATGGAAAAAAGTTCCCCTGCTTCTCATCCCACCTCATAGCAACTAACTGGGTGGCAACTGGATCCATGAAAGACTAGAGAAGGTTTTGTCCTTTAATACTTCAAGGCAGAAAATCAGGGAAGAGATAAGAGGAACAATACAAATGAAACTTTTGCATTCATCCATGACTAACCTCCAGCAATAGAACCCAGGGCAAACCTGTAAGCTGATTCTGCAACCTGCAGGAGAACTGGTCGAGCTGTGTCTCCTGAGGCCTTCTGCTTTGCGTGAATAGCAATTGGAGGGCATGGAGACAGGAGATAGAAAAAAGGAGGACAAAGTGAGTACATTCTGTATATAAAAATTAGTCACTGAGTTCTAAATCTATGACACAACAAAAATGTCTGAGAGGAAAACAGAGTTTGATTCCCTATGTTGTCATTAACGAAGGGTCATTATTACTGTTGATGTTTAAAATCAAGTAACATAATGAAAGCCCCCATTTGAAAGAGAAATCTGGTAATAAATATCTAAACCCTTAAAGCATGCATGGCCTCTGATCCTGTACTTCTATTTATTAAAAGTTAAGTACAAAATAATCATATATGCAAGCAAGGATGAAACTTTTAGAGTGTTAAAAAGCAGTACTGGTTTAAGTGCAAAAACCTTTGGAAATAACTTAAATGACCAAAAATAAAGAGCTGGTTAAAAATAATGGTATAGTTATTAATTGAAGGAGCACAGCATCAAAAATTATGATGTAAATGATATTTGGTGTTAAGAACAATGTTTATTAAAAAAAAAAAGTTTATAAAAATTATAAATGGAAACATAGGCTAAAAAATAGATGGTAGGTACACGAGTATTTGTTATATATTTTCTTAACCTTGTTCTGTCTGAAATATTTCAGGATGCATTTCTGTGAAATTAGCTTTTAAGTCTATATACAATAAGATGTCATTTTGATTATAATTATTTGTGGGTTGATATATGCATATAAAAATAATGCTAACATTTTGGCCACCTACCCCAGAAAAATATTCAAAATATTTACATTGGCTACAACTAGGTGGCTGGATTAATGGTGATGGTTATTTGCCTCCCTCTTTGGTCCATCTTTTCTCAGTTCATACATCAGGTCAGTCAGTTGTTGTTCTGTTGTTCTTCTGACCTGCTATCTTTACAGCGTTTCTGATGCCAGATCATTTCAAAGTATTGCACTTGTCTGCCCATATAAATAAAATAGTAATTTTATGCCAGACAGACTTATCAAATGAAGGTGATATATAGTTGGTATTTAATAAATAACTAATGCAAGAAAAAATACATTCAATAAAATTTGTTTTCAAAAGCCATGATAATGAAAATCAGCAAACAATGAAAGTCCCAGCTATCAACCCACTGAATTTTAGTTGCTGTCAATGTAACACAAGTCCAATACAATGAGATAATTTGGAATCTCCTTCAAAATCATTTAACGGGAAACAGTTTCACATAAAAATATGCATCTTTCAGAATGTAAAATATTTCTTCTGCAAATTCTATGGGGTGTTTCCAACTCTATCTCTGTATAGATGGAAATCAACAGTAACTTCATTTTGATAGATGCATCCATAAGAAAAGCACAATTTTATTTATACAATACGGATATAAAGACACAATACTTAGGTCTGGCATCAAAATACTCTGGAAATTATGAGGGAAGGGGAATCTACCACTACCTCTGATTCTTTATCTAAAAAAACCACAAATAATTTATTTCCCTTTTCTTAGGCTAGAAATGTAGCATGTTCTTGAAAAGAGGCAAGAAGGATTCCTCCTCCTTCACTCCCCCCCCTCCCTTCTAAGATGAATGTTTAAAGTGCCACATAGCACTGGAATAGGCAGCTCTCTGCTTCCCAGGTGAACGGCCTTCCTTGTTCCCGTTTGTGAATGCCGTCATGCCCACTAGGATCCTCGAAGTAATGCATATCCCAGGCGCGGCCATCCTGATGCTTTAAACCTCCAAGCAGCAGCCAATCATTTCCTGCTGTAAATCTCATCAATCTAGTCTAACCCTTACCCGGCCAGTATCAACAAGCACCCATCACAGACTCTCAGAAGCTACAAAAGATATAAAGGAAAAATTGTGGGATACCACTGCCAGCTGCAGAACAGAGGGGATCTAAGAAAAAAACCTCTGCTTTTTCTTAATCCCCAAATTTCTACAACAGTTAGTAGCATGCAGATGAAGAGATAATCATCTCTTAAGCAGTGTTTAGAAATCAAAGGCAGGGCAGACACACTGCTTCCACCTCTGCACGTGATTATACCCTTCTCTCTCCTGCACTCAGGAAAATCTGCTTCCTCTTTTAACAACGGCCAGCTGGTTTCCCAGAGGTGCCTCGTTTAGGATTTGCTGAGCGCATACCCACCACTTTAAGTTACGTGCGGCACACAAAACTCACCACTGCATTTGGGTGGGAGAGATCTGAAAGGAGGGGGTCCTGGCTTAAGGCCTGACAGTCCTAAAAATGTAGCCCGCATCAACCCATTGTGGTCAAACTGGCGTCTCTGTATAGACCCAGAGCTCCAAGCCAAAAAAATGTTAAGTCTCACAGGATTCAGAGATGGCTTTGCCTTAAAGGAGGTATTTTTCTAGGACGACGCTCGTCTATGAGTGGATTTATTTTACAAACACCGTGTAAGCACAACACATGCAATGAAGGCCTTTATTCTCTACTCCAGAGCTATAGAAGGCTGAGCAAGAGTTAAAGGAGGAAGTCTCACGTTTTGAGTTTCTTACTCCTACAACTTCAAGAGATTGGTTTCTGTTAACCATAAAATAAAATTTAGCATTCCTAAAATTGTTTCCACATAACTTATGAATCCTTTCACAGAGAAAATAGGTCTAAAAGCCTTCAAACTAGGACCCCAGACTAAACAAAATTATCTCATTTTGATATTCAGAAAAACGGAAGGCATGGCAGTTAGACAATGCACCGACGAAGTACCTCTCTAAGGAGCAAAGATGGCTTTCATTTAGCAATGCCCAGCTGCTGGCAGTGACAACAGCACCAAAACAGGGCTCCTTCCCCACTTTTCTCAACAAGGGATTCGGAGAAGTAAGTATCTATGTACTTCTGGAGTGCTAGGTTTCCAATTCAGTTAGTAAACCATCCTGTCTTTGAAAAGAAACAAGTAAGTGCCAAATATCTTTTAAACAGAACATCTCCAAGTACTTTCTTTCAGTCTTTTGAAATTATCTGGATTTGAGTTAACTGGTAAGTTAGATACCAATGCCAAAAAGGCAATTGCTAATGAAAAGAGGTTGGGGTGCTCTATTAGAGAAAAACCAGGAAGTAAGTTTGGTCCTCCTTACCCACCTGCCTCTGGGCCTCAGCCAAGTTGAAGGGCAGAGTTCCTTCTTCCAGGGGAGCAATTCTTTCAATGTCTGCTAAGGTCATTCGTCTGGAGGAAAAACAAACACAAACAACAATAAGAATACTAATTTATTACAATGTATATGATGGAATTTTAAAACGATCCTTTTTCCCTCCCATATTTCAGAGTAGCCTTAATTGTTTTTCTCTGGGTTGCTGCCCAACTCCCAACCTCCTTTTATTAAGCTGATTAAAAAAAAAGCAAAAAGCAAAAAAAAAAAAAAAAAAAAGCCAACTTACCCCCGTGGCTCATATAAATCTGCTAACTGAAACAAGATGTCAACTTCCATGGGTGTAACCTGACCAAATTTCTGAGCTGCCAGAACAAACTCCTCTGTATGGAAAAAAAAAAAAAAA
>NW_006921650.1:1569586-1576042 GCF_000298275.1 Orycteropus afer afer | reverse complement strand
TCTAAGGCATTTGTCTGCTAACCAGAAGGCTGGCGGTTCAAACCTACCAACCACTCCTCAGAAGGAAGACTGGGCAATCTACTTCTGTAGAGATATTGCCTCAGAAACCAAAGGAGGGGTTGATGGGAGTCAAAATCGACTTGATGGTAGTGAGTTTTAATTTAGTTCAAGTTCTAGCAAAATCGAGAATACTAAAAAAAAAAAACTTAACATTTCCCTCATTCAAAGGCTGTCTTCAGTTCATTTAAAACCTGCTGAAGATGAATTTTTGTTTGCTTTTGTTTGTCTGCTCAGGAAATTGAGAATATGCATATAACATATAGTAATATGTGTCAACATATAGTAATACATGTCACTGGGATAGAAAAATCCATTAACATAATCTCTTGGTTGTCCTCTAAACTTTAGTAGTAATACCCTAAGATACTTTCAGACAAGAATTCAGAGATGTTCTCACTTACCCTTTGTCACTTCTACATCTTTTCTGTTGCCAGCTAGAGTACTGTAGATCTTTCTAATGAGTTCCATGTTGTTAAGGAGCGAATTAAATCCATTAAAATAGGAGAAACTAACTTGATGGGATGTGGTACCTCCAGCAGCCTCAAATAAGTTGAAAACAAGAGAGGAAAGAAGAAAAATAAACAAAGGATTCATGGGATGCAGAAGATTCAGAAGTACCTATTTCAAATGCTTCTTTAGAAGTAATCTGAGAATGCATGCAGAAGAAGAAATGGTCATGATTATTTTCTTTTACATTTAAAAAAAAAAAAAAGCTATAAATGATTTTTAAAAGTAACTGCAACTAATCATGACCAGAACTTGCACTCTCCACATAACTCCTAGAAAACTAAATAAATGCATGTGTAGGATTATAACGACAGGACCAGTAGTAATTTACAGAGTTCGAATTTCAATTGGAAATGTTTTATAAGTTGGTTTATTTCATATAATGAGCAAATCTTAAGGGCTTATGCATGCAAAACTATATTATACACACTCACAGATGCAAAACTATATTATAGAAATGCAGACATAGTATGAAAAGTGGTCAATCTAACATTAATATCAAGACTTGTCATGTTACTTAAAACTAGCAATAAATAATCATTTAAGCACAGACTTTACCTTGGTGGGATTTCTAGCAAACAAGTGTATTATGGTAAAATTATGAGATGTCATATGCTTTGATGAGGGTTAAGACTGGTTGGAATTCTGATAATCAGAATTTGTAAGAAACCATATATCTTCACAAGGGACAAAGAAAATAGACAGCATGTCTATTATGAATGAGACTTCAGTTTGGGGTTTCAAATTCTAGGCTTCCCTAACAAGGCAAAATATTTTCATTAGGAAAGCACTTCTTTATAAGGTAACAACCACATAAATCTTCACTTAGTAATCATTTAAAATAGCTGACATGAGAGTTTAAAATGGGGTAAGAAATGGGGGCCAAGAGAAGGAGCCAGATTAACATAATGCCAAAGAGGAAAAGGCCATGTGAGGATGCCACTTCTTCAAAAAGGGGCATCAGGAAAAAAAAGTAAAAGCAAAAGCCTATTTTGGTAAGCACTTGGGGAAATTCAGATGATGAAACACTCAAAGTGTTCTCCCTGGGATTAATCAAAGGAGAGTTAGCATTGGGCAATGGTTCCCAGATCTGAGTGATCATTAGAAGCATCTAGTAAGCTTTAGAAACTACAGATTCCAAGACCTCACCACCTATAGATACTGAAATCAGTAGCCTTCAAAGAGACCTTGGAATATGTGTCTTTTCAGTTATCCCTGGTGATTCTGATGCTCCGTTATCAAAGACTGGGAACATTGTAAGATGTCCCTGGGATCCATGAGGTAAGGATAGTGGCTAGACAACCACCAGGCTGGAGGCCTCATGATAGATAACAACAGGGCTATCATTTCTGCCAATGGAGCCTCAGCACATACATGTTGAATGAATGAGTGAAGTCTGGAGTTCCCATTTCTCGCACTACTCTAGTAAGCAAATATAGGTATGTGCAATTTTTTTTTTTTAAATGTTTGCATTGGAGACCAGATAGAAGTGGAGACCTACATTTGACATATATCAACATATAAAGAAATATTAACACAAAATCACAAATTTGATTTTTCTTTAACCAGTTAATACATTTTCCTAAAATATTCCCTATTATTTAGGAAGAAAAAAAAAATTCACTGAAACTCACCAAAACACAGCTGTTAAGCACGGTAATGTATGATGTTACATTAAGAAAATGTTAGTGTTTAAATAGAAAATCCACATGTAATTTATAAGAATTATCCTTATAATCACTTATTTACTGAGCTTAAACTGGGTAGAATAAACTGCTTTATTAGGGCAAGCTGTTTACAACTTACAGCTACTAGACATTCTTCTACAAAAGGTGTCAGGACATGGGGGCGGATGGTAACCATAATGTCTCGGAAGTCAAGGGCTGTGACTCTTCCAGTCCTGGCATTGTCCCGTTGCACAAATGCTTGCTTTGCATGTTCCAATTGCATTTCCTACAAATAAAGGTGAAATACTTTATGCTTCTCACTTAATTACTACAAATGACTGGTCATTTTTAAACTAGGATGTAGAAATATAAATTACATCTTGATTTAACAAGGTACCACCTGCTTGTTAAACAGTGCCCCCAATCAACTGTCTCCTTCCAAGAGAGAAAAATTTGCTTTAACCAGTGAACAGGTCTTGAGAAAATAAAGTTCACTTTAAATCTCCTATCTGAAGAAACCCAATTATCTGTGTGCTGTCCTTGAGTCCAAGGACACAAAGGAAATAAAAACTGGAATGAAGTTTGGTAGGTTCAAAGATCTGGCCAAATCCAGGTGATGCAGATAATGAAAGAAAAATGCCTGCAGGGACATTAATCTTTCTCCAAGGAAGAAAGAAAGAGTCTAAAGTCAACCTGGTATAAACATGACTTAACAACAGACTGGAAAGAGACGTTCTCCTCTGGAATACATGATTCCTTACCTCCAAGGTGTGGGTTTCCGAACTTTCTACTGGTATTTTGGGCTGGGTAAGTCTTTGTTGTGGGGGTTGTTTTGTGCATTGCTGGAGGTTTAGCGACATCCCTGGCTTCTCTCCATTTGATACCAGTAGCATGACAACCAAAAATGTCTCCAGATATTACCAAATGCCCCTTGGGGAGGAAAATCACCCCAATTGAGGACCACAGCTAAAGAAGAAGGAGTTGGATAGTATGTGGGTCAGAGGAGGCAAAACCATGGCAATACTTTTGGATATATGTTTTAATTCATATGCTGTAAGGACAGGAAGCCCCATCTAAGAGCGCTGTTGCTATTTCCAGGGAGTAAGTATACATACCATATAAAACATAGCCTCCCATCAAAAACCAGTTTAAGCCATGTAGGAGAAGCACCCCTTTTGCAGAGAGCATTTTATTACCTTCCATTTTATTATTGGAGTTCTGGCGGTGTAGTGCCTAAGGCACTTGACTGCTAACCAGAAGGCTGGGGGTTCAAACCCACCAGCCACTCCTTGGAAGAAGATTGAGTAATCTACTTTCTAGTGATACTGCCTCGGCAACCCAAGGAGGGGTTGCTATGAGTCAGGTCCGACTTGACATCACATAACACAACAATTTTATTATTACTTCCTCCAAGACATAGTTGTTTGTTCTTCTTGTAGACCATGGTATTTTCAATATTCTTCACCAACACTACAATTCAAATGCATCAATTCTTTGGTCTTCTTTATTCATTGTCCAGCTTTCACATGCATATAAGGCTATTGAAAATACCACGGTTTTGGTCAGGTGCATCTTGGTTTTCAAAGTATCATCTTCGCTCTTTAACATTTTAAAGAGATCTTTTGCAGCAGATTTGCCCAGTGCAACACCTCATTTGATTTCTTGACTGCTATTTTCATGAGCATTGATTGTGGATCCAAGTAAAATGAAATCCTTAACAAGTTCAATCTTTTCTCCATTTATCATGATGTTACTCATCGGTCCAGTTTTGAGAATTTGGGTTTCATAAACAGTTCTCCCAAGCAACAATCTCCTTCCAAGAGAGGAAACTTTGCTCTGACCAGAGAACACATCTTGAGAAAATGCAGTCTACTTTTAATTTTTAAATTAAAAAATTGTACACCCTAACATGGCTGTAGTGTTTGATCTTCATCAGCAAGTGCTTCAGAATTTCTTCATTTTCAGCAAGCAAGGTTCTGTCATCTGCATATCTCAGGTTGTTAATGAGTCTCCCTCCAATCCTGATGCTGTGTTCTTCTTCATATAGTCCAGCCTCTTGGATTATCTGTCCAGCATACAGATTGAATAACTATGGTAAAAGCATACAGCCCTGATGCACACCTTTCCTGATTTTAAACCATGCAGTATCCCATCATACTGTTCCAATGACTGCCTCTTGGTCTATGCACAGGTTCCTCATGAGTGCAATTAAATTATCTGGAATTCCCATACTCCACACTATTATTCCAAATTTGTTAAGTCCACACAACTGAATGCCTTTGCACAGTCAATAAAACACAGATGTCAATAAAACACAGATAAATAGCTTTCTATATTCTCTGCTTCCAGCCAAGATCTAAATGACATCAGCAATGATATCCCTCGTGTTTCAGGTTCTCTTCTGAATCCAGCTTGAAGTTTTGGCAGTTCCCTGTTAATGCACTGCTGCAACGATTTTTTAAATTATTTTTAGCAAAACTTTACCTGTGTGTGTTATTAATGATGTTGTTGTTTGTCATGTGCCGATGAGTCACACCTGACTCATAGCAACCCCCTCCCTGGGTTTGGTAGCATAGTGCCTAAGGCACTTGACTGCTAACCAGAAGGCTGGTGGTTCAAATCCACCAGCCACTCCTTGGAAGAAGGTTGGGCAATCTACTTCCGCAGTGATTCCACCTCGGAAACCCAAGGAGGGGTCGCTATGAGTCAGGTCCAACTTGATGGCAGATAACAACAACAACGACGTCACTATGGAAGTAGATTGCCCAACTTCTTTTTAAGGAAGGGCTGGTGTGTTTGAACCACCAGCCTTCTAGTTAGTAGTCAAGTGCCTTAGGCATTACGCTACCAGAGCTTCCAATATTTTGTTTAATAATTTCCACATTCTGTTGATCCCCTTTCCTTAGAATGGGCACAAATATGTATCCTTTCCTGGGTTGGCCAGGTAGCTGTCTTCCAAAATTCTTGGCATAAACAAGTGACTGCTTCCAGTGTTGCAACTGTTTGTTAAAACATCTCAATGGGTAGTCTGTCAATTCCTGGAGCCTTGTTTTTCACCAATTCCTTCAGTGTAGCTTGCACTTCCTTCCTTCAATACTGTTGGTTCTTGACCATATGCTGCCTCTGGAAATGGGTGAACATCAATCAATTCTTTTTGGTACAGTGACTCTCTGTATTCCTTCCATCTTCTTTAGATGCTTCCTGCATTGTTCAATATTTGGCCCATAGACTCTTTCAGTATTACAACTCAAGTCTTGAATTTTTTCTTCAGTTCTTTCAGCTTGAGAAATGCCAATCATGTTTTTCCCTTTTGGTTTTCTAACTCTAGGCTTTGCACATTTCACTATAATACTTTATTTTGTCTTCCTAAACTGTCCTTTAAAATCTATGTGTCCTTATGAATTAGTGCAAACCAAAGTATGGGAAAAATGACATGCATCTGATACTGTTTTGAAGTACTACATCCTCCTCTTATCCCCCCAAAGTGGGGGCAGTAAAAGAAAAGTAGTTAAATATTAATAATTGAAGTAATGGGTACATGATGGGCCACTATTCTTTTCTCTCTACTTGTGTAGTTTCAATATATCTGCAGTGAAACCTATTAAAAGGCATTTATTTAATAGTAAGAGCCAGCATTCTTATCATCCTACTATTCAAATGCTTCTTCTCAGTTACAGTATCTGCCAGTTTGATCCAGTGTGACTTTGCTAAAACTCTTTTCCTGGACTTTAATCTTTCTGGCACCTCCTCCACCCACCCCTTAAATGAGGCATTCGTCAGTCCTGTGTTCTGAGGTCTTTTCACTCTACTCTGCTTGGAAGGTCTTCCACCTCCAAGATCTCAAGGATTTCTTTTATGCCAATGTTTGATTCCCAAATCTTAATCTCTCAGTCCTATCTGCCAGGCAAAATTTGTAACTGATATGTTGAAAGGATATCCATGTAAGTGCTTTGTTAAACCCATAAAATAACACCTAAACATCACTAAACTCACTACTATCACCTAGCCCTCAACCCTGCTGTGTCCCCCACCTTCCCCCCATGTTCAAAGCTTAATTGTTGGAATGTTATTTTTCTGGTCATCTCACCTAGAAATCTGTCATTTTCGATTCTCCCATCTTCCTCTTCCCCACAGCAAACCAGCTGCAATATTATGTTACTTGGACCCTTGAAAGTTCACTCAAATGAATAATTTCTTTTCATTCCTTATGACAGTGGTTCAG
>NW_006921650.1:1551398-1569486 GCF_000298275.1 Orycteropus afer afer | reverse complement strand
TAAATCACCACCATAGTCCCAACTGTCAGTGTGGTACTTCTCTCTAACCTCTGCAATCCGTCTCCTACATGTAACCAGTTGCCTTTTAGAACCTCATATCCCTATGCAGAAATCTCTGACAGTCCTTCACCATAAAGACACATCTGAAGCAGAACATTCAAGACTTGACAGGAGTTACTGTCAGCCTCATCACCCACCACCTCAGGCCCAGCCTTGCCAACCCTCCCATATTCTTCCCTCATCTAACATGGTCTGCTACTCCTTTATCTAGCTCCTAAAACCTACTACTTCCTCAAAGCTTAGTTCAAATGCCACCACTGAAGTAAGTACAACTAAGCCTCTTAACCAAAAATAACTGATCTGAGTTTATGCAGTCGCCTCCTTAAGCCTTAATTATAAGGTGTGTGTTTTATTCCATCTGATATTATTAAACAACAACAATAAGAAAAAAAAAAAAACCCTCACTGCCATTGAGTTGTTGCAACTCATAGTGACCCCCATTGGGTATTCAAGGCTGTAAATCATTATGAAAGCATATTGCTTTATCTTTCTTTCACAAAGTGGCTGGTGGGTTCAAACCACCAACCTTTGGTTAGCAGACAAAAGCCTTAACCACTACACCATCAAACGCCAAACCAAACCCACTGTCATTGAGTCAATTCCGACTCATAGCAACCCCATTAGATTTCCAAGGCTGTAAAGCTTTATGTAAACAGATTGTCTCATTTTCTATCCATGGAGCAGCTGGCGGGTTTGAACCACCGACTTCTGGTTAGCAGCCAAATGCCTTACCCATTATGCCACCAGATCTCCTATTACACCACCAGAGACACTATAATCAGTTGTTTACATTTCAGTATTTCTCACTATCCCACTTATGGTGCTGGGAAAAATACATACAGTAGGTGCTCAATAAACAATACATATTATTATGAGTCATAAATATTCTATAAAACAACAGAATGAACAAATCTGTGATCTGTTGAGCAAAAAAAGGGGTTCTTGGAACAAGTGCTTCTAATTTAAAAGGCAGAAATATCATTTAACATTCAACTGTTAAACACACTATAGTGAAAAATGAACACAGTATATATTCAATTGAAGGCAAATGAGAACCAACTCCTTTGAATTGTCAGACCTCTTGCTAAAGCTATCATAAGTAAAGATTATTCTCAATAATAGTAGAAAGTATGTTGTTATTTACCATTTTCCCTAGTTATAACTCATACAGAATCTTAGGGATCTTCAGGTCATTGTACCAAAAACTGCATCATTTTCCTTGGCTACTCCATCTTCTGGGAAAGCACTGACTCAGAACACCCAGATCAGCCTGTTTGGATTGCCTTATTGGGAAGCAGATGCCAAAGTGGCAGCAATGTTTACACAGGGGCCAGAGGATATGTTTGCAATGAGGATGCATAAGAAAATCTAACATGTACTTGTTGTTATGTGCCGTCGAGTCAGACTCGACTCATAGTGACCCCTCCTTGGGTTTCCGAGGCAGTATCACTATGGAAGTAGATTGCCCAACCTTCCTTCCGAGGGGTGGCTGGTAGATTTGAACTGCCAGCCTTCTGATTAGCAGTCAAGTGCCTTAGTCACTATGCTACCAGAGCTCCAACATGTACTTAGGTCCACCAACAGACTGATGGTTCCTAGATCTGAACCCATAAGAAGTAAAACTGAGGCAGGAAGCTTTTCATATGCATGGAATATAGCATCTGTAAAGTAAGGTTCACATCCAAAATGAAGGAAACTAGGATGGGAAACAAGTCAAGTATGTGGGGGATGGGAGAATAATGGAAGAATCAATAGATACATTCAAATATTTAAAGGTTAAAAGATTACTAGTAAAAAAGAGAAGTTATGTGAGGAAGCAGAATCAATATATCCTTGCATTTCAAAAATAAAGACAAAACAAAAAAGACTAACAGGCAAAAGACACATTAGACTTTGCTCTCTGTATTTTTTATGGGATTGGGGGATCAGTGCAGAGAAGCTACATGGGCCAGGTTTTAACACAATATACCAAAGAAATATTTAAGCGTTAGAACTACTCACCAAAGAAATACCTTACCAAGCAACAGGTTCCATATCACTGGAAATACTTGTTCAACTACAGGCTAGGGAACATATGCCAAGGAATTTATCTTTTAACAGAGGGGTTTACAGAAGCAATATGGTATGATGGGGAGCTCTGGTAGCATAATGCCTAGGACACTTGACTGCTAATCAGAAGGCTGGCAGTTCAAATCCACCAGCCACTCCTTGGAAGGAAGGTTGGGCAATCTACTTCTGTAATGATACTGCCTTGGAAACCCAAGGAGGGGTCACTATGAGTTGGATCCGACTCGATGGCACATAACAACAATGACATGGTCTGATGACAAAAATAAGACATTTGGAATTGCACTGTGCAAAGCTCAAGTATCAGTGTTAACACTACTAGCCAGAAGTCTTAGGTACATTTGTGTGTGCCTTGGGTTCCCTTCTACAAAACAAGCACACCACCATTTTCTTTGCAAACTAGAGGTCATGCATGGCAGGTGTTTAATAAACAGTAGCTTTGATTTTTGTCGAGGTGAAAGGTTTAAATAGATAACCTCTGAAGTCTCTTTCAGTACGAGTTCTTTGAATCTTTTAAAAAATCACTTTGAAAGGAACAGCAGTTCTGCTGAGTTACTCTGAACTAGTCATAGGAATAGAAAGATGAAAACAGACAGTGTGGAGAATAACAGAAAGAGTTGAATGCTTAAACACTTAATACAGTTCAGTGGCTATGTCCAGACTTCAAAGATAGCATTTCATTAAGCCTTACAATAATTCTTTGAAGAAACAATTATTATCTTCATTTTACTGACAGGTATCTGAAGCTTACGGAGGAAGGTTAAGTAAGTAGTCCAAAGTCACACAGCTAAGAAATGGCCCAGTTGAGATTCACACTAAGGTATGTCAGATTCCACAGTTGAGACTGTTAAGCACTAACCTATACTGCCATGGGTGAAATCATAAGTAAAATTACCAGAATATATAGGGACAGAAAAATGGAAGAGATGTGAAAAGTCTTACTGATGATTTGATTACAGAAATGGATCAAGATATATTTCAAAGAATTCTCGTGCTGGATGATGGGAGAAATAGGAGAATCTACCCCAAAGAAAAATGACTAGTTGTTGCACACAACTTGATTCTGACTCACGGTGACGCTATGGTGTCACAGACGAATTGTGCTTCATACGGTTTTCACTGACTGATTTTCAAAGTAGATCACCAGATGAACTTGAAACTCCAACCTTTTGGTTAACACCCAATATTAAGCATTTACACCACCCAGGGACTTCTAAAGAAAAATACTTCAGGGGAAAAAAGCTGAGGTGGCTGGCCCTGACAAAAAACTTGCAGTGAGTCAGAAACAAAAGAAAGCCAGAAATAGTTGTAGAAATGGAAATGTGGGAAATTTAGGTAACAGAATTTTTGAGGAGGAAAAAGCTAACATTTATTAAGTGAGGGGCTCTAATGGTGTTGGGGATAAGTCATTTATTTGGCTGCTAACTGGAAGTTCAGCAGTTCAAACCTACCAGCCGCTCCACAGAAGGAAGATGGGATAATCTACTTCTGTAAAGATTTACTGCCTCAGAAACCCAATGGGAGTTGTATGAGTTGGAATTAACTTGATGGCAGTGAGTTTGCTTTTTGTTAAGTATGCACTATGCCACAGACACTGTGGTGAATGCTTTCTGGTATTATCTCTTTGAATCCTCCGAACAACCTTATGAGAGAAGCCCTACCATCATCACCATGTTGTAGACAGAAAAATGAGGTGAAGAGCAGCCAAGCCTCACACAGTGCTAAAGATGAAACCCCTACGTACCTAGGGAGTCAGTCCCCAGAGCCACCTACCTGAGACTGCCTGCCCCTTTTATTGCTGTCATTTTTGTCATGTGATTTTTCATCATGTCGATTTCTTTGGTCCATATAATTTTCTATGCTGAGCTTGTTTTGGTTATGAATCATGTTATCACTTTCTTCATTGCTATTGTTTTAGTATTTGCTGAATATTTATGCTGGTCCCCTTTTTTATTTGGATGTGAAGGTTTATCATTTTTCTTTGAGGTTACTCTGTGATTTATAGTTTTCTTCCCAAGCTTAGAACAGTCTGTTCTATCTTGTAGTTGTCTTGACTCTCCTACCATCTAGAAGTTCTTTAACAACACAAATTTTTTTTCCCTCTTTTTGGTTTGTAGTTATCCTCATTTGTCGGTTGGTGCCTCTGGTTCCCTGTTTACAATCTTGGAGGGTTATTTACTTTGGATACTTCCATAGCTGGGTTGGTTTCTGGGTTATATCATCATGTGTGTTAATGGTCAGTTGTTGCTTCTCTGTCCAAAGGGCTCTCTTTAGCATCTCTGGTAAGGTTGGTCTGGTTTTAACAAATTCCCTTAATTTCTGTTTATCTGGAAATGTCCTAATTTCACCATCATATCTGAGGGACAATTTTGCTGGGTACATAATTCTTGGTTGAAAATTTTTCTTTTTCAGTGTTTTATATACACCACCCACTGTCTTCTCGCCTGCATGGTTTCTTTTCAGAAATCTGAGCTTAGTCTTATTGGTTGCCCCTTGTAGGTAACTTTTCGTTTTTCCCGTGATGCTCTCGATTCTTTCTTTGTCTTTGGTTTTGGTGAGTTTGATGATGATATATCTTGGTGTTTTTCTTTTGGGGTCTATCCTGTTTGGGGTTTGTTGGACTTCCTGAATGGATATATTCTCATCTTTCATCATATCAGGGAAGTTCTCCTGCAAATCTTGGACAATTTTCTCAGTGGTTTTGTTTTTCTCTTCCTGTTCTGGAATTCCAATGACACGTAAGTTATTCCTTTTAATGGTATCCCACATGAACCTTAGGCTTTCTTCATTTTGTTTTGATCTTTTTTCTAACTGATCTCTTTCCCAAGAAGTATTCAGGTATTTGTCTTCAATCTCATTAATTCTGTCTTCCATTGCATCAATTCTACTCCTTTGCCCTTTCAATGTATTATCTATTTCTGACAATTTAGTATTAATCTTCTGGATTTCTATCTGTAGATTTAGAATCATTTCTAATTTTTCATTTATTTTGTCATTTTGTTCTTGTATTTTCTTCCAAAATTCTTCTAGGATTTTGTCTGTGTTTTCCTTGGTCTGTCTCTCAATCCTTTGAAGATACCTAAATATAATTCTTTTGAATCCCTTATCAGGGAGTTCCAATGCTGCATCTTCCTCAGGGATGTATCCTGGTCCCTTGTTTCTCCTGTTTTTTCTTGCTTCTTTGTGTGGACTGTGATGCTCTGTTGTCTCTGAGGCATGGTGACGTTTTTGTGTTTATATTGAATTGGTGATTATATGTGGGATTGACTTGCCCACAATTTTTGTTTTCTTTGTTTTGCTTGTATGTTATCTATACAGGTAGGGTGCTATGCTGTGCTCCTCTATTCACTAGTTGACAGCACTTATACACTCAATACGTGTCTCCTTTCCTATCAGCCTCTCATATATCCTTGCCAACCCTGGCAAACAGCCTATTCTTAGGTCCTTGGAATCCGAATGAGAATGCTACCACTTCAAAGTCTAAAATTGTTGCCACTTATAAACATTCAAAATGGCTGCACCCTCGATCACTTTAAATATCCAAAAATGGCCACTGCTTATAAATGTTCAAAATGGCTCCGCCCTCAGTCACTTTAAATACCCAAAATGGCTGCCATGTGTAAACAATCAAAATGGCTGCACCCTCCGGACAGCAGAAAGTCCACAGCTCAGGTTGTCTCCCTCCTTGCTGTTTCCCTTCCTAGTCATAGGCCACCAGAGCAGTTGTTCCTGCAGCTCTTCGTGACTAGGACTGATCTTTAGGTCAGTTCTCAGGTTCCAACATCACTTAGAAATATTCAGGCTGTTGGTCTCGTCAGACAGAGTAGCTGACAGTCCACAGCTCCGACCGTCTCTGTACTCATTCTTTTCGTTTAGGTTTTCCCCCTAGTTGGTGCCTAATCAACTTCTGTATAGTTCCTATCAAAGCTCAGGGTTCCAGGATATCTTCTGTATCTCTGTCAATTGGTTTTTCTTTTCTTTGTTGAAGAGGGTCTGTGTCACTTCACTGATTATTCCTCCATCTTACCGGAAGTCTGCCTGCCTGCCCCTTTTGAAGGAAAGTGAAAAATACCCAGAAGAAATAATAGTTGTAGAAATAGATGAGATCATACCATATGATCCAGCAATCCCACTACTAGGTATATATCCTAGAGAAATAAGAGTCATTATATGAACAGATACATGCACACCCATGTTCATCGCACTACAATTCACAATAGCAAAAAAGAAGGAAACAATCTAAGTGCCTATCAATGGAGGAATGGATCAAGAAAGTACAGTACATACGTACAATGGAATATTATGTAACATTAAGGAACAAAGATAAATCTGCAAAACATTTCATAACATGGATGACCTTCCAAAAACCAAACCAAACCCACTGCCACCAAGTTGATTCTGACTCATAGTGACCCCCCATGGGGTTTCTGAAGCAGTAAATCTTTATGGAAGTACATTGCCCAGTTTTCCTTCTGCAGAGTAGCTAGTAGGTCTGAATCGCCAACCTTCTGGTTAGCAGTCAAATGCCTCAGGCACTGTGCCACCAGAGCTCCTCTGGATGACCTCAGAGCCCACTATATACTGAGTGAAGTTAGTCGATCACAAAAGGACAAATATTGTATGAGACCACAATTATAAAAAGTCATGCAAAGGTTTTCACATACAAAAAAATTATTCTTTGATGGTTATCTGGGGTGGGTGAGGAAGGGAGGGTAAGTTGCTAACTAGGGGGTGTTGTTGTTGTTGTTATGTGCCGTCGAGTCGGACCCGACTCATAGCGACCCCTCCTTGGGTTTCTGAGGCAGTATCACTACAGAAGTAGATTGTCCATCTTTCTTCCGAGGAGTGGCTGGTGGGTTTGAACCACCAGCCTTCTGGTTAGCAGTCAAGTGCCTTAGGCACTATGCTACCAGTAGGCATGTATTAATCTGGGTGAGGAAAAAAACAAATGAGGTCTCCTCACAGTATATATAAAGAGCAGGCAGATAACAAAAACTGACTGACATCTAAATAAGTAAGTACAGAAAATAAAAAAGAGGGCATGAGACCCTCTTAACAGTGTTACACCATGTTGTTGTTAGGTGCCATTGGCTCACAGTCACCTCCTGTGACTAAGCAGAATTGTCCCATAAGGTCTTCTAGGCTGCAATCCTTATGGGAGCAGATTCCTATGTCTTTCTCCCATGGAGCCAATGGATGGGTTTGAACTGCCAATCTTTTGGTTAGCAACCAGGCACTTCACCATTGCACCACCAGGGCTCCTGTCAAACAACGGGTGCTTACTCAGTGCTGCTCCTAGAGAGTAGGAACTGAGTAGAGAGGAAGGACCCCTTGATCACCTAAGGCCAGAAGGCTGCAGAGCAAAGAGCTGTACTGCTACCTCTGCTCAGGCACAGAAAAAGAGGCCCAATTTCGCTCTAATATTTGTCAGTGAGCGGTTTTCTTTTTTCTATTCTGGTGCATGATGATTAATGGAATAGGCTTTTATTGTAGCACTTTCTAAGTACTTCAACATAACCATTCAGATTGATATGGGGGGAAAAAAAATCAAACTCTTCAAAATTGCTAGTTGTACAGAAATAAACACATACAGGGGTTACACTACTTTAGGTCTAACATTCATGCTTCTAATCATTCCGGGCCTGTCATTTCCTTAATAATCTCCAATTTTCAAGTGGGAATATTTTGAATGCAAAAATTCTTCCACCTCCATTCAGACATGCAAGTTTGTGCTTCAGCCTGTGAATAATTTATCAGGAACAAAAAAACAGACCCTCAAAACAAGGAGCAGATCCAGATGATATACATTATAAAGCCAAGAACACCAAAGAAAGAGTCCTGGCAAATTTGCACATTTGTGTTTTATATAGTTTCAAAATAAAATTTTAAAAAATCGAAAACGTGAATAACAGCAGAGTTAGAAAAAAGGAAATGATTCAAAAGAAGTCCTTTTTTGTGGTGGTGGCAGAAGGATGTTGGGTGAATAGACAGGTCATGTTTATCAAAATAAGAATTAAAATTGTGTAAGGAGGATATACAGTACAAACTTAACCCTTATTTTATATATATTTTATACTACATCAAGGTTCAGAACCTGTATGCCATTTACTATACAACTATCCACTTCGTTTTCACAATTTTATGTTAAGCTGTCCCCCAAAAATTCTAATTAAAATTAGGTTTTAAAGAGTAAAAACATAATTTAGCAACAAAATAGGTAGGGAGCTAAGTACTTTCCATTCTTAGCATTTTTCTGTGCTCTCCACATTCACCCATGCCACTAGACTCTCAGAGTTCAGGGTGAAATTTCATCCTCAAGTCACTGGGTGGGGACTTTCACTAAAAGGGTCTTCAGAAGCAGTGTCATATGTGGTACTGCATGGATAGCAACACCTTGTCAGAAACCAAGTAAATACAGAGCCTTTCCATCTCAATTTCCCTGCTCTTCTGATGTAATGTTATACTTCACAGTGGGTAACGACTGGGGAGATGCTGTATGGAGTGCTCATTTTTACCAGGATGTTACTGTGAAAGCCTGCAGATCAGTTGCTCAACAGAACAGTAAGGTAACACCGTGGGCACAACAGCACAATGAATCCTGATTTCCTTTGCCCAGTGAGTAGAAAGTATAGAGCATGAATGGAACGTGCCCTGCATCTAATTTTCAAGTGACCAGAATACTACCCCATTTCTGGTCAGCTACTTCCAAACTAGCAGTGGCTTCCATTTAGACAGAAAATATGATCTAATCTTCTGGCAGAGCTGAGGGTAAACATCAGCCACCCTCACCGAGTATTTCATTTTAGAGCATCAAGCGGTGCTGCATTTATGAAACAGTACCAAAACTACATTACAGACGCCATCTGGTCCAACTTAAAATCAACATAAAAAACACTCATATGTTGAAATGCAAAGGCAACCGTGGTGTCTGGTTACTAAAGGTCTGTGTTCTAGATATTTTAACTAACACAGATGCTAAGCTGGGGAATAGAGGAGAGGCACAAATGACTCAGGTTGTGTTGCTGTTGTTAGGTGCCATCAAGTCGGCTCCAATTCATAGTGACCTTATGTACAACAGAATGAAACACTGCCCAGTCCTATGCTAGCCTCATAGTCCCCACTATACCTAAGCCCACTGTTGAAGCCACTGTGTTAATTCATCTCATTGAGAGCCTTCCACTTTTTTGTTGACCTTCCACTTTACCAAGCACAATATCCTTCTCCAGGGAATAGTCCTTTCTGACAACATTAACAAAGTATGTCAGATGGAGTCTGGCCATTCTCGCTTCCAAAGAGCATTCTGGCTACACTTCCTCCTGGACTGATTTGTTTGTTCTTTTAGTAGTCCACGGTACATTCAGTATTCTTCGCCAACACTACAACGCAAAAGCATCAACTCTTCTTTGGTCTTTCTTGTTCACTGTCCAGCTCTCACACACATGAGGCAATTGAAAATATCATGGTTTGAGTTAGGCATACCTTAGTCTTCAAGGAGACATCTTTGCCCTTCCGCACTTGAAAGAGGTCTTCTGCATCACATTTGCCCAGTGCAATATGTTATCTGACTGCTACTTCCACTGGTGTTGATCGTGGACCCCAGTAATATTAAATTTATACCAACTTCAACCTTTTCTCCATTTATTGTGATGTTGCTTATTGGTCCAGTTGTGAGGATTTTTGTTTTCTTTATGTTGAAATGTAATCCATACTACAGACTGTAGTCTTTAATCTTCATCAGTAAATGCTTCAAGTCATCCTCACTTTCAGCTAGCAAAGTTGTGTCATCTGCATGTCGCAGGCTGTTAATGAGTCTTCCTCCAATCCGGATGCCATGCTCTTCTTCATATAGTCCAGCTTCTCGGATTATTTGTTCAGCATACAGATTGAGTAAGTATGGTAAAAGGATATAATGCTGACACACTCCCTTACTTATTTTAAACTATGCAGTATCCCTTTTTCTGTTCGAATGACATCCTCCTGGTCTGTGTACAGGTTCCTCATGAGTACTATTAAGTGTTCGGGAATTCCCATTCTTCTCAGTGTTATCCACAATTTGTTACAATCCACACAATCAAATGCTTTTGCATAGTCAATAAAACACAAGTAAACATCTTTCTGGTATTCTTTGCTTTGAGCCAAGATACAATCTGACATCAGGAATGGTATTCCTCATTCCATGTCCTCTTCTGAATTCAGATTGCATTTCTGGAAGTTCTCTGTCAATATACTGCTGCAACTCTTTTTGAATTACCGTCAGCCAGATTTTACTTGCATGTGATATTAATGATATTGTTCAATAACCTTCACATTCTATGGGATCACCTTTCTTTGGAATGGGCACAAATAAGGATCTCTTCCAGTCGGTTGGCCAGGTTGCTGTCTTCAAATTTCTTGGCATAGACAGGTAAGTGCCTCCAGCATGGCATCCGTTTGTTGAAACATCTCAATGGGTACTCCATCAATTCCTGGAGTCTTGTTCTTTGCCAATTCCTTCATTGCAGCTTCGACTTCTTCCTTCAATACCACCGGTTCTTGATCATATGCCACCTCCTGAAATGGATGAACACCAACCAATTCTTTTTGGTACAGTGACTCTGTGTATTCTTTCCATCTACTTTTGATGTTTCCTGCATCATTCAATATTTTGCCCACAGAATCTTTCAATATTGCAACTCGAGCCTTGAATTTTTTCTTCAATTCTTTCAGTTTGAGAAATGCCAAGCATGTTCTTCCGTTTTAGTTTTCTAACTCCAGGTCTTTGCACATTTCATTATAATAACTGACTTTGTCTTCTCAAACTGCTCTTTGAAATCTGTTCAGCTCTTCCATCTTGTCATTTATTGCATTTGCTTTAGCTACTTTCCATTCAAGGGCAAGTTTCAGAGTCTCTTCTGACTTCCATTGTGGTCTTTTTAATGACCTTTTGCTTTTTTCATGGATGATGTTCCCAATATCATCCCACAATTCCTCTGGTTCTTGGTCACTTGTGTTCAATGTATGAAATCTATTCTTTAGATGGCCTCTAAATTCAAGAGGGATATAATCAAGGCCATATTTTAGCTTTTGTGGACTTGTTTTAATTGTCTTTGGCTTCAACTTGAACTTGCATATAAGCAACTGATGGTCTGTTCCACAGTCAGCCCCTAGCCTTATTTTGGCTGAAGATACTGAGCTTCTCCATTGCCTCTCTCCACAGATGTAGTCGATCTTATTCCTGTGTACTCCATATGGCAAAGTCCATGTGTATAGCCACCATTTGTGGGCAGTTTGTTCTTTCAACATATATAGCCTATTTGTGTTAAAATGTTTTTCCTTACATGAGGATGGCATGACAAATATAGTAGCAAACCATAAGCAATGATGAGTATAAAGCCCAGATCACAGCTTATTAGCAGCCATGATGCTCTGGCCTTTAGAGAGACATGTAGAATCACCAGCACCTAGAAGCAGCTGCTTTCTAACACTCTTATTCCTCTAGTATTCACAACCTGAATAATCAAAATTTCTACCACACAGAGAAGACTTGGGCTGAACCTCGTGCCATGCTGACTCATAAACCAAAATAAATGGCAATTAAATTTTACAGAAAACAGGCAAAAGTCTTCAGTTGCATTATTAGCATAAGTATGCTTTTACATTCAACACGGATGTCACAGAGTTCACATGATCTGAAGACAAGGGTCCTTACCACTAAGAATAGCCAGTCTAGTATACCAGATACAGCTCTGATTCCCAAGTTCTACTTGCCAGTTCTATCAACTATGATTCACCTCTCTGGGTTTCATCATCATCTTCTGACAATACAAACACCTGAATTAAATTATTGTAAAACACTTAAATCCTTGATGAGAGATCTTATTGGGTCAGGTAACCATATTCTTAAACACTAAATGATGAGAAGACACTGGCAAGGATCACTAACCCGATTCCCTCTCAATTCAGTGATCCTGTTTCTTGGCTAACTAATGGATTTCAGAATTTGCCTCTTCAACTATTTAGAGCACTACAGATTTCTTCATGAATCCTAGAGCAATAGTAACCAGGCCCACTGTGGTAGTAAAGGTTTTGTGTCAACTTGGCTGGGCCTGGTTTTGAGTGGTTGGGCAGCTGCATGTAGTATTCCCCATGATAAGACTGGCAATCAACTCCATATGCCACCACCAGCTAAGAAGCTGCTTTAGGGATGTGGTCTGCTTCCAGTATGTAAGAAGCAGCTTTGGGAATGGTTTCCAGCTTTTGGCACACCTGAATCCTGCGTGTAGCTGAGTCATTATTCAACAGCCTGCCATGTTGTCTGCTGATCCTAGGACTCTTAATGGATTTGAATCAATGGCCTGCCATGCAGTTTGGCAATATCAGGACTGTGTCTTTTTACTTGTTGACTTAGGTTTCTTAGCCTCAGCAGCCAGCAGCTGCCTGAGTAAAGAAAGCCTCTAGCTTCAGTGGGCCAAGAGCAAGAGGCAGAGCTGAAGCCCAAGGTTGAGGGGCTCTCACCCAGCCCCTAGAGCTTGGCATTTTGAACTTGGACTTCTAGCCTCCAAAACTGTAAGAGAATAAACTACTTTTTGTTAAAGCCATTCCCATTTGTGGTATTTTCTGCTAAAGCAGCACGAAGGAACCAAAACACCCATGGAAACCAAGGAAATGTCCTGGCTCCATAAAATGGGGAAAAGAATACTTAGAAAAGCTGAAGTCTGTGGGATTATAGGTAGGGCACAGTATCCATTCTAACTCCACGTAATTGAGGAGAGGTGAGAGAGCAAATCAACCAACACACATGCAAAGCACTACACTAGGCACAAAGCACTACTCTGCTGCTCCCCATTAAAGCCTCCTTCTCCTGTGTTTCCCAGCTCCATAAAGGAGACCACCATCCAACCATTTTTCCAAGCCTAAAACCCTGGAGTCAGGCTTGACTTCTGCAAATCTCTGCCTGCTCCCATCCTATTAAACCACCAAGGCTTTTCAAGTCTACCCTTTAACTTCACTTGAATCCATTTATTTTGGTCCATCACTGCTACCATTCACCTAAGGCCATAGTTGTTTTATTCTTGTCTTAGAAAGGGCCAACTGGTACCCTGCTCCTTAGTCATGTCTTATCACTCCATTTTCCACACGGCAGCCAGGGTAAAACACAAATGTGATCATGTTTGCCCCTCTAGGTTTCCCACCAGACTCAGGATGAAGATGTGAAGACTACATTCTGTACTTTTAAATAATCAGGGTTGTGTAGTCTGCAACAATGCTCTAGTCTAGATCAATGTTTCTCAGTGCAGTCCTCAAAAACATGCTGATGTCAGAATTCAGGATGCCTGTTGGAATGGCAGTTTCTTAGGCCCTTTCCAGACCAACTGAATCAAACTCTTGAGGAACAAGGTACACAGGAAGCTGCATTTTCAAATAAGTACCTCAGATAATTTTAATACGAAAATTAAAAACACTGCTAGACATTTAGGAAAATTAAATCCAACTTCAGTTCCACCTGTCTGATCTTGAACAAATTAAGAAAATCTCTCTAAGCTTCTTAGTGCTCACCTTTCACACAGAAACAATAGCTACTGCCTTAATAAACTCTTAAGGTGATTGTCAAGACAAATACAAGTAAAAGCATTTTCTAAACCACCATTTCTGGAAAATGCTATATTAGAAGAGGTGAAGAGTAATTTTTAAAAATTGTAATGTTTTCATAGTTAACAAGAATATGGCTTTAGTAGTAACCCTAGATTTTTCTACCTTGAGATTGGAGTCACTGGAAACTCCTATATGCAGGCATGTAATAATTATATTATATATGAAAGATGTGATGCTATAAGACAAAATCGGGAATGACACTATCATCCACCACTACCTAAGAACTTTTGACCATCATATCTGGCACACACGTAGGAGACAGGAAAGCTAAATAGTCAGCATGTATTACTGGACATCCCTACTGAGATGCACACCTGTATAAGGAACACAAAACAACAGTTCACAGTCTGGCTCATGAGGCAGTGTGGTGCAGCACAGTGCAGGGTAGTGGTATAGTGGTGTGTTAGACTGGGTTCTCTAGAGAAACAAAACCAGTAAAGCTTATATATGTGTGTATATATATAGAGAGAGAGAAAGAGAGAGAGAGAGAGAGAGAAAGAGAGAGATTTATCTTAGGAAAATGGGTCACACACTTATAGAAGCTGGCAAGTCCAAAGTTACTGGATCAAACGTCAAGCTGGAGGCTTTTCCACGTCAAGCTGGAGGCTTTTCCCAACTCTTGCAACTGCAGGGGCTGAGGAGCTCAAGGCTGGCAGGTAGTACACCGGCTGTTGACTCCAGTGAACAACAAATCCAAGATCTCCAGGCCAAATGGTGGACTGTTCACTCATGGACAGTTGTAGGCAGCACAACAGAATCCCTATCCACAGAAGAATATCTCCTCTCCCAGGATGTCCACAGATATACTGGAAGCAGGCCACACCCCTAGATAAAATCCCTTTCAACAGATTGGCTGCTCAAAACATAGTCATCTGATCCCATCATGGGAACAACCACACCACAACAGCTCAAACCACACAGAACTGTGGTCCAGCCAAGTTGACACACAGTTCCAACTATCACAATCCACCCCTTGTCAACTTGGCAATTGTACACATCTTCTTAACCATATATAATCTCTGAATAAGGACAATTATAAAGTCATATTTGTGCCTAACATGATACGCTAACACATGTAAAACTAAAATGCATTAACCTTATTTACATGTCACTGTTCATAACAGAAGGAAACAAAAATATTTGATGCACATATACAATGAAGAAATATAACAATCACAGTCCTCATTTCTACAGCTGGTCACCTGGTCATAGCTGATACTAAGAACTACCTTCTTCCACCACCCATTCTGTATTTCCCTTGCCCTCAGCAAGCACCTCAGCTGGTCATGGTTCTTTGCCTGGTGGGGTGACCCAAACCTTCATTCCTGAAGGGTCTGGGCCATTAGCAGCCATATCAGAATTGGGTTGCTGTAATTTTCCATTGACTTTAATCACAGGGCATGGGAGTACTAAGAGATATCCTAAAGAATCTCCCGTATTCCAGACATATTCTTCTTTACCTCCATTATGTAAAGCCAACCCAATTTCCCCTTGGTAATCAGGATCTATTACACCAGAGAGTACAGTAATGCCCTTCTTTGTCTGTTGATCCAGAGGCTTGACTAAGCCAAAATGGCCAGGTGGCATATTTAATTTCCAGTTCAGTGTAATCTGTATCATGTCTCCAGGCGGGAGTGTTCCTCCTCCCTTTGGGACTAAGATCTCCAGACCCGCAGAGCATCGGGTAGCAGGGACAGGAAGCAAAAATTTTTTGAGTGGGTCACTAGGGGTAATAGTGAGTGGTACTACTCCCATTTCCACCCCTTGGTTCCTGGACCCATGAATCCTGGCTATTGGAGAAACATAACCATATATTGGATGCTGGTTTAGAGCATATACAGCCTCCTGGAGAACATTGCCCCAACCCTTCAAGGTATTGCCACCTAGCTGGCACTGTATTTGTGTTTTTAAGAGGCCGTTCCATCGTTCTATCAAGCCAGCTGCTTCAGGATGATGGGGAACATGGTAAGACCAGTGAATTCCATGAGTATAAGCCCATTGCCACACTTCATGAGCTGTGAAATGAGTCCCTTGATCCAAAGCAATGCTATGTGGGATACTATGATGGTGGATAAAGCATTCTGTAAGTCCACAGATGGTAGTTTTGGCAGAAGCAATGAGTGCAGGGAAGGTGAATCCATATCCAGAATAAGTATCTATTCCAGTAAGAACAAAACACTGTCCTTTCCATGATGGAAGTGGTCTAATGTAATCAACCTGCCACCACATTGCTGGCTGATCACCCCGAGGAATGGTTTCATATTGCTGACCCAGTGTTGGTCTCTGCTGCTAGCAGACTGGGCACTCAGCAGTGGTGGTAGCCAAATGAGCCGTGGTAAGCATGTTGCTGAGCCCATGTATAACCTCCATCTCTATCACCATGGCATGAGCCCATTGAGCAATGACAGGAGTAGCTGGGGAAAAAGGATGGCTGGTTTTCACTGAACGTGTCATCCTATCCACCTGATTGTTAAACTCCTCCTCTGCCAAGGTCACCTTTTGGTGGGCATTCACACGAGACACAACTACCTTTACTCCTTTGGCCCATTCAGAGAGATCTATCCACATACCTCTTCCCTATACATCCTTATCACCAGTGTTCCAATCATGCTCCTTCCAAGTCCCAGACCATCCAGCTAAGCCCTTAGCCACAGCCCATAATCCATATATAATTGCACATCTGGTCATTTCTATTCCATGCAAAGCAAACAGGCATATGCATGGCTCAAAGTTCTGCCCATTGGGAGGATTTCCCTTCACCACTGTCCTTTAAGGAAGTCCCAGAAAGGGGCTGCAGTGCTGCTCCTGTCCACTTTCAAGTGGTGCCTGCATATCGCACAGAACCATCTGCAAACCAGGCACGAGTTTTCTCTTCCTCAGTCAACTGATCATAAGGAACTACCCATGAGGCCATAGGTGCAGAGTGGGACAGGGAAGGTAATGTGACTAGAGTGGAGACCATAGGCATTTGGGCCACTTTTTAATGCAACTTACTTGTGCCTTCAGGTCCTGCTTGAGCCCGATCTCTGATATACCACTTCCACTTAATGATGGACTGCTGCTGTGCATGTACAACTTTATGACTGTGGGTCAGACAACACCCAGTTCATGACGGGAAGCTCAGGCCTCATGCTGCCTTGGTGGCCCATGGTTAGGCGTTCAGTCTCTACCAAAGCCCAGTAGCAAGCCAAAAGCTGTTTCTCAAAAGGAGAGTAGTTATCTGCAGAGGGTGGCAGGGCTTTGCTCCAAACCCCCAAGGGTCTGTGTTGCGATTCACCAATAGGGACCTGCTAAAGGCTCCAAACAGCATCTCTATCTACTACAGACATTTCAAGCACCATTGGATCAGCCGGATCATATGGCCCAAGTGGCAAAGCAGCCTGCATGGCAGCCTGAACCTGTTGCAGAGCCTTCTGTTGTTCTGGGTACCACTCAAAACTAGCAGCTTTCCAAGTCACTTGAGAAATAGGCCGCAAGCATAGAGGTTAGGATTTACAACACATATTTTTTGGGGGACACAATTCATTCTGTAACAGGGTGACAGGTATAAGGCCCCACTTCCTACTGAGATCTTTCCATACCAGTCTAGAACAAGGGCATGGGGAAGAGGCTTCATTTGTGTCCCTGCTACTTGCTTCAACATTATTACTTAGATGCAAAGCACAACTAAGGCAAGTTAAACCCAAAGGATATAAAATTGATTCTTCACTTTATGAATTTTGTAAGTAAAACACAGAAAACGACACACCAGCTCACCATTCAAGTGATGTTTATCTGACCACCACCACCCAGAGTGCCTGGGCACACTGTCCAGATCATACAGAGATGACCATGTGAACCAAGTGCAATCCTCACAGAGGTAAGATGACTGTTATGAATTGAATTGTGTCTCCCCAAAAGATATGCCGACGTCTTAACCCCTGGTATCTGAATGTGACCTCCTTTGGAAATAGGGTTGTGGAAGATATTATCAGTTACATTACCATAAGGTCATTTTGCATTGGGTGGGGGTGTCAAATCCATTCTGAGTGGTGTTTTTATAAAAGAAAGGAAGAGACACAGAGACACACAGTGGGATGATGGCTATGTGATGACGAAGGCAGAGATTAATGCAGCTGCAAGCTGAGGAATAGCTACCAGACGCTGGGAGCTAAGAAAGGATCTTCCCCTAGAGCCTTTGGAGAAAGAATGGCCCTGCTGACATTCTGAATTTGGATTTGTAGCCTCTAGAACTGTGAGATAATAAATTTTTATTCTTATTAACCAAAAAAACCAAATCCATTGCCATCGAGTTGAATCCAACTCACAAAGACCCTTTCTTCTGCGTAGT
>NW_006921650.1:1542970-1550618 GCF_000298275.1 Orycteropus afer afer | reverse complement strand
TTTTTTTTTTTTTTAATCTGAACTTGCAGAGAATAGTACTGCAAGAGAGAATTGGTCCACCAATCCCACACATGTATATAGACATAAGCATGGGTAACACATGCAAATATGAGGCTTGAGTGGCTGGAACACACCTGAGCAACCTTCCAGGGGCCCTCAGTGGGATAGAGCAGTGTAGTCACTCTTTTGCACTCAAGCTCCCGAGCACCCCAAGCACTGCTCAGCTGTCTCTATGGCTGCTCTTCTTCCTAACCAGGTAACAGGCAGCAGCATGCAGGGGGCAGCACTTTCACATCTCAAACAGCCCAGCATCTGCTTTCAGAGCCTTGGCTCTGGCTGGGGAGTTTATACTTGTGTTTCTGAGCCTGCCCAGAGCAGAAGGGTGGGAACATGTCTGACAAAGCAGGAGCCTAGAACACAGGAGATTAAAGTCACTTACATCTTTAAGAAGCTACCTGCATCCAGCAAAGAGCCCAAAGGAAGCCAGCAAAGTGTTTGAAGTAGAGGTTTGAAGCTCTATCTGTGTTCAGAAAAGAGCTCAAAGGAATCAAAGTATTTGAAGCTGAGGAAAGGGGTATTCATCAAAACTGTCATTTCCTAGGAATTCCAGTAGAGCCTATCACCATCCATTAATTCCTTTAAATCTGGTCCTGGAATAAGTCCTGACTAATACAATTAACAGTATAACCATTTTAATCCAGTAGAAGGTTAGCATTTGTATTTTGGCTACAAAGGCAAAATCCATAGGGCACTGTATGATGTTTGCATTCATTATTAAAGAATCAAGGAGCCCTGGTAGTGCAATGGTTAAGTGCTGGGTTGCTAACTGAAAGACTGGTGTTTCACCAGCTCCTCTGTGGGAGAAGATGTGGCAGTCTGCTTCCATAAAGATTTACAGCCTGGGGAATGCTGTGGGGCAGTTCTGCTCTGTTCTTTCGAGTTGCTATGAGTTGGAATCGGCTCGATGACATGAGTTTTTCACTATAGAATGCCCTACAAGTTGCTGCTGGAGACATAACTGGTAATCCCTGAGTCATCTAATCCTGGACTCTGACTTCCCTCTATCTCAAAGAAGGTCTAGAAGCTTCTTGGGTAGTTTTACACTTGACTCAATTCAGCATAATTGACACTTGCTTAGAGGGAAATGCGACAATCCTCACTATTGCTAACATCCATTAAGATTAAAAGTTATTTAGGCCATGGTCCGTAAGGTCAGTTTGAGGCATCTGTCTCAATAGCATTATTGTAATTATTCCTCATCAAAATGAACACTGCCTCCTACTGTGCGGCAATGTCTTGAGCAAAAAAAACAGCAAAAATCCAACAATCCACATTCTGTTCTTCACCTGATTTCTTGAAGTAGGTTTCAATATACACAACTGACAATGGTCATTTACAGACATTACCATGTCTTGAAAGGATATAAAGGCAGCTTTAAGACACCTTGTTTTAAGTTACTTACTATAAGAGCAGGAAACTGGAAACAAACTATATAGGATGCCAAATTCTATATATCATAAAGATACCACTAAAAGGAAAGTAAAAAGGAGAAGCACCTATTAAAGTAAATCTATTATGATAATCTGAGAAGGTACCAAAAACACTTGCTGAATGTAGCCTCCTCAATACTGTGTAAATGTGTGTGCTGTGTATCCTCAGAACTGTGGCTCTAACTACTCTTATGAAGGTTCTGGGAAGGTCTCAGACATAAGAAAAAAGTAGAAGCACACCAAGATACCTACAGATGACGTGTCTAGTGACAAGGAATTGAAGGTGAATTCCTGGGCAAATTTTTCCTCAGGACCTAGCATTTATACATACCAAACTAATCCCCTTTAATAAGTACTATGATTAGAGAAACAAAGAAAAAAGCATAAAATTCCAAAATAATTTGGCTGATCATACAGATCAATATATCCTATAGACATAGATCTCTGGTTATTAAATGGTAACATCAATATGAAAACATCCTTAAAATCATACGTAAAGAGGAAAGCTAAACTGTAATCCTATTTTGTTAGTTGTTGACATCATCAATGGCTCAATGACATAGTAATGGAAGGCTTAAATAAGGAGAGAAGGGCCAGAGGGACTGGGCCAGAGAAGATGTACCCCAGAAATGCAGTCACCTTCTACAGAGATTGACTCTGGATGGAGAAAGAAGTGCCCTTAGAATAGTGGTTCTCAAACTGGCTACACATTAGAGGCATCTGAGAAGGTTTAAATATTGTAATTTCCATTCAGTCAAATGTCTAGAGGTGGGACCCAGATGACAGAATTTATTTTTCATTTGTGTAGTTCCATTTTCATAAGTATAAAACAAGCAAAGTTAATATCATTAGAAATCAGGACAGTGGTTATCTTGGAGGGGAAGGTTGTTATGAATAGAAGAAAGCTAAAAGTGGGACCTCCCAGGCAACAGTGTTTTTTAAAACTCTCCTGGTGATTTTAATAAGCACTCATATCTAGACCCAGTGCCTCAGAACTCTACAGGGTCTCAGGTGAAATGATTCCACGGTTAGATGCACTTATGGATCGAACCATGTCCCCAAATAACGTGTGCTATAAATTTTAAACTCTTACCTGTGGTTATAATCCCATTTGGGAGTGGGTTTTCTTTGTTATGTTAATAAACCATTAACAGTGTTAACTGGGTCTTAAATCAATCTCTCTTAAGATATAAAAAGAGCAGATTAAGCAACAAACCACAGTTGAGGGAAGACAGATTCTGTGCCACATGAAGATCACCAAGAAGCCAGGGAACAGAAACTAAAGAGACAAAGACCTTCCCCAGAGCTGACAGAGAAAGCCTTTCCCTGTACCTGGTGGCCCAAAAGCAGACTTCCAGGCTCTTAAATGTGAGAAAATTAATTTCTGTTTGTTAAAGCCACCATTCATGGTGAGGCTGGCCGTTCAAACCCACCAGCCACTCCTTGGAAGAAAGATTGGGCAATCTACTTCTGTAGAGATAACTCACTGCTGTCGAGTCCAGTCTGACTCATAGTGACCCCTCTTTGGGTTTCCGAGGCAGTATCACTACGGAAGTAGATTGCCCAACCTTCCTTCTGAGGAGTGGCTGGTGGGTTTGAACCGCCAGCCTTCTGGTTAGCAGTCAAGTGCCTTAAGCACTATGCCACCAGAGCTCTGCCTCAGAAACCCAAGGAGGGGTCACTATGAGTAGGAATTGACTCGACAGCAGTGAGTATGTGAGTGAGATAACTAAGGTGGATGCTGATCATGACATGCACCTGTTTCTTAAGGGAAAAAGAAATGCTGAAAAATACTAGTGAAATGAGTTACAAGCCTAGAGTTCAAGTTCCAATTTTGATCCTCCTCACTTATGTGATCTTAGGCAATCACTTGATTCCATGAGGCTCAGCATGTATGCTTTTTAAATATGGAGAGGTTCAACTATACACTCTGCAAGACCCCACTTAATTCTACAATTTCTACAAACTAATAAAGAAATATCTATAAATGAGATAGTTTGGCTAGAGAAGAATGTTTGTAGTCAAAATGCTTATATTTTTTCACCCAATTTAATGCCAGTTTTACTTATTTCCTCTTTTATACTTTTTAAAAGCTACACCCACCAGTAAAAATTGAGTGAATTCCGCATATGTCAGGTGTCGTTTTCTTTCTTTTCCAAAATGAAGTTGTACAAATTCTGAATCCCAGTTAAATGGAATATGCTGGTGAATTGTGGTCTGTCCAAAAACTTGCTTAACATCCTCTGAAAAAAAGAAAAGGTCAATTATAACAAAACTCAATCAGTTTCTTCCTTACAAACCTGTTATTAAGTGAATATTGCTTGCTTCTTACAAAAAGTAACTCAATTTTAAAGACACACACGGATTATAAAATCATGGCAGAAATATGTCAGAATATTCATGAAATCAATCAAGATTTCAAAGTTAATAAGCCCACCAAAACAAAATAGAGGGGGAGTAAAAGTCAAGATGTTACTTAAAAAAAAAGGCTCTAGGAAACTAGAACTGATACCATCTCATTTATTTTATTTTCATATATATTGACGCTTTTTATTAGGGGCAGGGGAGAGAATTCAATCTTTAGTGGCAAGAGATATATATACATACACAGATACACATATATAATAAATACTACATGTCTTAAGGAGCTCTGGGGGTATAGTGGGTAAGGCAGAAAACTGGCTAACCAGAAGACTGGCAGTTCAAACCTACCAGCCACTCTGCAGAAGGAAGACCGGGCAATCAATTTCCATAAAGATTTACTCCCTTGGAAACTCAGTGGGGTTGCTATGAGCTGGAATCAACTTGATGGCAGTGGGTTTGGTTTGAATTTTATACATGTCTTAAGGAGCTCTGGTGGCACAGTGGGTAATGCATTTGACTACTAACCATAAGGATGGAGGTTCAAACCCACCAGCTGCTCTGTGGAAGGAAGATGAGGCAATCTATTTCCATAAAGATTTACTGACTTGGAAACCCAATGTGGGTTGCTATGAGTTGAAAGTGACTCAATGGCAGGGTTTGGTTCACAGAGTCTTTTTTTTTTCCTCTTTTTTAAAAGTTTAGAAACCTGTTAGATAAAAATTTAAAGCTCGTATTCAACATCCCTAATCCTCTCTTTAGGAGCTCTGGTGGTGTAGTGCCTAAGGCATTTGACTGCTAACCAGAAGGCTGGTGATTCAAACCCACCAGCCACTCATCAGAAGGAAGGCTGAGCAATCTACTTCCATAGTGATATCACCTCGGAAACCCAAGGAGGGGTCGCTATGAGTCGGGTCCGTCTTGATAGCAGTGTGAATCCTCTACTTAAGGAGCTCTGGTAGTGCAGTGCCTAAAGCATTTGACCGCTAACTAGAAGGCTGCTAACCAGCCGCTTTGCTGAAGGAAGCCGGGGCAATCTACTTCTATAAAGATATACCACCTTGGAAACCCAATGGGGGTTGCTGAGTCAGAATCAACTTGATGGCCATGGGTTATTTATTTATTTTTTGGTGGTGTAGTGGTTAAGGCATTTGACTGCCAACCAAAAGGTGGGTGTGGTTTGAACCCATCAGCTGCTCTGCAGAAGAAAGATCAGGCAGTCTACTTCCATAAAGATTTACACCTTGGAAACCCAGTGGGGGTTGCTATGAGTGGGAACTGACTGGATGACGGTGAGTTTCGGTCAGTCTTCTATATGCTTTAACTTTTGCTGCACTCTTATGGTTTGAAGGAAATTCTCAAATTGTTCAAATAATCCCATTTCAAGATGGGCCACCAAAATGTATTAGTATTCATTCATCACCTCTTCTTAACCTCAACTAGAAAACTGTAAGAAGGATTCACAGAGAGAGAGGGGGGAGAAAAAAAGAATAGAAAACATAACTTTTCTAAAGCTTCATTTTTTAATTAACTAGTCACCTCCTTCCAAAAGGGTGTTTTGAAGGTGAAGGAAACATAAATTACTATTATATTAATGAATTTTTTCCTACCCTTCACATCTTTAAATATATCTACCAGACCTTATTTTTATGAGCAAACAGTGCCTAACACCTCCTCTTCCTCTTTTGCTTCTATTAAAAGAAAAAGAAAAAGAAAAAAAAAAAAAGTTCTTTAGATCTCCAAAGGGTGCCAACAATCTTGGCACCAGTTTCCAGCAATTTCCTACTTCCACCCCCATTATACCTACAAAGTTTTTATTCCAAGCTTTTAAAGTTTCCAAAAAAATTTTAAGTCTTGCCATGAAGAACCAGTAGTGCTGCCATCAGCAATAGGCTGGGTGTGTATTTGCACAGAAAAAGCAGTAAAGAATCAGAATTATGCCAGTCATAAATTTTCTAAAAGGTGGCAGAAAACCCCAGGCTGGTCCTGAGGGGTACAACAAAATAAAAGTTTTAAAGTGCAATCCTCAATTTCCTTGAATTATTCTGTCTTCTCACCTTTAGGAAAAAAGAGACAGGACACAAGAAAAATTGACTCAAGGATTAGGATTTAAACAAACCAAAAAAAGACTCAGCAAGTATGATCGAGGTTCAATAAAATAAAGTAGAAGAAAACTCCCTTCCAAAGTTTCCTTCCATCTCTAAAACAGCTGAGAAGAAATGACTCAACTATAGTTCAAAAATTTTGGGTTCAAACCCTACCAATAAGAGCAGCTAACATTTCTTGAGTGCTTACCATGTGCTAAGCTTGTTCTAATGGCTATATATCTAAGTCACTACTCCAGAGCTAGTCTCTCATGTAAATTCCTGCCTTAAGTAATACACTGGAATTTGGTCACTTTGAAGTACAGAGCTATTTGTGATCCTGAAGATACTTCTCAATTATAAAAACTGACAATTTGATGTTGCTCTTGTTAGTTGCTGTTAAGTCAATTCTGGCTCATGGAGATCATACATAAAACAAAGCAAAATGGGGCCTGGTCCTACACCATCTCCATGATCTTTGATATGTTTGAGCTCGATGTTGAGGCAAGTGTGTCACTCCATCTCATTGAGAGTTTTCCTCATTTTTGCTGATCCTTTACCACTAGTCCTTCTCTAGTGCTTGGTCTTTCCTGATGACATGTCCAAAGTAACCAAGATGAAGTCATGCCATCCTGCTTCTAAAAGACTATTCAGATTATATTTTTTCTAAGATGGATTTATTTGTTCTTCTGGCAGTCCATGGTATATTCAATATTCTTCACGTCACAGTTCAAACGCATCAATTCATCTATCTCTTTCATTGTCCTGCTGTCCCATGCATATGAGGTGATGGAAAAGATCGGTTGGTTCAAGCTCACCTTAGTCAGCAAAGAAAGTAACATCAAAGTAACAATTCTATAAACAGGTGCTACTGATAATGATCTGTTTAAAAATATGTCTACATAAAATGTTTGTACATTTGTGTGTGTGTGTGTGTGTATACCTATTTACTCTCTATATTTTCTTGCCAAATAGGTTATATAAGAGCAAAGGCCATATTTTTCACATTCAGTTCTCAGTCTGGTTAGTATGGTGGTGGGCACAGAGCAACTACTCACTGAGAACTGACTGATTTTATATTTTTAATAAGGAAACTTTTATTTTTATTTTTTTATTTTAAGAGCTTGTTTTACATTCAGTGGTAAGTGTGCATTTAGTTTCACTCCCCATTTATCATGTCCAACCCTAACCCAGTCTCCTCCCCCCCCACCCTTTAACCCTCCCCCTGTGCCCCTCATATTTATATACCCCTATTTGTCCTGCATTTCCTGAATTTGAATGTTGGCCCTCTGGTGCCCCATGGTCGATTGCTCTAAGGATGTATTACCATAGAATATGTGGGTGTGCCATCCTGGATTGAGTGGTCTGTGTGTACATCTTGTAACTATTGGGCTGAGAGCCAGCCCCTCGGAGTGAGTTTTATTCCAGGCACAGAATGTATTCTAGGGCCATAGTACTGGGGTTCTCATCAGACTCCACCTGACCAGTAATTCTGTTCATTATTGAGTTTTTGAGTTTTGTTCCACATTTTTCCTCCCACTCCATCCAGGATCTCCAGATTTGATCCTTTCCTGAGTGGTTGGCATTGTAGCCGGGCACCATCTAGTTCTCCTGGTCCCGAGGGCCATCGTGTCCTAGGGCTGATTGCTTCAAAACACCCTTGTTTATTTTTTGCATTCTTCTTTGCTTCTGATGCTAGGAGACCATTAGCTG
>NW_006921650.1:1540395-1541445 GCF_000298275.1 Orycteropus afer afer | reverse complement strand
TCCTACTTCCATAGTGATACTGCCTTGGAAACCCAAGGAGGGGTCGCTATGAGTCAGGGCTGACTCGACGGCACATAACAACAACAACAACATTGTTCTTTAATGTAGCATAATATTTCATTGTGTGCATGTCCCATAATTTGGTTATCCACTCATCCGCTGATGGGCATTTAGCTTGTTTCCATCTCTTTGCTATAGTGAATTGTGCTGCAGTGAACACAGGTGTACATTATGTCTGTTAATGTGCTATCTCTCATCTCTTTAGGATATATTCCTAGTAATGGAATTGCTGAGTCAAGTGGTATTTCTATTTTCAGTTTTTTAAGGAAACGCCATACTGTTTGCCACAATGATTGGACCATTTTATAATCCCACCAGCAGTGCACAAGAGTTCCAATCTCTCTGCAACCTCGCCAGCATTTGTTATTTTCTGACCTGTTGAACTTGGCTATTATTGCTGGGGTGAGATGATATCTCATTGTTGTTTTCATTTGCATCTCTCTAATGATTAACGATCACGAGCAATTTCTCAAATGTATATTTTCTTTGGTGAAGTGCCTGTTCAAGTCTTTCCCCCATTTGTGAATTGGGTTATTTGTCTTTTTGTTGTTGAGATGTTGAAGTCTTCTATAGATTTTGGAGATAAGTCCTTTATCAGATATGTCATAGGCAAATATTTTCTCCCAATCTGTAGGTTTTCTTTTTACCCTTTTGACAAAGTCTTTCAATACACATAAGAATTTAATTTTGAAAAGGTCCTAGTCATCTAGCTTCTCTTCTACCTCCTGTACATTCTGGGCTGTTTCATAGTCTATTTATGCCATAAATTAGGGCTCCCAGATTTGCCCTTATTTTATCTTTGATGAATTTTATAGTTTTGGGTTTTACAGTTAAGTCTTTGATCCACCTTCAGTTTGTTTTTGTGTATGGGGTGAGCTATAGGTCTTATTTCATTTTTCTGCAGGTGGATATCCAGTTTTGCCAGCACCATTTGTTAAAGAGGCTGTCTTTTCCCCATTTAATGGGTTTTGGACCTTTGTCAAAGATCAG
>NW_006921650.1:1538197-1539245 GCF_000298275.1 Orycteropus afer afer | reverse complement strand
TGATATGTTGTTGGGTTCTGTTGGCTAGGATTTTGTTAAAGATTTTTGCATCTATGTTCATGAGGGATATTGGTCTGTAGTTTTCT
This sequence comes from Orycteropus afer afer, assembly GCF_000298275.1. Classification (NCBI taxonomy): domain Eukaryota; kingdom Metazoa; phylum Chordata; class Mammalia; order Tubulidentata; family Orycteropodidae; genus Orycteropus; species Orycteropus afer. Next base: position 1,539,159 of record NW_006921650.1, on the reverse strand, counting down.
TTTCTAGTGTTGTCCTTCCCTGGTTTTGGTATTAGTGTTATGCTTGCTTCATAAAATGAGTTTGGGAGTATCCCATCTTTTTCTATGTTCTGGAATAGCTTGAGTAGCATAGGCGTCAACTCTTCTCTGAATATTTGATAAAATTCTCCAGTGAAGCCATCAGGGCTAGGACTTTTCTTTGTGGGAAGTTTTCTTTATGAGTTGCTCAATTACTTCTTTTGTTATAGGTCTGTTCAAGTATTCTATCTCTGACTTGGATAGTTTAGGTAGGTCTTGTGATTCAAGAAACTTGTCCATCTCTTCTAGGTTCTCAAATCTGTTGTTTCATAATATTCTGTCAGTATCTTTTTTATTTCAGATGGTTCTGTTGTGATGACATCTTTTCATTTACAATTCTTGTGATTTGGATCTTTTCTTTAGTTAGATCTGTCAATGATTTATCGATTTTATTAATCTTTTTGAAGAACGAGATCTTTGTTTTGTTGATTTTCTCTGTTTTTTGTTTGTTTGTTTTCTGTTTCATTTATTTCTGCTCTGATCTTTATTATTTCCTTACTTCTAGATACTGTAGAATTCTTTTGTTGTTTTATATCTAGTTGTTGGAGTTGGTGAATTAGAGTGATTTTGTTTCTTTCCTCTTTTTTGATATATGCATTTATTGCTAAACTATTCTCTGAGTACTGCTTTTGCCGTGTCCCATAGGTTTTGGTATGATATAGCTTCATTCTCATTTGTTTCTAGGAATTTTTTTATTTCAGATTTTATTTGTTCTATTACCCAGTAGTTTTTGAGCAGCGAATTGTTCAGCTTGCATATATTTGATGTGTTTTTCCTTGATCTTCCCATTAATTTCTAATCTTATAGCATTGTGGTCTGAGAAGATGCTTTGTAGTATTTCAATGCTTTTGAATTTATTGAGGCTTGTTTTATGTTCTAACATATGGTCTATTCTGGAGAAGGAT
>NW_006921650.1:1534812-1535348 GCF_000298275.1 Orycteropus afer afer | reverse complement strand
AAGCTGTTTAAATAATCATGTCCTAATACTTTAGTAAAGTACGTAAGATTCATCGGTTTAGCTTATTAAAACCCCAAGCCCTATTCTTGGACTTGGGCCTAAGAATCTGCATTTTAATGAGCACGCATCCCAGGTTTTTCTGATACAAGGGAACAGAAACTCATTTTGAGAAAAAAAATGTCCTGAAGAGTTAAGGAAGGTTTAGATTTACTTCTTTCTCTTTTCTAATCTCCTTTTGAGACAGACAAAATTATGAAAGGGAAGAAATGGGGAAGAATCTCCATACCAGCCAATGGAATACAGTAATATGGAAACATAGGCCACTTATAAACCAGGTAGGACAAGCAGGGTGCCATGTTGCACAACTCTACTAGATGACATTGCCTTCATTGTCTATGTGACTGATGTTCCCTGGAGCTGTGTACAAATCACATAGCCCTGAGAACTTGGCCCCATTATAAGTTTCCCAGCTGTTCTAAATACTAGCTATTTTATGAATCCCAGATCTTAGCTAGGAAGATGGAACAATCTACTTT
>NW_006921650.1:1531597-1533987 GCF_000298275.1 Orycteropus afer afer | reverse complement strand
CCTTCCGAGGAGTGGCTGGCGGGTTTGAACCGCCAGCCTTCTGGTTAGCAGTCAAGTGCCTTAGCCACTATGCTACCAGAGCTTAGGTACTCAAATGTCATAGATCGCACCAAGCCAGTCTAATTGGACAAACCAAATGATATGGGAAAGAAGGAAGGAAGATTATTGGTAAAGAGGAAACCCATCAATATTTCTACTCATTTTCACAATGAATAAACTTTTTTAAAAAAATTAAATCTGCCACTTTGAAAAAGTCAACATTTCTGCTCAGAATATTTCACAGGCTTTTAAGTCTCTGAATATTTCATATTGCTCTGATAAATTGTTCTAGGGCATTCATTTTGTATATGTGTATCTGTATATTTTCTTTGAAGTTTATGAATAAAAAAACATTTATAAACTCAATAGTCACAATGAATCCAGACATTTACTCCCCAACTTGGAAAGAAAGACGTTATAATACCATCTCAGATCAATATTCTTTCTCCTTTTTAGAAGCACAGACAGCTTTCTCACATAACATTTGTTTTGTTTTTAGATTTCTCTATGCCTTGTGCTGGAAAGGCGAAATTAAAACAAACAAAAACATAGAGGTTTTTAAATCTGCTTCTACTCTTTACTATGGCTTCCCTGGGCACAAGCTTTACTGTGAAAGTCTCCAGGAGTCAACCTTGGAGCTGTCCTATCATTTAATCCTTACCATTTCCCTAACCTACACTAACTTAATTTGTGGTCCCAGGTAAGGCAGAGGAAATCCCAGATGTCCTAGTACTACATTTACATTTGAGTGCCACAAGAATATATGAAAATCTGTTGCCACCAAGTCGATTCTGACTCATAACTACCCTATAGGACAGAATAGAACTGCATCATAGAGTTTCCAAGGCTGTAACCTTTCTGGAAGCAGACTGCCCCATTTTTTTCCTGTGTAGTGACTACAAGATTGGCAATTCAAAACCCATCAGCATCTCCATGAAAGGAAGATGGGGCAATCTACTTCTGTAAAGATTTATTACCTTGGAAACCCAAAGATGGTTGCTATGAGTCTGACTGGATGGCAGTGAGTTTAGTGTTTTGGTTTCAAGTGGCTAGTAAGTACCACTCGGAAGGAAGGCTGGGCAATCCTACTTCCATAGTGATACTGCCTCGGAAACCCAAGGAGGGGTCGCTATGAGTCAGGGCTGACTCGACGGCACATAACAACAACAACAACAGTAAGTACTAATCATAGACCTTTTGGTTAGTTGCCAAGTACTAAACCATTGTGACACCAGGATAGTAAATCCACATTCTAGTGTGACAATTATATATATATAAAACCCAACTCACTGCCATTGAGTTGATTCTGACTCACGGTGATCCCCACTGGGTATCCAAGGCAGTAAATCTTTATGGAAGCAGATCACCCCATCTTCGTCCTGTGGAATAGCTGGTGAGTTTAAACCTCCAACCTTTGGGTTACCAGTCAAATACCTTAGGCACTGTGCCACCAGAGCTCCCCCTTAATATTTTATGTAATTTAAAGTAACATTTTCCTTAGCTCAGCCACTCCTCCTGAAAGTGAAAAACAATTAGAATGCTTACTTCTTAAAAGAATGTATAATCAATCATTTTAGTGTGTGCCAAACAAGTTATGTTTGGAAGGCCTATAATTCCCATTCTTACTTACAATAGTGATGTTATTTAAAACAAGACTTTACCAAATAAGCTCAAGTATCCTGAGTTTATTTGTGCGACTCTGCTTTCTCCACAAATATTATAGTTTAAAAGTGTACTGATTTTTTTTTAAGATCATAAAAAGACTGGCAGCTGTTTCTTTCCTAAAGATAACTTCAAAAAGTCAACTAATTTTACCTAACAAAATTTCCAGGCTATAGAGTGTGGTTGCATTGAAGAGTTAGGACTTTTAAAAGCTGGACCACAAATGGCATGATCTTGTATACAGAGAGTCCTGAGGAATCCAATAAAAAACTATTAGAACTAATCAGCAATGTTGGAGGATATAAGATCAACATATAAAATCAAACTGCAATTCTATCCATTTGAAATGAACAATATGAAAAGGAAATTAAGAAAACGATCATATTACAAGAGCATTAAAAAGGATAAAATACTTAGAAATAAATTTAACAGAAGAAACACAAAAACTATACTCTGAAAACTGCAAAACATTGAGAAACATAACAGAAGACCTAAAGGGAATGCATTTCTTATTGGGGTGATGAAAATGTTCTTGCACAATTCTGTGAATATAATACCCACAAAATTGTACACTAAATGAGTGAGTTACATAGTATGAAAATTATATGTCAATAAAATTGCTTATAAGAAGCTGAGACTTTTCACCAAAGAAGATATACAAATGGTCAACAAGCACATGAAGAGATACT
>NW_006921650.1:1528450-1530704 GCF_000298275.1 Orycteropus afer afer | reverse complement strand
AAAATGTTGAAATGGTTTACTATTTATACTTTTTATCATATTTTTAAAATGAAAAAAAAGAAAAGAAAGAAAGCAGAGACCATCAGATCTGTCTGTTCCATATGAGTAATAGTAGGCATTTGCTGGCATTACTTACTTTAACAATTCTCTCAGTCTGTAAAATGAGACAAAAATATCTTGGTTGTTCTAGAGCTAATAAAAAACCAAAAAACCAAACCCACTGCCATCAAATCACTTCTGACTCATAGTGACCCCCTTTGGGTTTCTGAGGTGGTATATTTTTACAGAAGTAGATTGGTGGATTTGAACTGCCAACCTTCTGGTTAACAGTCAAATGCTTTAGGCACTGTGCCACCAGAGCTCCTTTCTAGAGCTAACAGTGCCTACCAAAATGTTCTGAAGATAGTGGATGACTGAAAATACACTAAAACTCCAAAATCTAAATTCTTAGGAAAATTATTACCTGGACACCAAATATATATGGATGATATACATATTAAAACAAAAAACAAAAAACTGGCATTGTGCTACTTGTAAATATCACAGTTCTCAAAAAGCAATAGTTTTCATTAAATATTTAAAATCCATCCTTCCCTCAGCTCATATACTAAAATTTTGAATGAAAAGTGATCAAAAAGTAAGTAATTTTCTATTATGCTTTTGAAAGTATGAAATTAAGAAAGATTAAGAACTCCACTCTTTACTTTGAAGATCTTTCAGATACTAGAAATATTTAATTGGCAAATTACTTGCACATGCCATTAAGTGGTTAGACTGAATTTGTTTTTACAAATTCTATGGGCTCTTATTCCTTAACCTCCACCACACTATAATCTGAAATCATCAAGGTCTTTACTTATGCAAATTTTAACTTTGTACGTTTTTGTTTCCATACAGAATAACTAAATTAATGCACTTTAATTTCTAAAAGATCCACTTTTTTGAAGCTGCAAATCAACGAAAATGAGTTTCCCATTAAAATAAAAAAAGATTCATCAAGCCATATTATTTGAAATACTAAACCATAATATCTCACTTATGGATTCCAAAAATTTCATTAATACATAAACACAAAGGGGATGTTTCTGTTAAACATGAAAGTAACCCCTCTCTGAGGCACAAGGAGGGCCACTGACCAGCCACACTTTATCTCTGAACAGCATCATGGGGCACTTTTTTCTAATATGTGCTCAACCCTCAAAGAAAGTTGTGGTTTTGCTCTAAGAGAAATAATATTCCACCCTGCTGATATGGTTAACAAAAGCTTACACGGCCGTCGTCTTTTGAGCAGCGAGCAAAAGACAAATTGTTGAATTCCTAAGTTAAATAACATAATGGAGTAAGTGGATGCAGACCTATCTCTACTGCCATATGCTCCAATATCAAGGTTGCCATTTCAAACCCTTTTGACAAGTGCCTTTTTATATTAATCACAGTTAAGGGTCTGAAGAGGAAAAAGTATTCTGGCTACAATTCAGACTTGCTCAAGGAATCTATGGGGAAAATGGATGCCATTAAAACAGTGTAAGTACAGAAGTACTTCACACCCGCAGCCCATCTCATTAAAACGGAATTCTCTATAAGCCCCGGTAAAGTCTTTTTTATTATTATTATTCTGAGCATGCAGGTACAGTGGTGCTAAGTATCTTTCAAAAACTGAGCACACACTGACACACCACTCTTACACACAAGCAAGCTGAGCTGAATATTATATTGAAGTCATATATACTGTAGGTGTATGTCAAAATGAGGGTTAATTTAAAATTCTTCCAGTTCTACATTTAGAAAAGGATAGAACTACTATCCTGATTTAAGAGCATGCAGCATCCTGCAAAGAACACTGTCCTTCAAGTGCCAGAAGACAGAGTTGTGGTTCCTATGACAGGAGTTACTACCTCCTCTGGGCCTGTTTCCTTACCCATGAAAGGAAGCCAAGAAGTAGACCAGCCATTGCTCAACTGCACTGGGAACCATGATCCCTTGGAGAGCTTGTTCAAAATGCATTCCAGCAAGCCTCACACCTAAGGATTTTAATTCAAGAGATGCGAGATGAAGCCATAGAGTCCAGAGTTGTAACAAAGACCCTCATGATAATACAATGAGAACCATGGTCTGCCTTACTGATAAGAATCCTTCCTAAAGTCTGATGGATCTATATAAATCCTTGAGATTAATAAATTACGTAAATCATTATAGTGGATGTTGGCTAAAAGGATTAAAAGAAAGATAAATGCAGGCTGCTATTAATAGCAGA
>NW_006921650.1:1512333-1520790 GCF_000298275.1 Orycteropus afer afer | reverse complement strand
AAGTTGGTCACTGAAAGTGGTGTTTGGAGGCAAATACCAAACATGTAACCATGCTTTAATCTTCTGTTGTGTTAATTATTGTTACCTTTTATCACCCTTAGAGAAAAACATAACACAAAAATTTCCATTCTTTGAAATCCTTAAAGCAATACCCAAAAGCCAAAATCCAAATCTGTTGTCATTGACTCATAGGGACTCTAAAGGATAGAGTAGAACTGTCCCATAGGTTTTCCAAGATTGTAATTCCTAACAGAAGAGACTGCCACATCTTTCTTCCCTGAAGCAGCCAGTGGCTTCGAATCACTGATCTTTCAGTTAACAGCTGAGTGCTGTAACCACTGCACTCCTTAAAGCAGTACAAAGGCTCTTCACTCATCCTCCAAGTACAATATAATATCTATATTATTTAGAAAGCCAATTTCTTAAGCTAGTTCCCTTAGAAGGATGTTATAAAAAATGATTTATTGTAAAAGCATTAACATAGAGTTAACCCTACTTATTTAAATGCTTCAAAAGCAAATGTATTACAAATGTACACCCACAGTGTTCCCATATTAGTATAAAACTGTTTTATTTCAATTAAAATGTCTAAGTATCCACCCCCAACATATACCTAAACTGTAATTTTCTCTGAGAACTTCCAATATGTTCTTGATTTTGTTTCCTTTATCAACCTATCAGAGCAAACTCTGCCTTGCAACTGTTGGAAGAAATCAGTCATTAGCAGCAAGATTACAGCAAATTTTCCAATTTAGAAAAACTATATTTTTAACTCTCTTTCATACTGAAAGAATAATGGTATAATTTTACTGTTTTTAAATGAGCAATGCAGTATAAAATAGTCAAATTTTTCTGATGCTCCAAGTTTGAGAACTTGCCTTTAGTGTTCTGTTCCCTACACCTTCTTTCCTATTCACAACTTGTCTTCTCCCTTCATCTCACACACACACATACACACACACACAGAAGCCCACTACAGTCAGATACCTTGACAGTCTTCTAAAGAATGGTTAACCTTCAGGCAGTGGTTAACTAAGCAGTGGCTTCACATGGTTATTGTGATTTACTCTCCAACTGACATTCTTCCACCTTCTCAACAGGCCTGCCTCCCCACCCCCTCCATTTTTAAAATGGAGTGATGAAGTAGCAAAAAGTACAATATTTTAGCCATTTGAGCATGGACGATTCTCAAATTATCCCACCAACTGGAAGTGCTCTGTGATACTATTATCTTTCAAAATTGAAGCCATTATGGTCAATCGTGCAAATCCGTATTTAGCTTTTCGTAAATAGTGGATTTTTGACCCAATGAACTGGAACAGCTTCTGAATAGTCTCTAGGATCTCCGACAAGACACTCAGTGCCCAGGCATACCACAATTCTTATCAATATTGAGGTTATTTACTTTCAAAACTCACACTGTTCTTATCTGGAATTTTTATTTTCTACTGGAGTGTGTATATATGTATGTGTGCATGTGTGTGTGTATAAGAAGATATACTTGGATCCAAAAATAAAATCTACTGTACAACAATATGTTTCTTCCATCAAAATAATATTATTTTGTGAAACACCAAAATCAGGGAGAAAAAAAAAAAACAAAGATCTGTGTCTACATTTTCAGTCTCCCAAATATTAATGAAGAACTTCTATCAATAATCCTTCTTCTAACTCAACCATTTCCCCTCTTAGCTATCTTTTTAAATATTTCATTTTCCAACGGTCTTTACCAAGATAAATAATGAATGATCTCCTTTCCAGTGAGCTTAAAGATTATGGATAAAGATTTGCTCTCTTCTACTCCAATACAGAGATGCATTGCTTAATGTCCAAAATACATTCTGTGAAATAGGATTATGTGATTTGGATGTTGTGTAAACATCATATTATATACTTAGCAAACAGACATGCCTAAATTGCAAGCAGTAGTATTCATTTGTTTTCCACCTCTATTTTTTGTTTCATTTCCAAACTGTTACTTGTCATTTGCCTTTTTCTTTTGCTATCACCAGCCAGTCCTTGGAAGGAAGGTTGAGCAATCTACTTCTGTAGTGATGTTGTTGTTGTAGTTATGTCATAGCGACCCCTCCTTGGGTTTCCGAGGCGGTATGACTATGGAAGTAGATTGCCCAACCTTCTTTCCAAGGAGTCGCTGGGGGTTTGAACCTCCAGTCTTCTGGTTAGCAGTCAAGTGCCTTAGGCACTATGCTACCAGGCTACCTCGGAAATCCAAGGAAGGGTCGTTATGAGTTGGATCTGACTCATTTTGGTTTTGGGTTTATCACTGGCATTGTTCTTGGTGTGTTTGGGAGCCATGATGCACTTTGCAGTAATATTTTTGACATAAAATTAAACAGAGATAATGCTACAACATTCAAGAGACAAAAGATACACACAAGATTGGATGTTGCTACCTATGAGTTATACGGTTATATGAGTTATATGGTAAACATCGTATTGATAAGTAGGGAACATTCACATTAAGGTACTGACACAAAGTATGCTATAGTACAGTACATACATAAGGCAGGAACACAGGCATTTATTATGACTATCAACACATATACCTTATAGGTTATATATGCACCGTACCATTATACGTCTAGGAGTTTAATTGTTTTATATACAAGAGACACGAGATACATGTGTTGCCTGTGGGAAGTTGTTGTGTTCTCTAAGTCCAATTACATTCACTACATTTAGTTTTCCAATCAGGATTTCTGAACTATATTATGACCTTATGGTATATGCAGTCAAACTTTGCCTGAATGGATGTCATGTGGTGCATGACTGTATCGATATCCTCAACCTTTCTCTATTTAATATGAAATATGGGTGTTCACCTTTAGAACTTCTCATTTCCATACTTTTGATTCCAATCAGTTTCCTCAGTCTAAATCAAAATTACCAAAATGGTGTTTCCACATATTTCTTCATGCCATTAGGCATGTCTGTTTTCCCATAGTACACTAACTTCATTTTTGACACAGCAGGTGTTCCTAGACAAAATCTAACTGTGAACCTAGAAATAGCCCATCTAAACAACACTGTACAGAGAATTAGCTGAAGAAAAAAGCAAAACCAAACTCACTACCATCAAGTCAATTCTGACTCAGAGCAACCCCTTTTGGGTTTCTGAAGTGGTAAATCTTTACAGAAGTAGACTGCTCAGTCTTCCTTCTGCAGGGTGGCTAGTGGGTTTGAACCGCCAACCATCTGGTTAGTAGTCAAATGCCTTAGGGACTACGACACCAAAGCTCCATAACTAACTGAGAAGGACCTCAGCAATTGCGTCATTTGCTCAGGTTTTGCTCAGTGTCACACATAAAGGAAAAGCCCTGCTCAAATAAGTTTGATAAATGCTAATTTAAAGTTATAGAGATTTCTTTCTTTTTGTGGGACTTCACAAAGGCTTTACAAACTAACAAACTAAACATTTTAAACTTTATTATTTTCTAGTTTGTTTTCCCAGATGTTGTAAAGTCAATGCTGACTCACAGCGACCCCATGTGTATCCAAGTAGAACTGTGCACCATAGGATTTCCAATAGCTGATTTTTCAGAAGTAGCTTTCTAAGCCTTTTTTCCAAGGTGCCTCTAGATGGACTTGAACTTCCAACCTTTTGGCTAGCAGTAAGTATGTTAACTGTCTGTACCACCCAGGAACTCTAATTTTCTCATAGAAGAGAGTTTTTCAGAGAATACTTATTAACAGAAATAGTGAGAAGTTACTCTAAAGGAGCTAAATTTACAATATTTTTCAATAGTGAAAACGAGAGGAAAAAGGGGCATTGAAGTTCCCAATAAAAAGGCAAGGCTAGACTAGATTCTTAACCAAATTCAAGTAGCAAATTTGTCAAGATTTTCCAGTGTGGCACAAGGTGTGAACTAGTTTCTTCTATTCAAGACCTCAAGATTAGAACCAATTTCCTTCGAAAGGTTTTGTTAGGCAACCAATCACTGGCTTTTTATCTTTTTTTTTTTTTTTCCTAATTCACTAATCACTCTACATTTATGTCAGTTACAGAAAAAAAAAAAGGCTTTTCAAACCTGTTTTTGGTACTATATGATGTATTGTTTGATACATTTCTCCTTCTTTCAAAATCAGAAGGGATCCCAAGACTGATAATCATTTTATTTTTAAGTCATACAAAAACTATTCGACAATCAATATTTTTAACAATAATTCTGGAAAAGTCTTCAAATATATGTTTACTAGTTCAACTGCCCCTCTCTAAAAAGTGGTCTTTACATTTTGATGCTTCACTGACTCCTTTATGATTCATTTAAAGCTATGCAATCTCTCCCCAGAAAAACACCCAGTTAGACAAAATGTTACAAATGGTTCTGGCACTCCATGGAGTCCCTGACACTCATCCAGGATGCCATGATAGAGAGTCCTTGTCTCAACCCCAAATTCAATTATTATCTATAGGATCCCTCTCCCCCACCCCCACCCCCAAGACACCATTACTATCACCACCTACAATACCTGGATAACGAAATTGAGTCCTGTTCTAGTTACCTAGTGCCACTTTGACAAAAGTATACCACAAATGGGATGGCCTTAACAAACAGGAGTTTATTCTTACAATTTGGAGGCTTGAAGTCCAAGTTCAAAGTGACAGGCTCTAGGAGCTGGGTGAAAGCCCCTCAGACTTGGGGTCCAGCTCTGCCTCCAGCTCCCAGCCCACTGAAGCTAGAGGCTTTTCTTCACTCAGACAGCTGCTGGCTGCTGAGGCTGAGAAGCCCAAGGTCGACAAGTAAAAAGGCACAGTCCTGATGTTACCAAACCACACGGCAGGCCATTGATTCAAGTCTATCGTAAGTCCCAAGGTTGGCAGAGCATGGCAGGCTGCTGAACAATGACATGGCTACATACAGGGTTCAAAGTGCCATAAGCTAGAGACCATTTCCAAAGCTGCTACTTATATACCGGAAGCAGACCACATACCCAGCTGCTCACCGTAGATTCCACCATGGAGTTGATTACCATTCTCATCATGGGGAATACTACATCCAGCTGCCCAGCTACTCAACCAGGCCTAGCCAAGTTGACACACAAACTGAACTACCACAAGTCCTTATGGTCATATAGTAAGAATGTTAACTTCAAACTTGCATATGAAATGTATTTCATGAAATCCTGTTCACCATAAGGAAAAAGAAAGAAGACAGAAGAAAGAGAAAAACATGTGATGACATTAACCAAAACCCAAACCAAACCCACCATTGTCCAGCTAATCCTGACTCACAGCATCCAGGCTGTAAATCTTTATAGAAGCCGACTGCCCCATCTTTCTCCTGTGGAGCAGCTGGTGGGTTCAAACTGCCAAGCATTTGGTTAACTGAGTGCTTTACCTACTGCACAATGAAGGCTCCTTTTTCAGGAAAAAAAATTAGATTCTAATCTAAGGAAGTGCTATGGTGTAAGAGTTACACTACAGGAGTTTTCAAAGGATCAAAATGAAATTTTAATGAGACAAAACCAGAATTCCTGTCTTATAATAGTGACTTATTTCACTCAGCATAATGTTTTCAAGGTTCATCTATGTTAGCATGTATCTATGGAACAAAGCTATTAATGTTGCCTTCTACAGATACTACAGCTGAAGAAATATCAGTAAATAGAAATATGTACATAGCCAAGTTAATGTCTTAAATTAGAATGATGAAAAAATGTGCCAAATATTTCAGGTTAACACATACATTTTCTTAAAACTGTCTATGACAATGCTTTGCTCCCTAGCATCTTTAAATAAGGAACTCAGTAATAACATAAGAGTGTTGGGAAAAGTACCCTTCACATCATGTTGTCAGCAACCTGCTCAGACATCAGGTAAATTCTTTCAAACCCTGACTTTTTGTTCCTCTACTCACAAAATGAGGAGCTCTGGCGGTGTAGTGCCTAAGGCATTTGACTGCTAACCAGAACACTGGCAGTTCAAACCCATCCACCACTCTTCAGATTCACGAAATGAGGATGCCTCCTTGCCTGCTTCCCATATACACCGTGAAGGCAAAGTGATCACAGGCACCTTGCCCCTGACTTTTCTCATCCAATCAATGCAACAGAAATTCATCATTTCCAAGCATTGTTTAGGCCCTGTCCCTGTCCTCTAAATAAGCTTGTGGTGACCCCCACTTTCCTTTAAAAACAACAAAAAATAATTGTGGTACAATAAATATAACCAAAAGTTTGTCATCGTAACTCTTTTTAAATGTAGAATTCAGTGACAATAATTACTTTCACCATATCCTTCTACTATCACCACTATCCATTTCTAAGTTTTACATCCCCCCAAAGAAAGCTCAATACCCCTTCAACAATAACTCCCATACCCTCTTCAGCCCCTTGCAACCAGTAATTAGTCTATTCTAGATATTTCACATAAATGGGATCATACAATATTGGTCCTTCTGAATCTGACTTACTCCACTCAGCATAATGTTTTCATGGTTCATCTGTGTCACTGCATGTATCTGAGCTTAGTCACTAGATATTAGTGATGGTTGCACAATACAGCTGATGTACTCGGTCTCATTACGAAAAACGTTGAATTGGCAAAAGTGTTATTTATATTTTATAACAATTAAAATTATCTACTTTTTAACAACAATTTTAAAAAGATAATATATGCATAAAAAAATAAAATATTCCCTTGCATGGTTATACCACATTTTGTTTACCCACGTATTTGTTCACGAACATTTGGCCAATTGTTTCTCGATTCAAGTAAAAACTCTCGCTCAAGGGTCCTGTGGTTGGGGTTCCATCAAATGGCACCCACTCACCTAGTGTCATATCTCTTAAGCCATATCCCTCAACTGTGGGAATCCTCTCCTATGGAAACCTATCCTCAACCTGTGCAAATTCTACCTTCCCAACCTCTCTGCCAACCTGTGCTTCTCCTTTTCTACTCAGAATTCTGTTGAAGTCAAAAAATAAAGCTTTCTCAAAGTTCATTTTAAGTGCATTTTGACAAATAACCTGGATGTATGTATAACTAAGGCAAAATACTATGTATACTAAGAACTCTAATCCAAGTACATTCCTCCTTAAAATTACTTTCCACTGAGTTAAAAATAAAATCTTCACTATGTATGTACTTATTGTTGTTCACATCTTCATGGAAATGATTAAGTTCCTAACATTAACATGCCCTGGTAGTACAGTGGTTAAGTGCTAGGCTGATAACTAAAAGGTCCCACCAGCTGCTCCATGGCAGAAAGGTATGGCAGTCAGCTTCCGTGAAGATTACCAAATCAAACACACTGCCACAGAATGGGATCCAACTCATAGAGACCCCTCCTTGGGTTTCTGAGGCAGTATCATTACAGAAGTAGATTGCCCAACCTTCCTTCTGGTGGGACTGAACTGCCAGCCTTCTGGTTAGCAGTCAAATGCCTTAGGCACTATGCCACCTTGGAAATCCTATGGGGCAGTTCTACTCTATCTCCTAGGGTCACTATGAGTTAGAATTAACTATCAAGAATGAGTAACATCTGATATATCTTGAAACCACTGTGAGTTGAATACATCCACTTAGACTATGAAGGGTCCACGCCACTGCTCACAAATATAAACACCATCAGAGGGAGGAAGTTTGGCACAGTGAATCAGAGTCAGCCAAATCAGGAAGACATGGATTATTGTAATACCCTCCTAACTGTTCCCTCTCTTTCTACCTTGGCCACTCTATGGTCTGCTCTCAACACAACAGCTAGAGAGGTACTGTAAAAACATAAACCAGATCATGTCACACTCTGTTCCAAATCCTGCAATGATTCCCTAGTTCCCTTATAGTAAAGCTGAAGTCCTCACCTTGGACTATAACCTGATGGGATTCATGACTTCTCTGAGCTACTCTCTTAGAAGGTTCCCTCTGTCTCATTCAGCTTCAGCCACAGAGGTCTTCCTTGCTGTTCCTCTAATGACCCAAGCACATTTAAGCCTTATAACCTGGGAAAGGGCCATTCCTTTTCCATGGGTCAATTACCCTCCTTATTCATCCCCGTATCTATATGGCTAATACCCTTACTGCTTCCAAAATTTTGCTCAAAAGTTACTTTCTCAATGAAGCCAATTCCAAATCTATTCCAGTACTCCTGATCCCTCCTACCATGCCCTAGTTACTTTTTCCATATAATTTATCTCCAAACTATTTAATTTACATATTTATTATGTTTATTATGTTTCCCTTGCTATATAAGCCCCATGAGAGAGAAAAATCTTTGTTTTACTTATTGGTGTATCCCAAATAACTAGAACAATCTTAGTTAATTAATAGTTGCTCAATAAACGTCTGCTGAATTAATTTTCTGGATTAATGAATAACCACATTAACTTGTTGAATGAATGAATGAAAGAATTAATTAGGTTTCTGGCAAGATGGCGGACTAGGCAGAAAGACTGCACAGACCCTCTTCAACAAAAAAAAGGGAAACCAATTAACAA
>NW_006921650.1:1493226-1505687 GCF_000298275.1 Orycteropus afer afer | reverse complement strand
CTTAGGGGGCAGGAGTCCATGGAAGGATGGACACAGGGAAGAGGTAACTATGGGGAGGAAGTGGGAGGGGAGCTGTTGCATTGTGGTAAACTGTGGTTAATGTCATGAGACAAAGTATATGTGAACTGCTGTATGGAAAGTGAATTTGGTCTGTAAATCTTCACCCAAATCACAATTAAAAACAACAAAAAAAGAATTAACTAATTTCTTTCTCCAGATATTCAAGGTCATCTTCAATAGGAACCCAGTCTACCTTTACAATTTTATCTTGCCCTCTTTCCCCTAAGTTCTTATTTTACTGAACTCACTATAAGGCCCTGGACACATTCCCAGCCCCATCCGTCCACCCTCACTAAACCTTTGTTCACATGATCTCCTCTACCCCAAACATTCTTCTCTCCATCTCACCTCCAGGGTACACTGTGAATGTTAATACTTTTGTTTCTGTGACTTTTGGGGTTTTCCATGAATTTCTTTTACATCCCAGGAGGATGGTCTCATCCTTGAAAGAGGGACCTGGGTCTTATTTATCTTTGGATACAGGCAACAATTAGCCTTACACAGTACCTTACAAGTACCTTACACAGAACAGGTGTTTGGTAAAGAGGCTGATTAAATCAGTTGCCAGATGGGGTAAGGGTCAATTGCTGTCAAACAGTGGTATGGTCACAGGTTCACTGACCCAGATTCTGGCACCCAACCTTGTTTTCTTTCCACAATACCACTTCATCTACTCCACTCTACACCCAAAATCTGGCTTTGTATTCCAAAATATTCTTTGTTTCACAGTCGTAGCAAACTACCAATCATCACCACAACATAGCTGTTGTAGTCACTATCTTAACTTCTTAACTGCTACTCTTAATATCATGTGTTTGTATATATCCCTGTCAATCCCTAGCACAGGGTCGACAAATTATGACCCACTTGCCCACTGGCTGTTCTGGTAAATAAAGTTCTATTGGAACACAGGCACACCAATTCATTTATATACTATCCATGGCTATTTTCATGCCGCAATAGTACAGCTGAGTAGTTGTGACAGAAAACCACAATACCTAATACAGTTACTATCTAGCCCTTTACAGAAAAACTTTACTGCCTCTGATCTAGCAAGAAGGACAATATGTTGCTCTTCATCTTTGATGTAAGCTTCAGCTCATGTTCCTCCTACCTTCCTTTTGAGAAGTTTAGCCACTGATTCCACTGGCAGTAATATACCCAGTTACAAAATGGTAGAAGTGCACTAGTATCATCTTGTTGTTGTTGTTGTTATTGCCATGGAGTCGGCCCCGACTCATAGCAAATAATATATCTCTCCTCTCAATATTTGCAATGTCCCCTGATGCAAAATTTCCAAATTGTGGTAAAACAAAGAGACTGATATCTTTTTAGTTAAATAAATGTGGCAGTTAAGGTTGTGTCTGGTGGTGTAGCATTTACGGCATTTGACTGCTAACCAGAGGTTGACGGTTCAAACCTACCAGCCACTCCTACGAAGGAAGGCTGGGCAATCTACTTCTGTAGTGATACTGCCTCAGAAATCCAAAGAGGAGTCAGTATGAGTTGGATCCGACTCCATGGCAGAGTTCTGTGTCAACTTGGCTGGGCCTCGTTGAGGGCCTGGGCAGCTGGTGGTAGTTATTCTCCATGATGAGACTGGCAATCAACTCCATGGTGGGACCTACCACAAGCAGCTGAGTAGCTATTTTAGGGATGCGGTATGCTTCCTGTATATAAACAGAGGCTTTGGGAATGATAACCAGCTTATGGCACACTGGAACCCTGCATGTAGCTGTGTCATTGCTCAGCAGTCTGCCATGCTTTGCCGACCTTGGGCCTTTCAACTGACTTGAATTAATGGCCTGCCGTATGGTTTGGCAACATGGGGACTGTGTCTTTTTATTTGTCAACCTTGGACTTGTCAATCTCAGCAGTCAGCAGCTGTCTGAGTGAAGAAAAGCCTCTAGCTTCAGTGGGCTGGGAGCAGGAGGCAGAGCTGAAGCCCAAGGTTGAGGGGCTTTCACCCAGCCCTTAGAGCCTGGCACTTTGAACTCAAATTTAAAGCCTCCAAACTGTAAGAATAAACTCCTGTTTGTTCAAGCCATCCCATTTGTGGTATATTCTTGTCATAGTGGCACTAGGTAACCAGAACAATAAAATTTTATTTAATTACTTAAAAAACATGTTAAGGGAGTAAGAAATTTACTCTGCAGATATACAGACAGATGTCATAGAAGTTCAATGCAAGAGCATTCAAAATTTCAGCAGAGTTTTTATTGAAATTAACAACTTATTCTAAAATTATTTTGATAATGCAAAGGGCCAAGAAAAGCCAAGATAATCTTGAAGAAAAAGAAGAAAAATGTTGGAAGACTTACCAGACATCAAGGTTTATGTAAGGTTGTACTCATTAAGACCATGTTGGATTAGTGCAGAACAGACAAGTACAGAGCAGAACAGACAGTTCAGAAACAGACCCACACTTAATTTACAGCAAAGTGCCAGTGCAATGACGCAAAGTCATCTTTCAATTAATAGCAATAGATCGACAGAATATTCACAGAGGGACAAGGGAAACCTTGACCCTTACATCTCATCCCATGCCAAAAGAAAATAGATAGATAATAAAATCTAAATAAACTCAAGATCTATATTTGTTAAAAAAAAAAAAAAAAAAATTAATAAATCTAGAAAATAACATAGGACAATATGTTCATAACTTTGGAATAGGAGACAATTTAGTAAACAAGACACAAGAAGCACTATCTATAAAGGAAAATGCTGACCATTCATATTATAATGAAATGAAAAACCTCTGTTCATTAAAATTCCATTATGTGAGTAAAAATGCAAATCAAATAGGAAAAGATACCTGTGAAATATACAGCTCACAAAAGCCATGTATTCTGAAAATGTACATACTATTAAAGAGTATATTCAAATGGCAATAATTATTAACATGCTGTACATCATTACTAATAATCAGGGAAATAAAAACTAAAGCCACAATGAGGTATCACTAAAAAAAAAATAGCTGATAATCTCAAGTGTTGACAAAGGGATGGAGTAACTGGAACCTTCACGTACTGCTGGTATGAGTATAAACTGGCACAACCATTTTGGAAATTGTGACAAGCTACTTGCAATATAGTAAATTCCATAGTGTGGCTTTTCTGGCCACAAGTCTTTGTAAACTCTGGGGTGGAATTTGCCATGAGCAACTGAGTGGCTCCTGATCGTTAAAGTTATCCACTTGGGGTATTTCTGTTGGGAGCAGCATAAAGTAATTTTTTGGGAAGTTCACTCTCTCTCAGGTATATAGAATTCTGATATTGGGACCGGTTAGTGGTCACTCTGCCAGGCTCAAAAGGAGCCCTTCTAGAGGCAGAAGAAGTCTCTTTGGCTGCTGGCTGAGGAAGACGTGCTGCTGAGAGAAATGTGCTCCAGAGAGACATGTGCTGCTGAGAGAGAGACACTGAGAGAAACGCAGTGCTGGGAGAAAGCCTGAGAGAGACTGTTGGCTGAGAGACGGTGGGCTGAGAGAGACTGAGCATTGTTCCTGAACTTGAATTGTAGCCTGGTACTTCCCTAATAAACCCCATAATCTATGAGTTCTGTGTGGCCACTACAGCAAATATAAAACCCAGCAGAGAGGTGGTGGGTGCTGCAGGGGGAATGGCTGATGTCAGAGTTGGTGAAAGGGTTGGAGGGAGGTGGCATGTCTGGCCTCACAGGAATAAGCCTTGGGCTACTAATGGTGATTCTGTCTTCCTCTTGTGGTGTTAGAAGAGGTCAGAAGATGTGGCCTCACTGCCCCTTTGGCACTACTGAAGCTAAATGTATACATTTTCTGTGATCCAGCAATTGTACAACTAGAAATACCTAAACATGTATACCAAAAAATAAGTAAATGATTGGTCAAAGCACATGATTTGGAGTAGCCCAAACTGGTAATGTCCCAAATGGCTATCAATAGAACAAACAAATAAAATTATAGTGTCATACAGCAGAACATTATACAGCAAAGAAAAAGAATTAAAAACTATACCCGTGTGGATGATTCTCACAAACACAATGTGCAGCAACAAGAAGCCATATCTAAAAAGTACATTTTACATGGTTCTACTTATATTAAGTTTAAAAACAGGCAAAGCCAATTTATGATTATACATGTCCGTTGTTACCACTGAGGAGCAGGGGATATTAACTGGGAACAGGACTCTGGAGTGCTGGTACCATTTTCTCTCTATCTGCATGCTAGTAAAACAGGTGTAAAAATTGATCAAAATATACATTTATGATTTGTGCATTTTTCTGCATGCATGTTATACCTCAAAAAAGCATGCTTTAAAAATTAAAGATAAGTAAAAAAAAATCACTATCATATAAACTGAACCCATTGCTATCAAATCAATTCTGACACGTAGCAACCCTACAGGACAGAGTAGAACTTCCTCATTGGGTTTCTAAGGCTGTAATCTTTATGGAAGCAGACTGACACATCTTTCTCCCAGGGAGTGGCCAGTGAGTTTGAATGCACTGACATTCTGGTTGGCACCAAGTGCTTTAACCACTGCCATCAGGGCTCCTTACTATCATATAAACCAAACCAAGCCAAACTCATTGCCATCAAGTCAAATGTGACTCACAGCAACACCCCCTGGGTTTCCAAGATGCTAAATCTTTACAGAAGTAGATTGCCCAGTTTTCCTTCCAAGGAGTGGCTGGTGGGTTTGAACTGTCAAACTTCTAGTTGGTGATCAAATGCCTTAGGCACTATGTCACCAGAGCTCCTTACTATCATATAAAATAAGCTAAAATAAAATGAAAACATTTAGAATAAAGTATTTTTCTCCACAAATACACCACTGCAAATTAACTAGAATTTATGACTTACATGGATATTCCATTATATAAGCCTGGTTGGTATCTCAAAATGTACTCATAAACATCGAGTATCAAAATGAGAAAGCATGGTGAATGCAAGAATATTGGAGATAAGTTTTCTCTCAAAGGAAATAGGAGAATATCATGAGCTAGATATCAAAGGAACAAAATTGGTCTAATGCAGATTGTTTCATTGTAGTAAACACAGGGAGATATTCAGACATGAAAATATGGAAAAGATAAACAAGGGCTCAGAAAACAAGGCAGGGTTTCACTGAAATGTAACTCTTGATTATATGCTGCTCCTTCCATCTGATTTTGTTTAGTATTTATCAGAATCAGTGTGAGTCAGGCATGAACATCATGGCCTGTGGACAAACATTGGTGCACACTGAGCTTAGTTACAGAACGCCTGCATCAAACAAGGTCTATGTGGAAACCCAATACATAAACAGATAAAAGAGTAACAGCTCTCACCCTGGATGAAATGCAAGGCTGTGGGACATGGGGCCTCCAGAGGCCACTTGCCAGGCCTTCCCTGCAGCCCCTGGAAAGACTCAGATGAGCCTCTCTCTGCATGGTAAGAACATGGTGCTTACCTCATGAACACCAGAACCGACTCAGCCAATCTGAACGGTAAAAAAGGAGCTGCCTTCCTCTCTTACTACTCCATGTTTCTCCCTCCCAAAGATACAAATGGTGTAAGACAACCTTCTGAAATGCAAAGGGGTCCTGGCTGAAGGGTTTACATGGAACTAAGGAAGTAATCAGAGAAGAGAATGCTGTTTGGTATATCTCAAACAGCTCTATATGGACAGATGGCCCAGTTGCAGATCTGGATTTCCATTCTCTTAGTACTATGGGTAAAGGCAGTCTGGCAGAGCAACAGTTAAGCACTTGGCTGCCAAATGAAAGGTTGGTGGTTTGAACTCACTCAACGGCTCTGCAGAATGAAGACCTAGAGGCCTGCTCCATAAAGATTACAAACTAGGAAACCCTATGGGCAGTTCTACTCTGTCACATGGGGTCGCTGTAAGTCGAAACCAACTCAATGGCACCCAATAATAACAATATTATGGGTTTATGAAACCAGGATTGACTAGGTTAAGTCCTCTTTTTCTGTCTAATTTCTATTTTTTAAAAAGTACGTTTTTATTGTGATTTGGGTAAAAGTTTAAAGAGCAAGTTGGGTTTCTATTCAACAATTCACACATTTTGTTTTGTGACATGGATTGCAATCCCTACAATGTAACACACGTTCCTCACTTCTTCCTTGTATTTACTGTTTCCATTTGTCCTTCTTTCCTATCCTGTCTTGTCTTCTGAGCTTCATCCTTGGGCAAATGCTGCCCTTTTTATCTAGAATGGCTGATTGTGCTAAGGGCTGCATACCTCCCTGGTATTACTGTTCACCTGACAGACTGTCTATTGTTTGGCTGAAAGCTGAGCTACAGGGGTGAGTTCAGTTCAGGCTTGAAGGGTGTCAAAAAGCCATAGTCTTGGGGGTTCCACCAGTCTCTTTCTGACCAGTTTAGCCAGGACTTATTATTATTTTGAGTTTTGTTCCACATTTTTCTCCCACTCTGTCCAGGACCTCCTATTGTGATCCCTTTCATAGTGGTCAGCAGTGGTAACTGGGCATCATCTAGTTCTGATCTCATGGTTGTGGAGGATGGGGTCTGCATGGTCTATTAGTCCTTTGGACCACTTCCTTGCATCTTTAATTTTCTTCACAGTTCCAATTTTTTATTTGATGTTTTAAACTCCATTATGGGTTTCCCAGAAAACATACTTATTGCTAGCTCTTCTAAATGTACCTCTTTCTAAAAATAGACTCCTTAGGGTGCCATACCCCCACGATATTGTTTACTTGTTTGTTTGGGGATCTGTTCTTCTATGTATTACACATTTCTCTTTCAGTCTAATCTAAAATAGCTACTGATGGCTTAGGAAAGCCCAGATTACATTTTATGAAAACCCACAGGGTAAGGACCCTGCCAATTCATCATAAATCTATACCCAGTATACTCTGTGCATGTTTTGTGAGATAGTCAAACCCTGAAAGAAATAACCTGTGGAAGGCAGGGTATTGAAAGAAGGGACTGTACCTTCTCCTACAATAGTCATATGATGAAACACAATCATTCTGCAATTGCTTTTTGTGCATGCTGAGGTCTTCAAATTCAAATATTAGCTCCTTGAAGTAAGAAACTGGAGCTTTCAATATCTTAACCCTTCCAGTGCTCAACATACAGCAGATGGTCAGCAAATAACTAGCTAACTGGCTAGTGATTAAAACTGCAAATTAAAAATAAAGGGCTTCCCAAAGAACAAAGCACACTCATACACACCCACAAATAGGAAATCCTTCTTTCATAACCCAAGCTATTTCTTTTAGTAATATTTTTTATAAAGCCCTTTGTTTTCCAAACAGCACATTTACAGCAATAGATATTTAATCTCCATACAGCCTTGTAGGATAAGATATTATCTCAGTTTTACAGATGAGGAAAACATGGCTCAGAAAGTTGAAATTATATGCCTACCAATTAACAAGCATCTGTTAAGATGAGGCAACCAGAACTCTTGCCTAATTGTTCTTCTTTCTACAACACACACACGACTCCTATCTCCCAGAGCCTGCTTCTTCACTTATTCTTTTAACAGACACATCTCTCCCTGTACTAGGAAAAGTTTCCTATTTATTTCCTTTGCCTGGGCCAGCAATGTGATGTGTCTGATGCCAACTGGCATCATTGCCAATTCACACCCATGAAGAAAAGATTGATCAGGACCAAAGAAAATCTCGGAAGCCCATTCCTCAGTCCTCTTGTTTCCAACCCAGGTCTCCCAGTATTCCCATCCAGACAACCTGGGCAAGGCAAGGAGATGAGAAAGAATGGTTCTGTGCTGACACACACCAGTCCCACCAGCTGGCAGTGAACGCATGCAAATCTCTAGCTGCTCTTTGTTCATCCCAGGAAAAAGTGATCATAACACTGTCTAATATTAAACTAGCTGTCACTTCCAAAATCACTGCCATCATAAGCTAGCTGCTCATATATTACTTGAAGATCTTAATGAGGACATTTTCTTAAGTAAGAAACTGGAATTCAAGTAAGAAATTGATGTTCCATTGAAAAGTTGTTACAGTGGTAGCTATGAGGATTGACATGATTGGGGGGGGGGGACCTAAACTAAAATTATCCTCAAGAGTTTTAAATATTAAATAATCCTCACAATGTGTTGAAGGTAAGCATTTAAGCTTCTAGATGATATGAAACCCAGTTAGGCAAACATATAATTTTTGCCATGTACCTTAACTGGTTTAACTTTAATAATTATGTCATATCCAAGAAACATGGAGCGATAGATTTGAGACAGGGCTTTGAACCAGTTTGAACCTGTTCAGTCATGACCAATGGAAATAAGGGCAGTATATATGTTGCATAGCAACCAAATCTCTTGCACCTCGGACTTCAGTCCAAGTAGGAAACAGGCGGCAGGGCCTCATTTGAAGATGGTGGCTGACTGACACATTCAGAGCGGCACTTTGAACCAGAATATCAAATTAGAAATGTAGTTTTAAAATTAAAATGAAAAATTAAACCAAAATATCAAATCTACTAAGCCAGGAGCTTATTTTTTCAAATAGGAAGACATTCAAACTGAAACACCAGAACACTGAGGCATCTTTATTAAGAGGGATATGGTCACTTCTTAAAAGTACCTCCATACACATCATTCTTGGGGGAAGAAAATCTTTGTAGACGTCCTCACTTGCATAGGTACGCATACACACACACACCCCTTACCAAAAGTGACTTCTCCTTTGCCAGCCTTGTCAAACAGCTGAAAGGCCACCATGAACAACGCATCAGGGGCACACAGGACAGATTCAAATGCTACAAATTCTTGAAAGGATATTAATCTGCAACATAAAACAAGGACAATGCAGAAAGTCAGTAGTTTGTGGAAAATAAAAGCACATAAAAATATACACTAAAAATAAAGTCATAAAATGTCACAGTTAAAAAGCAAAATCTGAATCTGAAAACACTTAAAAACACTTAAAATTTCCTTTTACATGTAGTGGACTAAACTAAAAATGCACAAACTCTAAAAGCCACGGCAGATTTAAGGACACAGTGACACACTGAATCCATTATAATTTTAAATATAAGTGTTTCACCCAACATATCATCTATGCTTCAGACCTCAATCTTCCTTTAGGCAGGCTGTTGGATTCTAGAATTAATGTTTGGATGCTTCAGATAAAGAAGTGACTGTGTAAAAGCAAAAGAGAGCAGCTCTGTCATTTATCTATACCCTAATACACCATGTAAAAACAGTTCACAGATACTCATTCATTACTGTTATCTACTAACCACATGTAAACTGAACCAAGGGGGGGGGGGGGGGAGGAAAATACAGATAAATTAGACATGAAACATGACCCCCAAGGAACACACACTCTGGTACAGTTGATAACGTTAGTTCAGAAATAGCAGTACACAAGAAAGACAAATCAGAAGACAGGAACCAAAACAATTATAGCAAAACACTGATAGGAAATCAAAGAAATCATTGCAGCAACAATGGAATGTGAACTGGTCTTGGAAATGAGTAAAATCCAGGTATGCAGTAATGGGCATAGAAGAAAGGGTATTTGGACAAGAGAAATGCCTGAAGAAAGGCAGATGCAAGAAAGTTAAGGAATGCATAGGGAACACGGTGAGGAACTGGTCTTGTCTAGAAAGTGGAGTACATAAAAGATAGCAGTGTGGAATAAGATTAGAAATATAGGGCCAGAGACGGCCCTGAAGGTAAGAGCCTGGTCATTCTTCTCTCAGAAGCAAGGAGTGACTGCAGAGTCTAAGGAAGGTAGTGACCTGATCAAATCTACACTTCAGGAACAGGATGACAGGCCAAGGGTGCTTTGATTTCAAAGGAGTACACAGGTCCAGAAAAGTTTTCTTGCCACTACTTTATAGATTGTTGTTGTTGTTATGTGCCATCGAGTTGGACCCGACTCACAGCAACCCCTACTTGGGTTTCCGAGGTGGTATTACTATGGAAGTAGACTGCCCCATCTTCCTTCCGAGGAGTGGCTGGTGGGTTTGAACTTCCAGCCTTCTGGTTAGCAGTCAAGTGCCTTAGGCACTATGGTACCAGAGCTCCAAATATCTAAATGATACAGTGAGAAAATTCAAGTACCTGGAGGATACAGAGAGAGGAAGAAAACAGGAATGCTTTCATATTTTACAGAACAGTTCAATGATTATATTATAGAGAGTGCACATTTGCACACAAAATGAGTGTTACAGTTAACTTAGTTGTTGTCCAGAAAGACATCTAATTATAATGATGCCACAAAGAAAGGAAAAATCACATGGTGTGTCCAGTGCAGTATCTCTGTAATATTCACTATCCCAAACCCATCCTTCTTAATGCATGGGAACACTCAGAAACAGCATGTGTGATGGGGGGAAGAGTTGCCCAGGACATTTTACTTTACCCTCTACCAGGGAGTCTTTCTTGAGAATCTATGTGTACCTAAGACCAAGAGAAGGTAGGCTTAGGAAAGGAAGTAAATCTGAGTCAAACGTTCTTGGCAGGCCTCAAGGAGCTTACTATCTGGAAGTGGGGAGGACATAGAGGGAGATAGTCACATGCATATATAACTACTAGAACCCAAGAGTTGAGTATTAAACATAACAGAAGAAATAAAACACTAAGGGGAAAAAAAAAAAAAAAAGGAGTGGTTTATTCTGTCTGGTAGAATGGTAGAGGGTTGCACAGATGTATAGCTTTTAAAGGACAACTGTTAAAGTTGAAAAGATTTAGAGATCATCAACTTCAACCTCCTTGATTAAATTCTGAGCAATCAGAGGCTGGGAGAGGACAGTGGCTTATTTAAAAAACTCATTGCTGTAGAGTCAATTCCAAATATGATAATAATTAGTGCATGGCATTTTAGCATAAAAACCTGGTTTCCATTTGACATGGGTAGAATTCTGACTGGTGTGAGAAGATGGAGAGGAGGGAAGGGCAGAGAGAGGTCATTAAACACTGAGGAAAGAGTAGGGCAAAGCACGAAAGTGAAAACAAATGGGGTGTGCTGTGTTTAGGGCAGGATGTAGGAGGCGGTGAGCTTATGTATAAGACATAAGAAGTAAAAGGTTGGCTTGAGCCACCTGTTCAGCCACCAAGCTTAAGAATATTTTTGCAGACAGTGAGAAGTCACTGAAGATTTTTACATTAGTAACTTCTGAGTTTTATAAAAAGGATGAATGTGGAAGAGGAATTTAGAGGAGGAAAGACTAGATGAGGGGAAGCAAAGACCTAAGCCAGGATGAAAGCACCAGGAATGAAAAGAGAGGAAAGACAGGAGAAATACAGTAAAGACAGGAATGACAAAACTTGGTAACTACCGGACATGGGATGCTGAGGACAAGAAAAGAGGCCAGGATGCCTCTAAGACTTCTAATGTGGATAACTGAGGGGAATGATGATATCATCACCAAAGATAAAGAATAAAAAGAAAAAAGGAAAAAGAAAAAAGTTAGAGAGAAGGGACTTGTGTGAGAATAAGACCAATTCTGACTCCATTAAAGGTGAAGTTCGAACAGGCCCATCAAGTAATGAGGTCCAGCAGGAAGCCAGAAGGACCAGAAGGACCAGAAGTCCGGAAACAGGCTAAGATTGCACCCAGACATGGAAGTCTTTAAAGAAAGATGGCTTAAAGCTGTCTATAAAACCACCCAGAACCATTTCATTGATGGATGTTTGATTTTCCTCTTAAGAAATACTTTAATAAAGAAGATCCTTTCATCCTCACCTCACCACACCCCAGACACCAGAACAGGACAAAGCCTTTCTTCTTACTGCCCCCCCCAATTCCTTGCACCCCAACCCTTACCTCTGAGCTGCTGCAAACAACCATGCAACCACCCAGCATTCAGCAGTGTAAACTGCTGGCAGTTTGCTAAGTCAGGAAACAATCATATTTGTTAAATTACCCCAGTACTGATATTACCTTAGTTAAAAGAGAAGCACACGGTGTGTTATGTAGGTAGAGGATTTTCTTTCTTTCTTTCTTTCTTTTTTTTTTTTAATGATCTAAATATAAAGAAAGGCTTAAGATGTCATAAAGAGAACAACTTGCCTCTTTCAACACAGTATGAGAAACCTGAGGACTATATTTGTGCGTGAACAAATTCTCCCCAATGATGTCAAAGTGGTTTCATAACCATAACTGGGCAGTGAATACTCTGGTATTTTAGGCATGCTACTGATACCAAAAAGGTATGTAATTTGGTAATCCTGTTAGATACAAGCATCACACATCTATGTAGGTGGTATATAGATGAGCCATGAAATCATAATGTATTACTGTTCATCAAGATCATTTAGATTTTCATGGTAATCTGACTAGAGGGCTATCTAGAATAATTACATAGTACTATAGTCTGGTAGCATAGTGGCTAAAAGCACTTGACTGCTAACCAGAAGGCTGGCGGTTCAAACCCACCAGCCACTCCTCAGAAGGAAGGTTGGGCAATCCTACT
>NW_006921650.1:1486655-1493126 GCF_000298275.1 Orycteropus afer afer | reverse complement strand
CGACTCGACGGCACATAACAACAACATAGTCATTTATAGCATGGTATCTAAAAACATTTACATATATTTTAGTATAAACAGTACTTTTGCCTTGCTTTACAGATTTAATGGGTATTAGCATAGTTACAACAAAGAATACAAGTTTAATCAAGTTCAGAGCTGGCCTGTGAGCTCACTTAGTTCCTTTTGCACCTTCAACAATATATGATGCCCTTCCAAAGAAAATCACAGGATTCTCATTAACTCTGTAAATATATCTGTTGTTGTTGTTGTTAGGTGCCATCAAGTCAGCTTCGACTCATAATGACCCTATGTACAACAGAATGAAACAGTGCCCGATCCCTTGCCAGCCTCACAATCCTTGCTATACCTGAGCACACAGTTGCAGCCACTCTGTCAATCCATCTCCGTGAGGGTCTTCCCCTTTTTCACTGACCCTCTACTTTACCAAGCATGATATCCTTCTCCAGGGAATGGTCCCTTTTGACAACATGACCAAAGTAGGTGAACAAAGTGTGGTCATTCTCGCCTCCAAGGAGCATTCTGGATGCATTCTTCCAGGACAGATTTTTCAGTTCTTTTGGAAGTCCATGGTACTTTCAGTATTGTTCACCAACACCACAATTCAAAACCCTCAACTCTTCCATATTCATTGTCCAGCTTTCAAATGCACATGAGGTGACTGAAAACACCACAGCTTGATTTAGGTGCATCTGAGTCTTCAAAAAGACATCTTTGTTCTTCAGCACTTTAAAAATGTCATTTGCAGCAGATTTGCCAAGTGCAATACCTCATCTGATGTCTTGACTGCTGCTTCCATTAGTGTTGACTGTGGAACCAAGCAATATGAAATCTTTGACAACTTCTATCTTTTCTCCATTTATTGTGATCCTGCTTATTGGTAGAGTTGGAAGGAGCTTTGCAATCCACTTCTGTAGAGATACTGCCTTGCAAGCCCAAGGAGGGGTCACTATGAGTCGGATTTGACTCAATGGCAGTGAGAGTTTGAGAGTTTTAAGTTGAGGTGAATCCATCCTGCAGAAGTTTTTAATCTTCATCAGTAAGTGCTTCAAGTCAGGCTCATTTTCAGCAAGTAAAGTTACATATCATCTGCATATCACAGGTTGTT
The DNA here is from genome assembly GCF_000298275.1 of Orycteropus afer afer. Classification (NCBI taxonomy): domain Eukaryota; kingdom Metazoa; phylum Chordata; class Mammalia; order Tubulidentata; family Orycteropodidae; genus Orycteropus; species Orycteropus afer. The sequence continues at coordinate 1,491,997 of NW_006921650.1, read as the reverse complement.
AATGAGTCTTCCTCCAATCCTGATGCCACACTCTCCTTTGTATAGTCCAGCTTCTCGGATTATTTCTTCAGCATATAGATTGAGTAAGTATAGAGAAAGGATACAACCCTGACACACTCCCTTCTTGATTTTAAACCATGCAACATATCCTTCTTCTGTTTGAATGACAGTCTTCTAGTCTGTGTACAGGTTCCTCATGAGCACAATTAAGTGTTCTGCATACCCATTCTTCTCAATGTTATCCATACTTTGTTATGATCCACACAGTCGAATTCCTTTGCATAATCAATATAACACAAGTAACCATCTTTCTGCTATTCTTTGCTTTCAGCCAAGATCCATCTGACATCAGCAATGATATCCCTTATTCCACGTTCTTTTCTGAATCCAGCATGCATTTCTGGAAGTTCCTGTCAATATACTGCTGCAACCTTTTTTTAATTATCTTCAGCAAGATTCTACTTGCATCTGATAATGATATTGTTTGATAATTTCCACATTCTGTGGAATGGGTAGAAACATGGATCTCTTCCAGTCAGTTGGCCAGGTCTCTGTCTTCCAAATATCTTGGCATAGACAAGTTAAGTGCCTCCAGCACAGCATGTTTGTTGAAACATCTCTATGGGTATTCCGTCAATTCCTGAAGCCTTGTTTTTCACCAATTCCTCCAGATTATATCCCACCTGAATTGAGAGACCATCTAAAGAATAGATTTGCAGCATTGAACAGCAATGACAGAAAACCAGATGAACCGTGGGATGATATCAAGAACATCATACATAAAGAAAGAAAAAGGTCATTAAAAAGACATGAAAAGAAAGGACCACAATGGATGTCAGGAGAGACTCTGAAACTTGCCCTGGAACAGAGAGTAGCTAAAGCAAATGAAAGAAATGACAAGATAAAAGAACTGAACAGAAGATTGCAAAGAGCAGCTCGAGCAGACAAAGCCAATTACTATAATGAAATGTGCAAAGACCTGGAGTTAGAAAATCAAAAGGGAAGAAGAACATGTCAGCATTTCTCAAGCTGAAAAAACTGAAGAAAAAATTCAAGCCTTGAGGTGTAATACTGAAAGATTCTATGGGCAAAACACTGAATGATGCAGGGAACATCAAAAGAAAATGGAAGGAGTACACAGAGTCACTGTACCAAAAAGAATTGGTCAATGTTCATCCATTTCAGGAAGTAGCATGTGATCAAGAATCAGATGGTGGTGATATCTAAGGAGCAGTATTTCACACTAACACTCACCTGCATCAACTAACTTGGAAGCCAATCCAGAAGTCACATTTTCATAGGCCTGTGTCATTCAGAAGGAGCTCTGGTGGTGCAGTGGTTACTGCAGGTTGGCCGTTTGAACCTACCAGCTACTCCATGGAGGAAAGATGAGGCAGTCTTCTGTGAAGATTTACAGCCTTGGAAACCCCATGGGGCAGTTCTACTCGGTCCCATAGAGTCACTATGAGTCAGAATCAACTTGATGGCAATGGGTATGTGACTCAAAGATAATAGGGACAGCATTGGTGGTTCAATGGTAGAATTTTCACATTTCATGTGGGAGACTCGGGCTTGATTCCCAGCCAATGCACCTCAGGCACAGCTACTACCAGTCTGTCAGTGGAGGCTTATGTGTTGATATAACTGAATCACTTCCAGCAGAGCTTCCAAACCAAGACAGTCTAGAAAGGCCGGGTGATCTACTTCTGAAAATTAGCCAATCAAAAGTACTATGGATCACAACAGTCCGAACCCCAACCAACCATGGGATGGTACGGGACTTGGTAGCATTTTGTTCTGTTGTGCATGGGTCACCGTGAGTTGATGGCTGACTCAACGGCAGCTAAAAGGAACAGTAAAGCATCTAACTACTCTATTTCATGCTTCTCATGCTATTAGAGATTTTTTGAGCAAGTCATTTTTGTTTTCCAAATCACTAGAACTACTGTTCTCATTCTGGAAGCCATTTATAACACCAGCAGCTTTACAACTCTTTAAAAAGTCCAGCTAAAACAGTTCAAGGGCTGCCTATTACTATAAAACACTATGCCAAAGAGGAAAGAAGTACATGGAATATGGGTAAAAAGTCAATTGCATCTGCATGCTATGCCAACAACAACATGAAGACTATTAGATTCCTAGGGCTACCATAACAAATACTGCAGATTGGGAGCCCTGGTGGGTACAATGGTTAAACACTCGGCTGAAAACCAAAAGGTTGTCATTTTGAACCCATGAGCCATTCTTGTAGGAGAGAAGACCTAGCAATCCACTCTCATAAAGATTACAACCTTTTAGGAAACCCTATGGGGCAGTTCTACTCTGTCCTATAGGGTCATTATAAGTCAGATTCAACTTGACAGCATAAGAACAGCCCAACATAAGAACAGAAGTTTATTGTCACAGTTCTGAGCTAGAGGTCCAAAGTTGGCTGGCCTTGAGGAAGCTGTGCTGACTTCCTCTGAGGGTTCTGAGAGAGAAACTGTTTCATGAAGCTCTCCTAGCTTCTGGTGGTGGTGGTGGTGATGGTGTTAGCTGTCATCCAGTTAGCCCCCAACTCAATAAGCCCCTCAATTGTGAGCAGAATATTGCTTGTTCCAACATCATCCCTGTCATCGGTCACAGGTCTCATCATCATGATTGATAGGATTTTCACAGGCTGATTTTCAGAAAAAGATAGTCAGGCCTTTCCTCCTAGTCCATTTTGGTCTGAAAGTTCCACCGTAACCTGTTCAGCACCATAGCAACACAAAAGCCCCCACTGACAGACGGTGTGACTGTGCATGAGGTCACCAGCTGGGAATCAAGCCCAGCTCTCCTGTATAACAGGGGAGAATTCTATGACTGAACCACCAATGTCTCAAGTTTCCAGTATTTGTTTGGTGCTATCAAGTCATCTTCTACTCAAAATGACTGCACATGAAAGAACAGACTGTCCTGTAAAGTTTTCTTGGCAATAATATTTAAGGAAGCAGATCCTTAGGTCTTTCTCCTACAGAGCCAGGAAGGAGGTTCAAATTGTGAACTTTCAGTTAGCAGCTAAGCACTTAACTGTTTATGCCAAGTATTCCTTGACTTTCAGCTGCAGCATCACATGGCATCCTTCCTTGTCAACCTGTCTCTGTGTATCTTCCTCTTTTATAAGTCCTTTTGGTTTATAGGATAAAAATCTACCCTAGTCCAACATGACCTCATGTTAACCTAATTGATAACATTTTCATAGTCTCGATTTCCAAAGAAGGTCACTTTCACAAGTATAAGGCATGTGGTGCAATCAATGAATTACTGAATATGGCCCTTCTAGCTATGGTCTTTGCAAATTCCACAAAGTTACTGGATAGAATTATACAAATAAGGTGCTTGTGGCTCACCAAGAGGATTGGACAGCCTGCAAATAATGTAAATAAGGTGCAAGGAACCCTTGTGGTGGGTGTGGGACTATGCAAATAAGATCCATGGAGCCCCTGTAGGGGATTGGATGGTTTTGCCACCCTAATAGGCTTAAAGACAGCCAATCCCAGAGGTGGAAGGAGACCTCAATACCATCAAGAAAAAGAGCCAGGAGTGGAAAGCATCCTTTGGACCCAGGGTCCTTGCACTGAGAATCTTCTAGACCCAGGAGACAGAGTTGTAACACAAGAGATGGCACGAGATAGTGAGGAGTGGCAGCAAGCATGACAGAGATACAGCAGCAACAGATGCAGAAGACTGGTGCAAGATGGCATGATGGGCTTCCTGGCAGAGTGAGAGAAATGAGTGCCTTCAGGCAGGAGGCTTGTTGGCAGAATAGGGTGCCTCTGGTCACCTGATGGAGCTAGGCTCACAGACTCATGGAGCAAGAGCACTAAGTGCCTTCATATCTGAAGCTTGCTGATAAAGTGAAGTGCTTCTGGACAGGTATCAGCGGAGCTAAAGAGCTTCATAACATTTAACCTGGGCTGAGTGTGAGGGCCCAGGCTCAAGCAGGGCTCAGTGGCAGAGGCCTGCCTGCAGGCACACCACAGAAGAAGCTGTCCTGATAGCAAAAGTATGTCCTGAGTTGATCTTTTACTTCCTTAATAAGCCCCACAACTGTGAGTATGGTCTGTGAGTTCTGTGTAGTCACTGCCACAAATGTTCAAAGCTACTAGAGAAGTAGACTATGGCACAGGATGGATGGCTGGTATCAGAATTGATTATAACGTTGGAGAATGGAGGTATGTCTGGCATTTGCTTCATAGGAACCAGCCTTGGGCTGATGCTAATGGTGATTTTCTCTCCTCTCTCTGAAGTTAGATGAGATCTGATGTCCACATGCCATTTTTACAGGGGACACAATTCAATCTATAACAGGGGAAAACGGCAAGTAACAATATTGCTCAACAAGTTCAAAGGAAGGGAAAGATAATTGCTAAATTGGGGAAAAAAAAAAAAGAGATGAGGAAAGTCTTACTGAAATTAGGAACACAAGACCTCAGAGTGAAGATGATCAAATGAACATTAGATCAATCTTGACTCAGGGAAGAGGTAATCAAATAAAAATGGGAAATGAGAGGAGAAGAGTATACTAATCGCAGTGTGGGCTCAGTTCCTATTATGTTCTACTATGTTCTGGGTACAGGCCAGTGCTAGTAATATATAGATGGAAAAAGTAATCTCTGTTCCCCAGAACTTGTGGTCCAGAGTGGTAGTAGGTGACCCAGAAGCCAAGGAAGGAAGACCAGAAATGAAGAGTCATAAGAAGTACAATTTTGCTGGAGTGAAGGCAAGAGCAAACTAAGATCAGCAGTCCCATCCTGATGGTGAAGAGTCCTTAATGTAGGTCAAGGTCTGAATTTTTTAGTGACATGATTAACTTGTGCTTCATGAAGTCTAATCTGGCTGAAGAGGGGTGAATGAACTGGAAGGGGCAAAGACTGAGCTGAGGAGAATCCAGCAGAGTCCATGAAGACCTGACGGTGTAGGGCTCCTTATACCAAGGAGATGGCAGAAGAAAGTGCTGTGACCGCTGCAGGACTATTTCACAACACAGCAGGAGTCTTAGAAGTGTCTATATTTTTTTGAAAGGATCCCCGATGGCACAGTGGTTAAGCACTTGGCTGCTAAGTGAAAGGTTGGTGGCTCAAACCCGCCAGTGGCTCCATGGGAGTAAAGACCTGGTGATCTGTTCCATGAAGATTTGTTGTTGTTGTCATGTGCCGTGGAGTGGGACCCGACCCATAGCAACCCCTCCTTGGGTTTCCGAGGCAGTATCACTACAGCAGTAGATGGCCCCATCTTCCTTCTGAGGAAGATTTCCATGAAGATTACAGCTTAGGAAAACCCATAAGGTTGCTATGAGCTGGAAATGATTCAAAGAGACA
>NW_006921650.1:1462508-1480715 GCF_000298275.1 Orycteropus afer afer | reverse complement strand
AAAAAAAAAAAAAAGAATGAAAAAGCTATGAATGTGTACAAACTTTTCACTATGGGGATGTTCATGCAGCATTATTGATAACAGTGAAAACAATCTCAACATACAACAATACGTGACTGACAATAAAGGAACATTCACTCACCGAATATTACCCAACCACTCAAACTCTTTATAAATCAAATTCATGGTATGAAGTAAAAGTTACACAATGTACAGAACAATCGTATTTTGTTAAAAGTTGATGAAAATAACATTTTACACACACAATATGCAGTCTGAAGGATGTACACCAAAACGTTAGCAGTACGTGTATCTAAGTGGCTAATTGTTTAAATTTTAAGTGTTTTTTTTTTTCTTTTTCTTTGCCTATATTTTATAATCTTTTCAATAATACACATGCTGTATTATTTCTGTAGTATCAACAAAATTAAAATTTATAGAAAACAAATATTAAACACCTAACCTTGGGTAGTGGCAGAAAAATTGAGTAAGAGTTAGGAGGTGAAAAAGAGGCAAAACTGTCAAAGGCAGCACACAGTCTGAAAGAATCACAGGACCTCCTGGTTGTCCAGGATGGTGAGCCCCGGCTCCCTTCCTCCCTGCTGTCGCTTATCCTCACTCAGCAACAGCACCCACCGCATGTGGTTCTCCTCTCATCTCCCGCCTGGCTCCTATCTCCTGGCCAGCTCTACAACTATGAAAGTTTAAACAACTGTACATAACGATCTAGTCTGTTCATCCTTCAGGAAGTTTGGTAGTAGACAATGGAGCATATCAAAATCCAATTACCACTTTTACTTAAGGTTCCTAACCACAGAGTGCTTTGCAAAAACAACTTTTCGTCATAGTCCCCTTCCTTGTGTTACAACAGAAGCCACGCAATTGTCCAGGATTAACACCAGAGATAAAAAGGAAAATATAACTCCAAAATCAGGGTTCCAATCACCAGACCAGACCACCCAGGTTCAAGTATCTGTGGGTGTAAAGGAAAAAAAGAAGAAAAAATCCAGAACGAGGCTCTCCTGCGTTCACCGCAGGAGAGAGCTATGTGTCTATAGATCATGATTCTCTGTGATTTTTAACATTGTTAATAGCTCTTTGGTTTTTCCAGCTCTTCCCTTTCCCTCTCAAGATCCTGTAAATGTACACTGTTGAGGGAACCAACCAAATATGTATCCTGTACACACTATATGCCAGGCAATGCCCCAGGCACTGAGTATACAAAATTAACAGTATGTACAGAATCAATTCAAGTGTTCAAATTATTATATTCTTGTAAAAGGGAAGGAAGGAGCCCGGGTGGTGCAACTGTTAAGTACTCAGCTGCTAACTGAAAGGTTGGTGGTTTGAACCCACCCAGCAGCTCCATGGGAGAAAGAACTGGCAGTCTGCTTCTGTAAAGATCACAGCCAAGAAACCCTATGGAGCAATTCTACTCTGTCCCATGGGGGGCCCTGTGAGACTTGACATCATACAACGAGGGGGAAGGCAGGCAATGCACACAACATGCATACATAAAGATGATTCCAGAATCAAATAACTGCTGTGCAGAGAAGAAAACAAGAACGCATTAGAGCAGTATTTCTCATCCCTGAGTCCTTCGGAACTGATGCCAAGGATGCCATCCCACCCACAAAGATTCTATTTAATTGGTCTGAGCAGGGGCCTGAGAATTTTAAACTTCTCCAGTGAGCCTACCTTGTAGCCAAACAAACTCACTGCCATCAAGTCGATTCCAACTCATAGTGACCCCACTGGATTTCCGAGGCTATAAATTGTTACGGAAGTAGGTTGTCCCATCTTCCTTCCATGCAGCATTAGTGGGTTTAAACTGCTGACCTTCAGGATAGCAGCCAAACGCCTTATCTACTATGCCACAAGAGCTCCTTAAGATGGCTAACTGGCAAATTTCAGGGAGCAGGGAGAAGGCCAGAGTGGCTGGAGATGCTGGAGGAGGGGAAATTGGGCAGGGAGCTAAGGATGAAGTAGACCTCTATGGATTTTATTCCAAGTACAAAGAAGGAGCCCTGGTGGCACAAGGGTTAATCACTCAGCTGCTAATCCAAAAGTCAGCAATTTGAACCTACCTAGTAGCTCTGCAAGAGTAAAGCACTGGAGATCTGGTACAGTAAAGATTACAGCCTAGGAAACCCTATGGGGCAGTTATTCTCTGTCATATATGGTTGCTGTGAGTGGGAACTGACTTGACAGCATGTAACATACATGGGAAATCAGTCTTCACTGCAGGATTTTACACAGGGGAGTGACGACCTCATTGAGACATTAGCAAGGAGGCTCAGGACACTGTGGTGTATGAAGTGAACTGGTAAGCCCAGTTACAAGTCACTATACTGGGTTGGACGAGGGTTACAGTACCCAAAACAACAAAAAACTCACTGCTGTTGAGTCGGTTTCAACTCACAGCGACTCCTCCTTGGGTTTCCAAGGTGCTATCTCTACGGAAGTAGATCACCCAATTTTCCCTCCAAGAAGTGGCTGGTGGGTCTGAACCATCAGCCTTCCGGTTAGCAGTCAAATGCCTTAGGCACTAGGGTTATAGTAGAAGTGGTCAAATTCAGGATATATTTTCTAGACAGAGTTGTTTAATAATGTAGGAGCTGGTGAGACCTAGAACTCACAGCAAGCAGTTTTAAGCTCAGGGTCTATTTGGGATAAACAGGACTCCCAGTGGCCTGAGCTTCCAGGGCCTATGGCATCCAGAAGTCCAGTCTTTGAGGCCCTGAGGCCCATGGGCACATGAAAACTACCAGTTAGTCAGTGATAAAGGAGCTCACAAATAAAAACTTTTATTTATGCCAAGTGATGATCAGGGAGCATACAAACCCATAGTCACAAGTATGCAAACTCATCACAATAGTTTCTAACATGCTCTAAAAAACAACAATTAATTATATAATCTAATATTTTAAAAACAATAAGAAATAAGGTAGAAAGAGGCCTGAGCTCTAGTTTTGCCTTTGCCTAACTGGCTGAATGACTTTATTGGGCAAGTTGGAGCCAACCTCCTCTCCTATCTGTAAAAGGGGTTAGGTTAGACAAGATGCCTTTCACTCTCAGATCCTGTCTTCTTCCATTTTAGGTTACAGGAAGCTGTGCCATGTCTACCCTGGCTCCCGCACAGGTCTTGGCATTCCCTGGTGTGCATTCTGTTCTAAGGCTAAACTGGCTCCACAGTTTTCCCCTGGACACTGGTTCAAATCTCACTGCAGCATTTTCCAAGGACCTATTTAAATCCATTGGCTCCAGTGAAATCTGGCCGATCAAATATTGTTCAAACAAGTAGACTACCGCCTGGCTTTAAAAATATATTAAAGATTTTATTAGCAATTTTAGTATATTGCTACCATGAACTTAGCCTATAACTATCGCCTCTACATATATTCAAACCAGTTGCCACTGAGCTGACTCATGGCAACCCCACATCTGTCAGAGTAGAACTGTGCTCCACAGGATTTTCAACAGTTGATGTTTTAAACACAGATTACCAGGCCTTCCTTCCAAAGCATTTCTCAGTTAAATTTGAACTTCCAACTTTTAAATAGCAGCCAAAGGTGTTCATCATTTGTACCAATCAGAGGCTTCCTACATATATCAATGCCTCTACATTGCAAAAAGAAGGCTCTCTTAATTGTGTACTTAACTCAGCAGGTGATCTCTTCCTATTTCCAGCTATAACCTTCTCCCTTTTTGCCCACAGACTTCCAGTTCACTCAAGCTGCCCAAGGCTGATTGTGTCAATTAGTGGGACTTACTGGGGGGTCCTTCTTCTATTGCCAACATTCTCTTCCTTTTTAGTGGGATCAAGTACATTTAACAGATATGATCAATTCCTGTTGTAGTTTTCTTTTGCAGATATGTGTTTTACTAGTTAAGTGAAACACTGTTCAGTTTTAAGATGACTTTAGGGGATATTTTTGGTTTAAGGTTTAAAGATTATCTCAGAGCAATAGTTTCAGGGGTTCACCCACCTTTCATGGCTCCAGAAAGTCCAGAGTACATGAGAACTTGAAATTCTGCTCTACATTTTCCCCATTTTGATTAGGATCCTACTATGGTATCTTTGATCAAAATGTTCAGTAAATGGTAGCTGGGCATCTTGCAGTCTTTCTGGTCTCATGGCAAAGGAAGGAGTTGCTCATGGAAGCAATGAGTCACACATTCCATACCCTCCTCCTATTCCTGACTCTCCTTCTTTCTCTGTTGCTCCAGGTGATTAGAGACCAATTGTTGTGCCTTGAACTATACATCTGTCTTTTCTTGTCTTTGTATAAAAATGAGGTCATATAATATTTGTCCCTTTGGACAGACATTTGGCTTATTTTGCTCAGCATCATGTCTTCAAAGCTCTATCCATATTGCAGCACATATCAACACTTCATTTCTCCTATTGGCTCCATTGCATGTATATACCACATTTTGTTTATCCGCTCATGTGCTGATGCGCAGTTAACCTGTTTACTACCTTTTAGCTATTGTGAATAGTGCTGCAATGAAGACTGGTAAACAAGTCTCTGAGTCCCTGTCTTCAAGTCTTTTGGGTATAGACATAGGAGTGGAATTGCTGGCTCATATGGCAGTTCTATTTTTAGTTTTCTGAGGAACCACCATACTGAGTACCACAATGGCTGTACTATTTTGCACTCACACTAGCAATAGATAAGGATTCCAATTTCCCTACATCTTTGCCAACATTTGTTATTTTCAGTTTTTTTTTTTTTCTTTTATCTTACCCATCCTAGTTGAAATGAAATAGAATCTCACTGTGATTTTGATTTGCATCTCTCTGGCTAATAATGCTAAGCATCGTTTCATGTGTTTGGTAGCCACTTAAATGTCCTCTTTGGTGAAATATCTATTCAAGTCCTTTGCCCATTTTATGATTGGGTTATCTGTCTTTTGTTGTTAAGTTGTTGAACTTTCACATATATTTTGGTTATTAGATCACTGTCAGATGTATGGTTTCTGAAGATATTCTCCCAGTCAGTAGCTTGTCTTCTCTTTTTTCGGTGAAGTCTTTTGATGAACAAAAGTTTTGAACCTTTTATGAGCTCCCATTTATTTGTCTTCTGCTGTTTGTGCTTTTATTGTTATATCGATAAATCCATTGTTGAAAGCTCCTGATAGTGTTGCCCCTGCTTGTTATTCTAAAAATTTTATGGTTTTATTTTGCACATTTAGGTCCATAGTACATTTCGAATTTATTATTGTGTATAATGTGAGGCATGGATCTTATTTCATTTTTCTACCTGTGGAAATCCAATTTTTCCAGCACTATTTATTGAAGAGACTCTTTTTTCCCCATCAAATGGTGACCACAACCTTGTCAAAAATCAGTTGACCCTAGATATATGGGTTTATTCTGGAATTTCTATTTTATTCCACTGGCCTATGTGGCAATTGGTGTACCAGTAACACTCAAGCTTTTAAACTTAGAGAGAAATCATATTCTCTAGCGTCTCAAGTATCTAGGTAAATATTCTGAGATTTCTAAATACTAGTCGATATCATTAAAAAAAAAAACAACTTTAGATTAATGTACCATGTACACATTTCCTAATTTATACAACTACCAATATTGAGAGAAATGAATAATATGTATCACAAATATCCTACATTTTAAGTACATGATGGGTTAAATAGTATTGTGAGGTATATTTAAAGATTGAGTCCTTTTCCTTATGCAAAAATGTACCAAGTTAAAAAACAAAACAGACCCCCCCAAAAAAAGAAAAAAATTTAAATTGAAGATTACCTTTAAAGGGAGGAAAAACTGCAAGGGGAAAAGGAAAGCCAGTAAGGATAAAAAGGAGAAGTAATTGTAAACCATGCGGAAAAGTGACTTACACAAAAAAAGCAGATTTTTTAAAAGCCTAAGTTTTCCTATATCCTTCATTTTTCTGCTAATAAAGGATAGACAATGTGCTTCAACTTTATTAAAATGGCAACTGAAGAAAGATAATGGGGAGATAAGCCACAGATAAGAAGCCAGTAACTGAAAAGGTAGGAGGCAAGCAAAACAGTTGGTCAACATTCTTCCAGTGACCACTGTCCACTGGCCTAATATTCTGCATAAGGTGGCACTTTGGTCGTTAGATTATCTCTGCATAATCAGTTACTTTAAATGCACCCAGGACACAGAGGCCACTGGTGTACAGAGCACATCTTACTTCAATCTCCAGTTTGATTGTCCCTTGATTTACAACTGAATGACACAAAAGTACCTTCCACTCCAGAGACTTGGTAAGAGCCTAAGGCCCAGAATTACAAAATTTTCTCATGGATATTTTCAACAAATACCCATATTACATATGTTCTTTGTCCAAACAGCATTTTAAAACACCAAAAAATGGACTGAGTTACAAGATTTTAAAAATGGAACATGCCTTTCTCAATCAATTTGTTTTCCTGAATATCTGAAGACCATGATATTAAAACAATAAAAGTTGCTTAAGAATATACACATAAAAATGACAAGAGTGAATGTGCTACTTTCTAATATCTGCCAATCTCAAATTCCCAATTACTAACTGTTAAAAAAAAAAGTAAATATTTAAAAACCAAAACAAAACATGAAATCAAGTTATACCGACTGCTCTTTATGAAACACTACCAAGTACTCAGGAACATTTTAGCATTTTCTTTCATTCAGTTATAATTCCTATATTTTAGATACACACAAAAACCTCTCTTCAAGAGAGGGTAATATAAGTCCTTGGCAAAGCAAAAATTAAATGACTAAAATAACCCCTATCGTTTTTTTAAAAAACAAAATTATTCATGGTGTGGGCAAGAAGAAATAAAAGTACACAGGCTTGATCCAGAATAGGACCAAAAAAAACCACACAAACAAAAAAAAAAGCCCAGCCAACATTAATATCTGCTGTGCCAGCTGAATTCAAATTAACCCAATTTTTACATGTTAATTAAACCAGCTATTTTCTTCTTATTGTATTTTTGCTTCTTAAATACTAGAGTCTACAAGAGATTCCCAACAGACTTGTTCCAACAACAATGACGTATTCATTTACTTCTATTATGACCATACAATACAGTAACTGAGCAGTAATTTTTCACAGTCAATTACATGTGTGGTTCTTTATGCTTAAAGACGCTGAAATAATGTGTACTATAGAGCCATATGCCTGAATCTCTAGTCTGCCCGAGGCAGTTGCCTGGGTAACACATTTTCTCTCTGGTTTAGCATAACCCTTCTCATTGAATATCATTAGGTGTCATTAAATAGCAAACATTAACATGAACTTCAATATACTACTTAGATAGAGTCATTTTACGCATCTAAACAAGTGTTCCATCATTTATAATAAGCTTAAAAAAGATTATGATTTTCTGTATGTAAGACCATATAAGGGGTCGGGGCAGTAACAAACTGATACCAAATTGAATTTGTAGAAATTTCTAATAACATAAGAGAACTCAGATTGGGTGTCAAGAAGTAATCTTTTCATCAATATGGTCATGATGGGAGCTCTGGTGGCGTAGTGCCTAAGGGACTTGACTGCTAACCAGAAGGTTGGCGTTTCAAACCCACCAGCCACTCCTCGGAAGAAAGGTTGGGCAATCTACTTCCGTAGAGATACTGCCTCGGAAAGCCAAGGAGGGGTCGCTATGAATGGGGTCTGACTCGATGGCACATAACAACAACAACATGCAACATAAGCAAAGAACAAGCACATTTTAAAGATTACTCAAAGTTGGGAAATAATTCCATCACTTGGGTCTCAGAACACAAAAGATCATTTTACCTGGTAGTGAAATAAGGAGAAAAGGGTGTACTCAAATTCAGTAACAAACTGAATTTTCAAAATAACATGCTTAAAAATCAAGGTGGTTGTTATTGTGAGGTGCCATTGGGTTGGTTCCAATTCCTTATGTATAACAGAACAAAATACTGCCCAGCCCTGGGACTATCTTCATAATCATTGCTATGCTTGAGCCCATTGTTCCAGATACTGTGGCAACTCACCTGGTTGACGGTTTTCCTCTTTTTCGCTGACCCTCTATTTTATCAAGCATGATACCCTTCTCCAGGTCCTGTGCCTTCTGACTACGAGATCAAAGTATGAGAGGTGAAGGCTCACCATCCTCACTTCTGAGGAGCATTATGGCTGTTTGGTTTGTTCCTCTGGCAGTCCACGCTACACTCAGTATTCTTTGCCAACACCGTAGTTCAAATGCATCAATTCCTCTTTGGTCTTCCTAATTCAATGCCTGGCTTTCACCTGCATATGAGGCAACTGAAAATACCATGGCTTGGGTCTGGAGCACTTTAGTTTTCAAAGTGACATATTTGCTCTTTAACACTTCAGAGAGATTTTTTTGCAGCAGATTAGCCCAACAAAAAACACATTGTTTGATTTCTTGACTGCAATATCCATGGGTGTTAATTATGGATCCAAGTAAACTGAAATACTGGACAACTTCAATCTTTTCACCATTTATTATGAGGTTACTTATTCACTCGATTTGAAGGATTTCTGTTTTCTTTATTGAGATGTAATCTACACTGAAATGTAGTCTTTGATCTTCATCAGTAACTGCTTCTATACCTCTTCACTTTCTGCAAGCAAGGTTGTACCATCTGTGTATTATGGATTGTTAATGAGTCTTTCTCCAATCCTGATACTGTATTCTTCCGCATATAGTCTACTTTTTCAGATTATATGTTCAGTATACATATTGAATAAGTATAGTGAAAGGATACAGCCCTGATGCAGACTTTTCCTGGTTTTAAACTGTACACTATCTCCTTGCTCTGTCTGAAAGAACTGCCTCATGGTCTGTGTATAGGTTCCTCAGGAGCACAACAATTAAGTGCTCTGGAATTCTCATTCTTCACATGTTATGTACAATTTGTTAAGATCCACATAGTCAAATGCCTTTGCACAGTCAATAAAACACAGGTAAATATTTTTCTGGTATTCTTTGCTTTCAGCCAAGATCTGTCTGTCATCAGCAGTGACTTCCCTCATTCCATGTCCTTGTCTCAGTCTAGCTTGATTCTAGCAGTGTCCTGTCAATGTATTGCTGTAATTATGTCTGATTTATCTTCAGCAAAATTTTACTTGCATGTGACATTAATGACACTGTTGGATTAAACATCTGTTTTTTTGAAACATCTCAATTGCTATTTTTGGACTTTTTTTTTTTTTGCCAATGCTTTCAGTGCAGTTTGAACTACTTCCTTCAATACCATTGGTTCTTGATCATATGCTATCTTCTGGCATGGCTGAACATCAACCAATTCTTTTTACAGTTACTCTGTTTATTCCTTCCATTTTCTTTTGATGCTTCCTGCATTGTTCAATATTTTACCCTTAGAATATCCTTCATTATTGCAATATTGAATACTGCAACATGAGGCTTGAATTTTTCCCTCAGTTCTTTCAGACTGAGAAATGCCAAGTGTGTTCTTTACTTTTAGAAAAAAACTCCAGTTCTCTGAACATTTCATTCTAATACTTTGAAATCTTCTGTTCAGCTTTTAGTTCATCATTTCTTCCTTTCATTTTAGCTATTTGATGTTCAAGAGCAGGTTTCAGTCTCTTCTGATATCTATTTTGGTCATTTCTTTACTGTCTTTTTAATGACCTTTTGCTTTCTTCAAGTATGATGTTCTTAATGTCATCCCACAACTTGTCTGGTCTTCAGTCATTAGTGTTTAACATGTCAAATATACACTTCAGATGTTCTTTAAATTCAGGTGGGATATACGCAGGTCATTATTTTTGTTTTGGTGGACTTGTTTTAATTTTCTAGAGCTTCAACTTAAACTAGCAAATGAGCAATTGATGGTCTGTTCTACAGTCAGTCCCTGGCCTTGTTCTGACTAATGATATTGAGCTTCTCCATTGTCTCTTTACACAGATGTATTCTATCTGATTCCTGAGTATTCTGTCTGGTGAGGTCTATGTGTATAGTCATTGTTCACACTGCTCAACAAAGGTGTAATAAGTAAGTCATTGGTCTTGCAAAATGCTATTGTGCTATCTCTGGCATTGTTTCCAGCACCAAGACCATATTTTCTACCTATCAATGCTTCTTTGTTTCCAACTTTCACATCCAATTACCAGCAATTATCAATGCATCTTGACTGCATGTTTAATCAATTTCAGACTGCAGAAGTTGGTAAAACAAAAACAAAAAGAAAAAAACTTCAGCTTCTTCTTATTTGGCTTTAGTGGTTAGTGTGTGAATTTGAATAATAGGAGGATTAACTGATCTTCCTTGTAGGTGTATGGGTATTATCCAATCGCTGACAGCACCATACTTCAGGCTAAATCTTGAAATGTTCTTTTTGGCTATGAATGTGATGCCATTTCTCTTCATTTTTTTATTCCCAGCACTACAGACCAGATGACCATCCAATTTAAAACTGCCAATACCAGTCCATTCACACTCCATTTCATTTTCTAGATTCATATTTCATCATTCCATGTTCTGATTTATTAAAGCATGTTTACACCTATTCTCATTTTAAGTTGTGCCAGATCAGCAAATGAAGGTCCCAAAAGCTTTACTTCACCTACATCATTAAATTCAACTCACTTTAAGGTGAGAGCTCTTCCCAGTCCTATTTTGAGTGTCCTCCAACATGAGGGGCTCATCTTCTGGCACTGTATTAGGCAATGTTCTACTGCTATTCAGGTTTTCAGTGGCCAATTTTTTCAGAATTAGACTGTCATATCCTTCTTCTAGTCTGTCTTAGTAGGGATGCACTGCTGAAACCTGTTCACCATGGGTGACCCTGCTGGTATTTGAAATACCAGTGGCATAACTTCCAGGATCACAGCAACACACAAGCCACAGTATGGCAAACTGACAGACGACTAGTAGGAAAATCAAGTTACAAACTAATAAGCATAAAGAAGTACGGGGTTCAAGAAGCCCTGCTGGCACAGTGGTTAGAGTATTCGGTTGCTAACAGAAAAGTTGGTTGTTCATACCTGTTAGTCGCTGTGTGGGAGAAAGATGTGGCAGTTTGCTTCTGTAAAGTTTTCAGCCCTGGAAATCCTATGGGGCTATATCCTATAGGGTCACTATGAGTTGGCATTGACTTGATGGCAGTAGATTTGGTTTCATTATGGTTTTTTGGGATGTAATATGTATTATCTAAAATATTTAAAATATTCAACCTTGATAACTGCTATGTAATTTAGATATGGCAATATACAATTTAAACAAGGTGTTCTCGTGCTATGGCTGCCTACCACAGTAAGTTCCATCAGTCTTCTACCTCATACCATCTCAAACAAGAAAAGCATCTAAGAAAAATATGCTTGCTCTACAAACAGAGTCTCAATAGTCAGACCCCCCCAGCTCCTCTTGCCAACCAAATTACCACTCCTAACCATGAAATGATGATGATTCTGAGACACATCATAATTCCATATAAATCTAAACACTTAGCCTATAAACAATTACAACCTGTTCTCTATCAATGGCATTACAAAAGGAAAAAATTTTAATGGTAACACTAAATAACACATAAAGAAAATGAATTATCAAATGGCATTATCATCCCCAATGTATTTTTCTCACCTCTCCTAAGAGAGAAAACATGGAAGACCAAACTCCTGTGGAGGGAGAACTAATGAAGGTTCAGGAAGCAGCACCAAAGCTGTACACAGTCAAATGAAAAATAACTAAAAGGAAAGCTCTACCAACAATAAATGAATCCTTGATTATGGGCTTGAGATCCCAAAGACAAAGTATGATAACGAACTTTGATCTTCCTTCTCCTTCCTGCAGCTGTTTGCTACTCCAAAAGAAGGAAGAAATGGTAACACAAAATGGAGTGACTCCAGCTGAGAATGCCAATGTTTCTAATCCTCACTGAAATAAAGATATTTATTGAACTATTTGCAACGGTAAACAAAACCTCAATCACCATATTCATAGGGGGTGCTGAGATGTAGTTGGCAAGGAAAAAATTACTTAATATGAAATATACATTCCATTTTGGTTTTAGGAATCTCCTTGACATGAGGTAAATCATAAGAAACAGATAGTAAGGATAAATTTTTAAGCAAGTAAGTTCACGATATTTTAGGATCAATACATATTTAAGCAACTCTTTGACGTTTCCATGAGAATTCCTATTTTGGATGATTACCAGAGAACAAATCTGTCTTAGTGGAAGTACTGCTGGGATGTTCCTTAAAAGCGATGATGGTGAGAGTTTGCCTCTTGTATTTTGGTCATGTTGTCAGGAGGGGCCAGTCCCTGGAGAAGGGTATCATGCTTGGAAAAGGAAAGGACCAAGGGATAAGGGGAAGACTCTCAACGAGACAGACTGACACAGTGGCTGCAACAATGGGCTCACACAGAGTAATGACTGTGAGGGTGGCACAGGACCGGGCAGTCTTTCATCCTGTTGTACACAGGGTCACCAGAGTCAGAACCAACTTGACGGCACCTAACAACACCAACCAGAGACACGCTATGATTTCAAATAAAACTGTAGATTCCATCAACTGCCATTATCTGGGAAAAGTAGCCAAATAATATAAGAACCATTATCATTATGAACTGAAATAAACAGTGATTTTGCTTACAATAATCTGATAAGTTATCCTTCTGGATTTGATCTAAAATACACAATAAACAAAATGGTATCCTACCTCTAAACCTAGGAGCTCTCGTAGCATGGTTCCTAAAGCACTTGACTGCTAACCAGAAAGTTCTCAGTTCAAACCCACAAGCCACCCCTCGGAAGGAAGGTTGGGCAATCTACTTCCGTAATGATACTGCCTCGGAAACCCAAGGAGGGGTCACTATGAGTCAGGTCTGATTCGATGGCACATAACAACAACAACATCTAAACCTAAAAATTTTAGTACATGAACGTAATTTCTTTCTTGAGAACTAGCACAGGATCTACTAAAGAAATGACATGTTTTTCATATTTAATTATAAATAATCACAATAAAATACAATGAATTCACTTATTAACAGAGGCCTCCCAAGAATATAAACTTTCATTAAAATAATCAAAAGAATTTATTGTAACCATTTGGGTGCACTGTATTTGGGCATATGTATTATTTTATTCTCTGGAAGAACCTATATAAAATGTTAAAAAATAGGTAAGAAATGGAGAAATTTTAGTCACATTTGCTCCAACATGTTTTCCCATCCTATTTCACACTATCCCTGCATTCATTAGCAAGTGCTATTTCTAAAAGTCTCGTAACAATACTGAGTTTTTTAAAAAGCAGGCAATTACAACACAGAACAGCAATTTTAAGGGATAATCAAAATTAGAAACTGTTGGGAGTACTTTACATTCTTCCAAAAGCAAATTAAACTACCAGACTTTTGAGATCCCTTTACTTTTCCTAGGTATAATTACTGCTAATTGTGGAAAAGCAACATCAGCATTTTAGTGCTCTTTCCTTCAGGAATTTGGTGACTTTTAAAAAATTCTGGAAGAGTGCACTGGATCGGGAAATCATAAAGCAATAGAAAGAAGGTTTCATGTGGATCATGCTTTCAGCCAACCTTCAGGTACCTTCAACGGGTATTTTCCCCAAATGGAAATAGAGTACCTTTAATCAATTTAAAAAAAACTATATTCTAAATTAACAGCTGCAAGAAGAATGCAAACAACTAACATTTATCAAAAGAATAGAGATATAACTGCATTTATTTAACTCTACTGAAGAAAAAGGTAGTAACTTACCAGACTAATCCCCACAGATAAGACAGGGAGAGAGGCAGCTGGCAGGGCCGAATGATACCCAGTCAGTGAACCACTTGGTATGGGCTTTCAGAGCCCCGCCTCTTGCAAGGGTGCTGAAGAAGAGGGCAGGATTCTCAAAAAGAATTAAGAACTAAATCCTATGAGTGATTCTCAAGATACGAAGAATCCCTCAGAGTGGTAATTCAGTAGTAAAATTCTCACTTTCCATGCAGAAGACCTAGTTTCAATTTCTGGCCAATATACTTCAAGCACAGCCGCACACTCATCTGTAAGTGGAGGCCTGCATGTTGCTGTGATGCTGAACAGGTTTTAGCACAGCTTCCATATTAAGCAGATTAGGAAGAAAGCCCTGGTGATCTACTGCCCCAAAATCGGTCAGTGGAAGCCCTGAGATCACAATAGGCCAATCCTGTTGTGTATGGCATCACCATGAATTGAGGGCTGACTCAACAGCAGCTAACAATTTTACAGTAACTAGAATGAACCCTACCATTGTGGTACCAATTTATTGTTGTTGTTGTTGTGTGCCATCTAGTTGGACCCGACTCATAGCGATCCCTCCTTGGGTTTCCGAGGCAGTATCTCTACGGAAGTAGATTGCCCAACCTTCCTTCTGAGGAGTGGCTGGTGGGTTCGAACTGCCAGCCTTCTGGTTAGCAGTCAAGTGCCTTAGGCACTATGCTACCAGAGCTCCTATCAATTTATTAGGACAGCAGAATAGAAAAACAGGAGAAGGAGAAAAAAAAAAAAAAATGTTAAAAGTTTTAGTACCAGAGATGGACTATATAAAATGTTACAATGTTCCTGGGAGAAAAAGGACAACCAGGGATTTTAACATATTGCAATTTAGTATGGAAGCAGAAAAGAGGACCTTAATAATCTTACCCCTTCATCATCTTGACAATAAAACCTCACACATGTATAGCACAAATAAGTTCAACCCATTTAAATTAATTGAACAAAGACACATAGGGGTGCTACTGTAGGCCAGCCACCATTCTAAGAACATAAAAATTCCTGTTCATAGACAAGCATGTGTGAAGGGGTAGAAAGAGATAAAAAAAAAACAAAAAAACCTATGTTACAAGATAACTGCTAAAAGAAATACAAAAGTGAAGGGGAAGGAGTGTTGGGGGTACAATTTAAAATAGCATGTCTGAGGAAAGCCTCATTGAAAAGGTGTCATGTGAGTAAAGACCTAAAGGAAGTGAGTGAGCTTCTTGGGGGAAAAGCCTTACAGAGGGAGGAGGAAGTGTAAAGGGCCTAGAGTAGGACTGAACATAATGTTTTCAGAGTACAGCAAGGAGATCAATGGAACTAGAACAAAATAATTAGGAAGAGAATGGAAGGAGATAAACTGGGGACACAGGGAAAGGTAAGAAAGGGTAGAGCAAGCACTGCTGGACCTTGCTGGTCACGGTCAGGACTTTGGTTTTTACTCTGAGTGAAATGGGAGCCACAAAGCATCATGTACCAAAGAGATATGATACAACTTAGGTTGTAACAAGGTCACTCTGGCTCCTTTTGACTGAAGACTGTAAGAAGCTACAACAGAATCAGGGAGACCAGTTAAGAGGCTAGTACCATAATCTGGGTAAGAGATGAACATGCCTTGGATGAGGGTAGTAGCAGCAAAGGTGGTAAGTGGTGGTCAAATTCTGCATAGAGAGTAACATCATTCCATAAGACTATCAGGAGAATTAAAAAAAAAAATTAAATCTTGTAAAACATACGGCATTAGTAGAAGTTGAACTATTTAACAGTGTCTTATTTACCTAGCCAGGCTATAACAGAAATACCGGATGCGGGTGGCTGTAAAGAACAAAATCTATTTTCTTACAGCTTAGGAGGCTAGAAGGCCAAATTCAGGGTACAGATCACAGGTCCTTCCTTGTCTATTTCAGTTTCCAGGAGCTGCCAGTCCTCATAGATACATCGGCCTCCACTCTGTCTTCTTCCTCTCTGTGTGTGTCTCTGTGTCCAAACTGCTCTTTTTATAACTCAGAATGATTAAGTTTACAACCTATCCTACTTGGGTATGAACTAATTAACATAACAAAAGAAAATCCTATTTTCTAACTGGTTCATATTCACGGGTACAAGGGCAAGGATTTCAATACATATTTTGTTGGAAGGGGCACACAATTCAGTCCCTAACAGACAGGAATAAACCTACACAGCTAGCCAACTGGGGCCACATTCTAATCATTAATTGCACTGCATCTGTATTTCCATCATCTCTGGTAGCATAGTGGCTAAGACACTTGCCTGCTAACCAGACGGCTGGTGGTTCAAACCCACCAGCCACTCCTCGGAAGGAAGGTTGGGCAATCCTACTTCCGTAGTGATACTGCCTCGGAAACCCAAGGAGGGGTCGCTATGAGTCAGGTTTGACTCGATGGCACATAACAACAACAACAACAACAACACTGAAGAGTGTTACTCTGTTTGCTCATGTTTCTGGCTTGTTTCACTAAGTTTTATTTTTGAAAATGTGAATTGGGATAAAACTTACAAAGAAATTAAAAACGAAACACAACTATGGTGGTAAATATATTTGCTACATTGCTGCCCCTCTTTTAGCATCTTTGCTGTTTCTGGTACAGGTTACCCACCTGATGAATCTTTTACTAAGCAGTTCCTAAAGGGATGCCCTAGTCAGGAAGACTCAAATTGTCAGTCCCTCAGAGATAACCACGTGGTTACACACTTAGAACTGGAAAGTTTTTTTTACAGTTTGTCCTCTGTGAAATAACCCCAAGTTATTGAGCTTGTCCTGGGTTTGTCTTTGAACTTATATTTGGCCTTGGCCACAGACTTGTTTACTGGTTCTTCTGTCTTTCTTAGTTAGCAGCCTGGCATCTTCTTTTTTCATATTGTCTTTACTGGTATCATGAAGCCTGAGGAGCTAATACTGCTGCTACTGCCAGACAGAGGCCATTTTACTGTATTTTGAGGGCAAAGCTAAATGGATATGATGAAAGATTAGAAGAGAGGTGTGAGAGAAAGAGAGAAAGCAAGGATGTCTCCAGGGTTTTGGCCTAGACAACAGCAAGGACGAAATGCTCTGAGACAGCACATACAAAAGAAAGAATTCGTTTGGAGAAAAGGATCAAGAAGGGCCTGGTGTAGGGACTTGGAGATTGGAGAGGCACGTTAGACACACACACAGAGATGCCAAAGAGGCAGCTGATTGGCTATATAGTCATATAGACTCTGGAGTTCAGAGGAAAGGACAGGGCTGCAGACATTACAGTAGAAGTTATACAGTACTTAGAACAACGTGATGGGATGAGGCCATCCAAAGAGTAGTTTGCAAGGACCAGAGGTCCAAGGATTAAGTCCCGAAATCCTCCAACAGTGAGAGGATGGAAGATGCGGAAGAACCAGGACAGTCAGTGAGATATGGGGAAAGCAAGAAAGCATGGTATCCTGCAGTGAAGAGGGCATTTCAGGAAGGAGGGAGGAAATACACTCTGTTATCAATAGGCAAGTAACCTGAGGACCAACACTATATTTGGATTTTGCAGTGTGGATTATAACAAGGACAGACTCAGAGTGGAAGGAAAACCTAAGGCGAGTGGATTCAAGAATGACTGGGTAGAGAAGACGTGTATAGGGCCAGAAATAGACAATACCCTTGAAGCCCTCTGGATAAAGAGGAGAAATAGGACAGAGGCTACAGGGAGAAGTGGAATCATGAGATATTTTTTCTTAATACGGGAGAGATACCAGGTCTGTGTGATGCCAGGAAAAGATCCCAGAGGCCCTGGACCATAAAGAGTTAACATGCTCAGTTGATAATTCAATGGATCGAGGTCCAAGTCCACTCAGAAGGTCAAACAAGAAAGGCCTGGTGATCTATTTCTGAAAAATCAGCCACTGAAAACCCTATGAACAACAGTTCTACTCTGACACACATGAGGTTCCCATGAGTTGGAGTTGATTTGATGGCTACTGGTACTGGTTTAGGAAAGCTAAGGTGGAATGGGGGGTGGATAATGCAGGAAAGTGGAAGGAATGTTGGCACAATATCTGTGAATAAAGTCAGCAGGAAAAGCTAAAAAATCTCCTTCACAGATGTTTTTTCATTGGGTATTAACACCTAGGAGGTGTTTAGGGCAGAAAAGAGTGAAATAGAGACCCTTAGGTAAGTAAGATTCATTTAGTTCATTATGGTTTGTCCAGTTCCCTTTGGCAATGGCCCTAACAGATGGTCTGATTCATATGATCAAATCATGTAAATCTTTAAATCTATAAGGAGGTCGGGTGGAGTGGTTAAAGCATTAGGCTGCTAACAAAAAGATCAGTGGTTCTAACCTGCCAGCTGTTTTGAGGAAGAAAGATGAGGCAGTCTGCTTCCATAAAAATTTATAGTCTTGTAAACTCTATGGGGCAGTTCTACTCATCCTATAGGGTGAGAATTGTGTCAGAATTGACTTGGTGGCAGTGGGTTTGGTTTA
>NW_006921650.1:1440532-1462392 GCF_000298275.1 Orycteropus afer afer | reverse complement strand
ATCCTACTTCTGTAGTGATACTGCCTCGGAAACCCAAGGAGGGGTCGCTATGAGTCGGGGCCGACTCGACGGCACATAACAACAACAACAACAACAACATTAGAAAAAATTGAGAAGAGATAAAAAATGTAGATTCTTATACATTTTTATAGACTTAAAAAAAAGGTATAGAGGACTTCTATATATATTCATAGAGTGATCTTTAGGATATATGGTAAGTGACAAAAGCAAATGTGTTTATATATGTGTGGTAGTTCAGTTTGTGTGTCAACTTGGCTGAGCCTGGTTGAGTGGCTGGGCAGCTGGATGTAGTATTTCCCATGATGAGACTGGTAATCAACTCCATGGTGTAATCCACTGTGAGCAGCTGAGTACTTCCTTCGGGACGTGGTCTGCTTCTTGTATATAAGGAGAAGACTTGAGGATAGTCTCTAGCTTATGGCACGTTTTGTCCCTGCACGTAGCTGTGTTGTTGTTCAGCAGCCTGCCATACTCTGCTGACCTTGAGACTTTCAGTGGACTTGAAAGAATGGCCTGCCATGTGGTTTGGTAATATTGTGACTGTGCCTTTTCATTTGTCAACCTGTTGCTTGTCAGCCTCAGCAGCTAGCAGCTGTCTGAGGGAAGAAAAGCCTCTAGCTTCAGTGGGTCATGAGCAGGAGGCAGAGCTTCAGCCCAAGGTTGAGGGGCTTTCACCCCACCCCTAGAGCCTGTCAGTTTGAACTCAGACTTAAAGCCTCCAAACTGTAAAAGAATAAACTCCTGTTTGTGAAAGCCATCCCACTGGTAGCATATCCTGTTAGAGCGGTACTAGGTAACCAAAACAATATGTGTGGGGGTATAAACACACACACACACACACACACACACACACACATATATATGTGTATATATATACATATATATATATATATATGTATATATATACACATACACATACAAACATGCATATACAGTTGAACCTTGAACAACACTGGTTTGACCTACGTGGGTCCACTTATATGCATATTCTTTTCAAGATATGGACTTAGAGAAATTCAAAAGCTAGTAGCCACACACCAGAGAAATGAACAGAAGATGACTTGATGTAGATGAGTACTTCTGAATCAGTAACAGATAATGAGGAAGAAGATGTAGAAGAAGCAGTGCCAGAAAACAAACTGACATAAGACAATCTGGCAGAAGGGTTCAGATTATTCAAGACTGCTTCTGACTTCTTTTATGACATGGAGCCTTCTATGATATGGGCACTGAAACTAAAGCAAATGGCGGAAGGAGAACTAGTACCATATAGAAGAAACATTTTTAGAGGTATGAAAAAGCAAGAGTCAGACAGAAATTACCATGTATTTCCATAAAGTTACACCAAATGTGTTTCTGTTTCCCCTTCCACCTCCTCTGCTCCCCCGAGACAGCATAACAAACTTCCCTTCTCCCCCCCACCAGCCTGCTCAATGTAAAGACTACAAAGATAAAGACTTTTATGATGATTCACTTCTACTTGATGAATAGTAAATAATCGTCATACCATATAGTTACACTTAACTGTTGTGTAGGTATGTGTTTTCATGCAAAAATCTGCTAACTATAAAGCAAGAACTGTGTTAATTGACTGTTTATGTTACTGCTATGATTTCTGGTCAACAATAGGTTACTAGTAGTTACGTTTTTTGGGGAATCAAAGATTATACATGGATTTTCAGCATGCAGGTCAGCGCCCCTAACTCCTACATTGTTCAAGGCTCAACTGTGTATGCACACTCAGAGGAGTATATAAGTATGTCTAACTGTCTTTTGTTTATGAATGGGAAAGGAGTATGAGTATGAATACACACACCAGTCTACTTGGGGAAAAACTCCCTTTGGAAGGATAAACCAAAAACTAAAAGAAAACAAACAAAAATCATCTATAAGAGAGAAGAGGGAAACAGATGAAGGGAACCGCATGTTAAGTCAGACTTCCCTAAATATACTTTGCTCCTGTAACACAGTTTTAATTTTAGAAACACATGTTTTACATATTCAAAAATTAAATTAAGTCTAAAAGAAAAAAGCAATCCCTAAAAATTGAAAACAAACTGAAACGAATGGATCTAACCGTGTATCAAGTTGGTGGCAAAACCACACAGTATAATGAATTATTTTAAAATAATTTTAGAACACAGTATTTCAACTTTACATATTTAGTAGAATATCATAAGTACAAATAGAGTTAAAATCTTAAACTTCATTCAGTATCTAATTCTTGGCAGCAATATTGGTACTATTATTTTGAACATAACCGACATAGTTGCTGTTATTCAGTGCCATCAAGTCAAAACATAGCCTGATCTTGGACCATCTTACAATTGTTGGTGTGTCTGAGCCCACTGTTGCAGGCACTCTGTCAATCCATCTCATTGAGAGTCTTCCTCTTTCTCACTGATCCTCCACCTTACCAAGCATGATGTCCTTCTCCAAGGACTGGTCCCTCTGGTAACATATCCAAAGTACGTGTGATGAAATCTCACCATTCTTGCTACTAAAGGAGCTCTCTGGCTGTACTTGTTCTAAGACAAGTACATTGTTCGTTCTTCTGGCAATCCATGGTATATTCAATATTCTTCATCAACACCCTATTTCAAAGGCATCAGTTCTTCTTTGTTCTTCCTTATTGTCCTGCTTTGTATGCATATGAGGTACCTGAAAATACCATGGCTTGAGTCTGGTGCATCTTAGGTCTCAAAGTAACATCTTTGCTTTTTAACACTTCAATGTGTTCTTCGGAAGCAAATTTGCCCAATGCAATATGGCATCTGATTTCTTGACTATTGCTTCCAGGGTGTTGACTGTAAATCCAAGTAAAACGAAATCTCTGACATCTTGAATCTTTTTTTTTTTTTAGCATTGATCTTGAATATTTTCTGTTTATTATGACATTACTTATTGTGAAGACTTTTATTTTCTTTAAAGTGAGGTGTAATCCATACTGAAGGTTTTGAACTCCATCATTCATCAGTAAGTAAGTGCTTCAAGTCTCTTTTACTTTCAGCAAATAAGGCTGTGTGTCATCTGCATGTCTCAGGTTGTTAATGAGTCTTCCTTCAATCTTGATGTTGTGTTCTCTTCATGTAGTCCACCCTCTCAGATTATTTGCTCAGTGTACAGACTGAATAAGTATGGTGAAAGAATACAACCATGATGCACATCTTTCTTCATTTTAAACCATGCAGTATCTCCTTGTTCTGTTCAAACAACAGCCTCTTGATCTACGTACAGGTTCCACATAAGTACAATTAGTATTCTGGAATTCTTTGAAATGTTATCCATAATTTGTTATGATCTACACAGTTGACTCTTTCATAGTCAATAAAACACAAGTAAACAACTTTCTGGTATTCTTTGCTTTCAGCCAAGATCCATCTCATATCAGCAATAATATCCCTCATTCCATGTCCTCTTCTGACTCTGGTGTGAATTTCCACCAGCTTCCTGCTGATGCACTGCTGCAACCATTTTTTTAAGTATCTTACACATTGCAAATACATAATTATATCAGTGTTGCTAGTAACCAAGATTTTCAATGAAACTTGAGGCATAAACATAAAATCAAAATGTAGAAAAATTTTTAATTCAGTTTTGTAAATTTAACTTTGATTTAGAAATACTAGCATTTAACTTTGATTTAGAAATACTAGCATAAGCCTGGTAGCACAGTGGTTAAGCACTCAGCTACTAACCAAAATGTTGGCAGTTCAAACCCACCAGCCACTACATGGGAGAAATACGTGGCAGTCTTCCTCTATAAAGATTTCACCTGTGGCAATCCTATGGGGCAATGTTACTCTGTTCTACAGGACAGCTATGAGTGGGAATCAACCTAATAGCAAAAGGCTTAGTACAAACAGAAGGCTTTATTTCACTCTTCATTTAAAACAACTCAAAGCAATGACAACTCAAAAATAATGATCCAGACTGCAGATCTCCACATATCTTTTTACTGTCTACTAAAAAGAGTAAGAGCTCTTTGGCAGAAAGGGCTGGTTCCAGGGCTGGAACAGAAATAAATATAAGTAACAGCCTGTTACGCCAGAAAGCAAGGAAGCTATTAATTATCAAAAGTGATGAAAAAGAAAATATAAAAGGGTTCCCACTGGCCAAAGATGGGATAATCTTAGCATTAAAAATAATAAATGCAATTGATTAACACATAACAAATACATAAAAAACAGTAAGTCTATAATAATCAATATAAAAAAGATCCCCATTTCCACAAAAAACAACTCCCAACTTATTGCACTCTCAGTAATTATTACAGCACTAACTCTTTATTCTAAAAACTGGCTTAGCATAAGGAAGTAATTTGGTTGACTTCCATCTCTGGGCTAGACCTCTCCTCTGAAATCCAAACCCATAAACCTAACAGTCTGCTTCTCCAATTAGGCATTTCAATATGAACCCATGTCCTAAAGAATTCTTAATTATGCTCCCAAACCTCCCTCTCCCTCAACATTCCCCATGTCAGTGGAGTCGCTTCCATTCTCCTCTTCCGTATCTCCTATATCAAATTCCATCAAGAAAATCCTAACTCCAACCACTTTTTACCATCTTTCTACAACTAGCATTCTAGTCCTTCTGTCACCTTTGACATGAAGTATTGCAATATTCTTTTAACTGGTTTCTGTTTCTTCTACTCTTACCCACTTTGTTCTGTTCTCTACAAATCAGGGATATCCCTTTAAAATTTAATTCAGATCATGCCATTCCCAGTCGCAAAACTCTCCAAAGACTTCTATTACACTCAGTATAAAATTCTACCAAATCTACATGACCTGGCCTCTGAATACCTTTTTGACTTCTTCCACTCTCCTGCTTATCACCATTTTCCAGATACACCTCTCCTTGCTGCTCCTTGAGCATGCCAGGCACCCTCCCTTCTCAGACTCTTTGCAGCTATTATTCCCTCTACCTAGAAGGTTAAACTTACGTGACTCACTCTCCCACGCAGGTCTCTCTCCAAATGTCATCTTTCAGAGAGGTCTTTTCTGACCACCCTATGGACCATAAACCCCCATACTTCACTATTACTCTCCATCTCTTTGCTTTGCAGATACAGCTACCAGACTACTTGTCTGCCTGCCTATCTATTTGGACTGTTCATTGTTACATGAGAGCTGAGTTTACCTGTCTTGCTTAGAACTCTGCAGGGCACATATGTTGTGTCAATAAATGCGTGTTAAATTAAATAACAAATCTGAACGTAACCTATTATTATATAGGTTATATTATTATAACCTTTTATTATAAAAGATTATCACAAGTTATTCTATAATTTCTGTAAGAACTAATAAGCAATTACTTTCTTTCCACTCTTACTTCTTCCCAAAACCTCTACAGTTGCTATGGATATCTTACTCTCAAAAACCGGCATTAAACTCTGAGAATCTTACTCTGTTTATTAGGAAGTGACTCATTTACAATTATGCCACAATCAATGGAAAAGGCACTAATATCACAACATTTCACTTCAGCAACTCCTCACAGTTTAGTGTCAGACTCACAGACAATGCACCAGAATGTCTTTCTTTTAATTTAAGCCAACTTCCACATCCTGTGCA
Source organism: Orycteropus afer afer (assembly GCF_000298275.1). Classification (NCBI taxonomy): domain Eukaryota; kingdom Metazoa; phylum Chordata; class Mammalia; order Tubulidentata; family Orycteropodidae; genus Orycteropus; species Orycteropus afer. The sequence goes on along the minus strand of NW_006921650.1, from coordinate 1,456,795 downwards.
ATGATAGTGACACTGGTAGAGAAAGCAGATTTGCAAGTAGCCAGGAAACAGGGCCTACGTTGAATTGCCTTTCGTTTAAAACTTTGGATTTGAGTTTAAACATGTAAGGTCTAGATGACGCAAGACCAGACAATTAGGGCAGCCATTCCCCCCCCACTAACAATCAAACAAGGAAGGTGGGAGGGAACAGTATTCGTTCCTGGTATTGACCTCCTGATACTAAGTGATTTCAGTAGAGAGGGGCTGGAGTTTGAACTATGTAATCAAACCCGAAAAAAAGTTCTGGACACTGATGTTCCATGGTTTTCCTGGTTGGAGAAAGACACTGATGCATGTGGGAGGAGGAGTCCCTTTTTGGGACACAGAAGCTGCGAATTGGGAACCCTCCCAGACCTCATAATATATATCATCTCTTAATTTTAATCTATAATAAATGTTTTGCTATGATAAAATTGGGAGCTCTGGTAACGTAGTGCCTAAGGCACTTGACTGCTAATCAGAAGCCTGGCGGTTCAAACCCACCAGCCACTCCTCGGAAGGAAGGTTGGGTAATCTACTTCCGTAGTGATACTGCCTCAGAAACCCAAAGAGGGGTCGCTATGAGTCAGGTCCGACTTGACGGCACATAACAACAACATGATAAAATTGTAACTGTAATTATGTTGTTTTCTGTGAGTTCTGTGTGTTGTTCCAGTAAATACTGAACCCAGGGGAGTAGTGGGAGACAGTAAAGTGGAAGACCCCTAAGCTTATGGCTGGCATCTTGAGAGGTAAGAAAACCTCAAATATATAGCCAACAGGACAAAACGAGAGTGCTGTGGGGACTCCCAGGGTTGCAGCAGGCATCTGAGGCCTTGGGCAGACTTGGCAGTCTGTAGTAAGGCTGAGCCTTTTAACTCGTGAGATCTGACGGACTTCGGGTGGTTGAAATCAGAGGAAGAAGTGCTGCATACATAGCTCATGTCAGAACAGAAGTGGAACAGAGGGAACAAAACTGATAATAAAAGGATTTGAAATGTTCAACACATTTGGTGTCAGACAAGTAGGATTTGACATGCTTAATAGGGGGTAAGAACCTTGCAAAGAGCATCAGAACTTCTAAGCAAAGACATATGCAAAGATATGCAAAGTTGTATTTTTAATATTCTTCTCTATGCATGGAAAATTCCATGATACAGTGGATTGAGCACAAGTCAGGAAAAAAAAAATGAGTCCAAATCATAGGCTTATCATTCATTAGTCATGTGACTTTGAGGAAATTACTTAACCTCTCTGATTCTGCCTTCCCCTTTGTGAGAGGCATAAAAATACCTACTTTAAGGATTTGTCATGAGTATTAAATAAGAAAATGGGTGGAAATTACTACCACCAAATCTGGAACCCTATCTGTGCTCATTATTTGTTTCCTTCAGCCTTTGGTCTATCAATCTAGGAAGAATCACCAGCAGAGCTCCTGTCCCATGAAATAGAACTTTCAAAAGTTCTTCAAATAATAAAATTGTTCCTCACCAGGCCTCCTTGCCTGTGCAAAGATCCCTGTCTCCCAACAAGCACAACTGGAGTCCACGAGGACTATGTAATCTCCTCTGCCCTTTATCCCATTAACCTTAATCTCCAAAAGCAGCCCCCAGACTCAAAAAACCAAACTCACTGCCGTTGAGTCAATTCGACTCAGTGACCCCTCCTTGGGTTTCTAAGGCAGTAATTCTATGGAAGTAGATTGCCCAATCTTCCTTCCAAGTAGTGGCTGGTGGGTTTGAACCACCAGCTTTCTGCTTAGCAGTCAAATGCCTTAGGCACTACGCTGCCAGAGCTCCCTGGTCTCCCTGCCTTAACACCCAATTTTTAGCTCCTGGTTCATTGACACTCTCTCCAACTCTACTCCTAACTTAATTCTCAATATTTTTAATATTCTTTTAGATGATCCTTTGGATGACCCTAAGCCTCCTAGTAGAGTATTTGAACTTTACTTTTCCAGTAATCTTGTCTCCACCCTTCCTCAGCCACTCACTCCCATGGACAGACTCTAGACTTTTGTCATTACCAATAAGTGCAATACCTCCTGACTCTAGGTTTCATACATCTCACTTTTTCGCCCGTATCTTCTATCCTCTCTGGTCACTTCCTCTTGTGCCCTCACTTCAGTAATCTTTAGCCACACTGAAACCTGCAATTCATTAAGCTTATCAGTTTTTCATCCCCTCCCATCCCAAACTACCTGTTTTAGCTCCTAATCACAGTTTAAACCATCATAATTTCTCCCTTGTTTGCCCCTGACCTTCCCTGCCCTTCTCCTACTCTGGATTATTCAAGGGCCAAGACCTCAAACTTGGTTACAGCCTACTTTTCCTATATCCTACTCCATGCTGGAAAACACAAGACCACACTAACTGTCTCCCTTTAATTTTATAACCACAAACTTTCAAGTGGGCCCTCAGTCTTGCCCAGCAGTCATGCTATTTTGCCTTATCCGTTCACCTCCCCACTTCTAGATTCAGTACATTGTTCTCTCTCCTCAAACTGCCAGAACCTCAATCCCTTTACTCCCTCTCAGCTATTTCCCTGAGAAAAATTTAAAAAACTAAATAAAAACTTCCTTAAATCCCACCACATCTGCTCAGCATTTTCCCCCATATTCTACCTTCTTTGCATTTTTTTAGCTCAGTATCTCTCAAATGTTTGGGTCTCAGGACCCCTTTACAAGCTTATGAATTACCGAGGATCTCCAAGAGCTTTCGTTTACATGGGTTTACATCTATCATAGTGATTGTGTTAAAATTTAAAAAAGAAAATGAAGTCATTACATGGTAATGTAAATAACATATCTGTAGGAAAATAACTACACTTTCTAAAACAAAACAAAAAAAAAAGTAAGAAAATAGCAATCTTATGTATCTGCAAATCTGTAGTACTATATTGTTTTGGCAGAATGGCATGAAGATTTTCAGCCTTACACAGATAAGAAATTAGAAAGGGAAGGAGTATTTTAACAGCTCTTTCAAATCATTTTGGATATTCTTTAGTACAATACCAAATCTCAACCATGTGACAATTTCTGAAAGGTTAGCTGCAATGTGGAATCTGAAACTGTATCAGTGAACTTTTCCTATTCTGTTACATTAAAATCCACTGGTCCATCATGTATTTTGAATAAAGCTTTTACCCATGCATAAAATTGTAACTCCATACACTGATCAAATGAAAAGTAGTTTCCCTAAGTCATGAAGATTTTCCAAATGTTGACACAGTTCATATTACACTTTATTTAAAAAAAAAATCACATTCATTAATATCACTGCCAACCATATCAGAAAAGTCTTTAAATATCATGACATTGTCAATAATAATAACCACCTTTAAGTCATTCTTCTTCTTCTTCCTTTTTTTTAATTGTGATTTGGGTGCTTTAAGTCATTCTTTCAAATAAAAAATGGTAATCTGGGGATGTGTGTGGGTGAATGGCTAACTCAGCTCACAACTCAAAACAAACACTCAAGTGCTTTTCCTAGAAACAAGTATCATATCACAGATGTTCTTTATAGTGGGTTCTCCATTTTATCACTCAAATTTTAAAGACATCTACCTAAGGGTGATATTTAACAAAAACCCATAATTTTTACTGTTTTTTCAAGGACATTCTGAAGCAAAAGTAGCATTTATTATTATTTATTGTTGTGCAAGGTCATGAAGAATATGATGACTTTTGGGCTTGGTGTCCCCTGCTTCACTAGTGCTTTGAGTTTAGTGTCCCTCCTTGATTAGTGCTAAGACACTTATTATTGCTTTTAGAACGACAAGCTCAAATACAAAGACAGTGAAAAAGGCAGGTAAGGTCTCAGTAGCATTGTATGCATAGCTTTTACCTCAAAGACCCCTGAAAGGGTCTCAGGAATTCCCAGAGGTCCACTGACTACACTTTGAGAACAACGGTTCTCAATGAACTCTCCACATTCTAACCAAAGGCCAACCCTTACTCAGACAATGCACCAGAATGTCTTCCTCTTCTTTCGCACATCATCAGTTTTCTCCACTCTCTATGGGGTCTTTCCCATCAGCATACATGTTATCTGTTGCTAGTTATCTGTTACCAGTTGCCAACTGATGGGTACCCCATGTGTGCAGAGTAGAATTGCTTCATAGGGTTTCCAAGGCTGTGACCTTTTAGAAGCAGATCTCCAGGCCTCCTGATCTCCTGAGGTGCCACTGCATAGGTTCTAACTGTCAACCTTTCAGCTAGTAGTCTAGTACCTTTTATACCACCCAAGGGTCATGCTGCTATCTAAACCAAAAAAAAAAAAAAAAAATCCCCTGTTGTCATAGAGTTAGTTCCAACAATGTTGTTGTTGTTGTTGTTATTTGCCATCGAGTCGGCCCCATCTCATAGCGACCCCTCCTTGGGTTTCCGAGGCAGTATCACTACGGAACTGGGAATGCCCAACCTTCCTTCCGAGGAGTGGCTGGTTCCAACAACTGTTGTTGTTGTTGTTGTTATGTGCCGTCGAGTCAAACCCGACTCATAGTGACCCCTCCTTGGGATTCCGAGGCAGTATCACTATGGAAGTAGGATTGCCCAACCTTCCTTCCGAGGAGTGGCCGGTGGGTTTGAACCGCCAGCTGTCTGGTTAGCAGGCAAGTGTCTTAGCCACTATGCTACCAGAGCTCCCAGTTCCAACAATTGTTGTTGTTGTTGTTATGTGGCGTTGAGTCAGACCTGACCCATAGCGACCCCTCCTTGGGTTTCCAGGGCAGTATCACTACGGAAGTAGATTGCCCCATCTTCCTTCCCGGGGAGTGGCTGGTGGGTTTGAACCGCCGGCCTTCTGGTTAGCAGTCAAGTGCCTTAGCCACTACGCTACCAGAGCTCCCGGTTCCAACAATAGTGACCCTAAAAAGGACAGAGAAGAAGTGTCCCGTAGGGTCTCAAAGGATGCATTCTTTATGGAAACAGACTGCCACATCTTTCTCCCGCAGAGCAGCTGGTGAGTTCAAACTGCTGACCTTTCAGTGAAGTGCTTAACAGCTGTGTAAACAGGAGTCCTTATTGGTATCTACCTATCTTAAAATGAACTACCTTTCCTCTTCTTTTCTTTCCACCTATGGCCCCCCTTTGGGAACACTGGTGGTGTAGTGCCTAAGGCATCTGACTGCTAACCAGAAGGGTGGCAGTTCAAACCCACCTGCCACTCCTCAGAAGGAAAGTTGGGCAATCTACTTCTGTAATGATAGTGGCTAGGAAACCCAAGGAGGGGTTGCAATGAGTTGGGTCTGACTCCATGGCAGTGTGTTTGTTTTTTTTCGTTTTGTTTTATGGCCCCCTTCATCACACCCTCTCTTTACTGTACAACTCTGCAAAGAGGGCCTGGGTCGGTGTGTATGAGAAGAAAGCAGGGAGAAGAGGAGGGCTATTTGCACACATGAATGCGAAGAGAAATGAGCAGCACCTAGTAGTCACTAATCATCCTCTTCTGGAATTAAAAAGGAAAATAAACCCAGGCACCTGACATTCCTACAGATTTTCTAATACAGCAGCGACATAATACAAATCTTTTTAAAAATTCCTTTTAATTTACTCCTTGCAGACAGTGTCTAGCCACCACATTGCACGTACCCCCCTATGATTTCAGACATCAAATATTAACACAAAATGAGTAATCCAAAAAGAAAGGGGGTTAATCAGACATCTTGAGAGAAAAGAAAAAAAAAAAAACACTGATTCAATGAGAGCTGCTAATGAGGCTTTTTGTTTTGGTAGATTAATTTGGGAGCCTGATGACTAAAGAAAATTTAAGCTTCTCAGGTGACTGCTGTTGATTATTATCAAGTTCTTCTTCTTCTTCTTCTTCTTTTTTTTTTAATTAAAGAGATGCCTTTGCTTAATTCTATAGTTTATTTATTTCAGGTGTTAATCTGAAATTTGTGTCCACCCTAGCAGCGTAGAAAACCTTCCTCATTAGCAAATTGAAAGCCCTTCTCTTATTGATCTCGGATTATACTTGACAGATGATGAGCGTTTCTGGCTGTGAACTGCTGATGTTTAAATACATTACCCTAATACTCTTTAAGCATCGCCAATTGTAAACCTCATTAACTCCCAGCGTGTGGCCAGCGCCTGGATTTCATCGCAAAAGCCTCACCAAGTGAAAACGGGTATATAAAATCACTTTATCATCAACAACATTATTATATCCTCCTTCATCTTTGAAGTATTTAAAAGGCTATTGTTTTTCTCAGAAGGATAAACAGCAAACAGGGGAAAGGCAGAGAACACACTTTACTTATTACAGCCACACATTTAAAAACCCCAGATTTCTTTCTTATCTTTGCTTCTTTGACATCCTTATTTCTCAAGCCTCAAAATAGGAACTGTCCCGAGACTGATTCCCTGAACTCGGAACAGAAAGGAATTATTTGCAGATGCTGATTATATTGCTATTATTTTGATCCAATAAACAGGGACTGGCAAGGCAGTATGTTGGACCAGCTACCCCATCACTAACAAATAAGGATTTCTGATACTCCCTTTTTCAAAAGAAGAGACAACTTTTATTCTCTCATAGAGTGCAAACAGGTTCTACACTTGAGACTAGATGTCTCATATACTCATATGTGATTCTAGAAAGCCAATTAGGTACCAGTGCCAGCCAATGCCCTCTGCACTCAGACATGGGTCTGTACCTGGAGGCCAGGCACTTATCAGCACCTCCAGTTTATTCTAGGCTTCAGTTAGTCTTAGATCCAGGTGAGAAGGTCATGTGCTATTTAAAACAGATTTTTAGCCCCAGCCATCTCTAATGAGACAATGAAAAAACAAAAACAAACTCACGTCTATCGAGTCAATTCTGACTGATACCGACCCCCATTGAGTCCGAGGTTGTAAATATTTACAGAAGTAGATTGCCCCATTGTTCTTCCATGGTGGATTTGAACTGCTGACCTTCTAGTAAGCAGCCAAATGCCTTATGTACTACACCATCAGACAATATTCAATAATAAAACCAAACAAATGGAAATATGTTTGTAAAGCTCAAAGAGACACACACAAAATTTAATTTTACTTTGCTCTTAAGTGGTCAACAATAGATAACCTATATGAAAAATGTCTAAAAGCTACATTTAAATGACAGACCAAGGTTCATTCCCGATCTTAAAGGAAAACATAGTAATCACAAGCAAATCTGAAAGACACATTAAAAAACAGCCAAAGAATCCAACAACAAGCAGAGAATTTGCTCTTTTTAGCTATTTATTTCAGTATCAAGAAAGTCTGCAGGAGTCCCTCAGTGGTGCACATAGTTAAGCACTCAGCTACTAACCATAAAGGTTTAAGGTTCAAGTCCACCCAGAGGCACCTTGGATGAAAGACCTGTGACTGCTTCCAAAAAGTGGACCCCATAAAAATACTATAGAGTACAGTCCTACTCTGAAATATGTGAGTTGGAATTAACTTGATAACAACTGCTTGGTTAACAGGGTGTTAGGGATTGAAGTGTGTCCCCAAAAAATAAGTGCTGTAAGTCCTAACCCCTATTGACACGACTGGACAAATAAACAACATCATAATAAATGGAGAAATATTGAAGTTGTCAAGGATTTCATTTTACTTGGATCTTCAATCAATGCTTATGGAAGCATCAGACAAGATATCAAATAACATCTTATCAACATGTTATCTGGCATTTCACATTTGTAGCACTGTGATTATTCTGCACATTGGTGATGTACATCTGGCAGCAACGAATGCCAAGGTACAGAGTAAGATGACGCTGGCTGTGATAGTTAAGTGTCTGTGTCAAGTTGGTTAGGCCATGATTCTCAGTGATTTGGCAGTTATGTAATGATATAATCTGGTAGTTATATAGTCATCCTCCATTTTGTGATCTGATTTAGTCATCCTCCATTTTCACATAAGACTGATTTTTGCTTAATACCTTGGTCTTTGGAACCTATGTTATAAGTGAGGAATAGGTGTATTACATTGGATCAACCTGTTGCAAAAGGCCTCTTTCAAGTGTTAAAAAGCAAAGACGTCACTTTGAGGACTAAGGTACGCCAAACCTAAGCCATGGTATTGTTAAACACCTCAGATGCTTGTGAAAGCTGGACAATCAATAAATACATGGAAGAAGAACTGATACCTTTGAATTACAGTGTTGGTGAAGCACACTGAATATACCATGAACTGCCAAAAGAACAAACAAACCTGTCTTGGAAGAAGTACAGCCAGAATGTTCCTTAGAAGCAAGGATACTAAGACTTCATCTAATATAAATTTGGATATGTTACCAGGAGGGATCAGTCATTGGAGAACAACATCATGCTTGGCAAGGTGGAGGGTCAGTGAGAAAGAAGACCCTCAATGAGATGATTGACACGGTGGCTGCAGCAATGAGCTCAAACATAGCAATGACTGTGAGGATGGCGCGAGACCAGGCAGAGTTTCATTCTGCTCTGCATAGGGTCACTATGAGTCAGAGCCAACTGAGTGGCACCTAACAAAAAATATCTGTGATTATAATGCCATTTGAGAATAGGTTTTCTGTATGCCCATGAGGCAGTATTAGTGTAGGATGAGTCATAAGTCAATCTCTTTTGAGATATAAAAGAGCAGACTGAACAAGAAAGCAGAGATGGGAGAGACAGATGACATGCCACATTGACATCACCATGATCACCAAGGATAGAAGCTGAAAAGAAACAAGGTTTTTTTCCCAGAGCCAAGAGAGAAAGCAAGCCTTCCTCTAGAGCCAGCACCCTAATTTTGGAGTTCTAGCCTCCTAAACAGGAGCTCTGGTGGTATAGTGCCTAAGGCATTTGACTGCTAACCAGAAGGCTGGAGTTTCTAACCCACTAGCCACTCCTCAGAAGGAAGGCTGGGTAAGCTATTTCTGTAGAGATACTGCTTCAGAAACCCAAGTTGGGGTCACTAGGAGTCAATCGACTCGATGGCAGTGAGTTTGGTGTTTGGTTTGAGTCTCCTAAACTGTGAGGCAATTAGTTTGTTTGTCAACCCCACCCATTTGTGGTTTTTCTGCGCAGCAGCACTAGATAACTAAGACAGAGGGTCTGAGCACTGAGAGTCGGCAGAGCCTCGTTTGCACCCCCCTTGATTCTTAGAGAAGCATACGTGAAATACACGCATCTAAAGCTGTCTAGCCCCGAGACTCAAAAGCTTCCTCTCATTTCTCTCAAGGAACTTTATAAATCGAGGAACCTTATCACCAAATGGATTAAAGCAGTGAAATGCAATAGGCAATTAGAAGGCAAACTAAAGGAATATCAATAGCCAGTGTGCTGCAACAGAGTGTATGTGAGTGTGTGTGTGTTTTCAGGGGGACCGGGGTAGTCTAGTCTTTCCCATTGAGGAATTATGCCAATTCCTGATTCAATTCATCCTTGAACGGCTCCCATTGCTCTTAAGTGAAGATCTCCAATCCTTAATAAAAAGTACAAGCTATGACATGGTCTGGTCAAGACTTACTTCTCTCACCACTCTGGTCTGCCCTTTGTTTGTTCCAGGCACACCAGCTACTGAATTTCAGAATGTGACCAGGGCCTCCGCAACCACTGTTCCCTCTGCCCCCAATGCTTGACCTCTGTTCCCCACCATTCATCTACACCCCAACTCCTATCTCACCTTTAGATCTCAGCTCAAAGATAACTTACTTGGAAGTCTTTCCTGTCTTCCCAGTCTGTACTAAAAACAAAAACAGTTGCTGCCAAGTCCAATCCAATTCATGGTGAGCCCATGTGTGTCACAGTAGGCCTGCGTTCCATAGGCTTTTCAACTCCTGATTTTTCAGAAGTAGGTCATCAGGCCTGTCCTCTGAGGTGTCTGAGTGGACTCAAACCTATAACCTTTCATACAGAAGATAAGTGCTTAAGTATTTGGGACAACCAGGAAGCCAGTCTGATTCATCTCCTTCATAGCAGTAGCACCTACAGTCATTTGTGATTCTCTGATTAATATCTGTCTCTGTTAAATGAGAAGCTCCAAGAGGACTACTCACCATGTTATTGTCAACCTACACCACACTGCCATGCCCAAAGCCAAGGCTCTCAAATAACTGCTAAATGACCGACTAGACAGTGCTCATTGAGAAGCTCTCAGCTGGAAAGGCTAAGCAAGTCACAATGTCACAGATTAGTAAATCAGAAACCAGAGTGCTCCAGAAACACAGATCTGTGTACCAACAAGCTGAAAGTGTTTAGACTGTAAATCCATGCAATGCACGTGTGGGTAACTTCCACAGCCAGATTCAGCCCAAGCCAAGCCTACACACAAGGTAACGTTTCATGAAGGGGCCTCATGGAGAAAGCTTACAGCAAGGGTCTCAGCTTGGGTAGAGGCAAAGCTTTTTTCTTGGGAATACGGAAAATGTTTTGAGGTAGCCAAAAGCTGTTACTGAAAAATTCTCCTCTGGAAAACTTTTTCTGGCCCCAGAAAAGTCTTTTATTCATTTATTTTTTTATTGTGCTTTGGGTGCAAATTTACAAAGCAAATTTGTTTTACATTCAACAGTTCATGCACATTTGATTTCACGTACCGATTCCCATCTCCAACCATAAAAAACTCTCCTCCCCATGATTACCCCCTCCCAGTGCCCTTCTTATCTAATCTATGTATTCCTGTCTGTCCTCTATGTGAATGCTACATGTTAGATGTTTCATGGTTGATTGATCTAAGGGGTGCATCTCCCTAGGGTAGGTGTTCTGCATATAGGTCTTCCTACCACTGGGCTGAGAGCCAATCCATGGAAGTGAGTCTATTTCTAGGCCCGAAGGATAAGCCAGGGCCGTAGTCTCAGAGGTTCCACCAATCTCTATCCAACCAGTAATTCTGGCCATTTCTGTGTTTTTGATTTTTGTTCCACATTTTTCCTCTCACTCTAACCAGGATCTCCAATTTTGATGCTTTTTCCAGTGGCTGGCATTGGTAGCTGGGCACCGTCTAGTTCTACTGGTCTCAGGGTCATGACGACTGTGGTCCGTGGTCCTCACAGTCCATCGTATCTTTGGACTAATTATTTCTAAATGACTGATTTTTTTTACTCTTCTTTGCTCCAGGCAACAGGAGACCAATAGTTGCATCTTAGATGGCCACCTGAAAGCTTCTACAGGCTCAGTTGCTACTCACCAAAGTAGGATGTAGAACAAGATTTTTATGTACTATATTGTGGCAATTGATCGTGATATCCCCTGAGACTATAGTTCTGCTTGAACAATTTCTCTTAGAAAGATCAGCACGAGGCCAGTCCCCATGAGGCGGAGGTCAAAGATGTCCCAAATGTCCAAACTACCATGCCACTCCATCATTTCAGACATTAATTCCTCCTCCTCCTCCCAGTAATTTCCCCAGTCTTAGTTAGGGTTCTGTATTTCGCTGTAACGCCTCACAGAACTCACAGACATCCAAGGGTTCGTCTCACGTAGTGGTGGTGGAGGCTGGCAGGCTGGCGAGTCCCAGGTCCGTGAGTAGGTCTGGCGGATCCTCCCAACTCTCGGGGTTTGATGAACCTCGATCAGCAGATCAGATGACGGCTGCTGTCCCAAATCCATGGGTGAGATGAGGATGATCCAAGACACAAAGCTGGAGCAAGAGGAGAGCGAAACTTCCCAGGAGATTCGTAGGTATACCCTCAGGGAAGCTAAGGGTGGTGATTTGAATTATACCCTCCAGCAAGGCAGGACTCAAAATACATTCCACCTGCGTTGCCCCAACAGAATTAACCTAAATCCCATCACAGAGTCCACTGCCAGTCATTATAGGGAATGACTACTACCAGCTGCCCAGCCAAGTTGATACCTGACCTTAACTACCACACCACCCCAAATAGACGTGGATAATGACATTTACAAAACATCACAGAATGGAGGGCAATGGCTAGAAGGGCCACATCAAGCAATTCACTGCAAGTTCCAAGCCCGCAGGCCCGGTGATTCTCTCTCTCAAGGTGTTTGGTTGTCTCTGAGAAGCTACTCCAACCCTGTGGCCCCAGAAAATTCTTAGCAACTATAAGCTTTCTAATATCCCACATAAATAACTACTGAGTGTATTAGTTTCCTAGGGCTGCTATAACAAGTTGCCCCAAACTAGGTGACTTAAAACAACAGAAATTCATTCTATCATCATTCGTGGGGGGGGGGGGGGGGCAGAAGTCTGAAATCAAGGTGTCAGCAGGGCCATGCTTCTTCTGAAGGCTCTAGGGTAGAATCCTTCCTTGCTTCTTCTACCTTATGGCATTCCTTGGCTTGGCACCATATTACCCGTCTTTCCCTCTGTGGTTATAGTGCCTCTTCCTTTCCCGTATCTGAGAGAAATCTCCAGACATTTGTGATCGCATTTAGGACCCACCAGGATAATTCAGAATAAATCTCCTCATCAAAAAATTCTTAACTTAATCATACCCATAAAGACTCTTTTTCTAAATGAGGTTAACACTCACAAGTTCCAGATATTAGGACTTGGTATTTTTGGGTGGCCATTATTCAACCTACTACAGTAACTAACCTAGAATTTGAACTGGAGCTCCCATTCCCTAATACTACTGGGCTTTCACGAGAGAAGGGTATAAACGTTTCCTTGTAGGTTTACTTAAATTTAGGCAACAAATTAATGTGATACAGAAGCCAGAGACTGGGCTTGAAACTGAAGATACTAAAATATACAAGAAACCAATACCTATCTATAAAGAAGTATTTCAATCCATAGTAATTGTCAGCACAGTTGTCACTGTTTCTAAATCCCAAAGTTGTTAATATACAAAGTTTTTTATTCCTTCAAATTATATAAAGTTATGAATAAAAATCCCTGTAGAAGGTCAAGCTAGGTGATAGCATCCCAAAAGCCCAGTAAGAAGAATGGAGCCAAAGCCAGTGCTTTCCTATTGTGTTGTGTGTGCTGTGTTTTCACAGGCCAATATGTGGTTTCTGTCACATAACTTTTTAAGAAACAGTATTGATTTAGGGGAATGATTTGTTCTTTGTTATAATTTTGGCAAAAGCTACACTTCCAAAGAATGGGAAAGGAAGGGAAAATGAAGGTATTGCCAGTTTTACAACAGATGTATGATTATAATACCTATTTGTGAAGTAAATACTAGGGAGGAGAGGAGTATGGAAAATGGCATATGAACATCTTAATAAAATTCTCTAAGCCAAGAATCCCACAACTGCAGTGGTGATATCAAGAAAAACATTTTTAATTGTGAATATGTGAATCTTTTTTTTTTTTTTTAAATAAGAGTTAAGGGAAGATGAAGTCATTAACTCTAAGAGGCAATTATTAGTTGTGTGCAGAAATATAAAGATTCCTTGATGGCTACCAGATCATTTAAATGATGTAATTTGGTATCTACAGTGTAGTGCTGAAGAGCATGGGCCTTAGCCCAATGCAGGCTCAAATCCTAGCCCAATGCTCAGTAAGCAGCTCAGTAAGCTTCCTCAACTTTCTCAGTCCTTTTAGAAAGAATTATCACCTACATACAGTGAACCATAAAATATTTCTACCCTTGGACCCAGGAATCCCTCTCTTCTAAAATCTTTTTAAAGAAGTAATTAAACAGAAGGGCAAGATGTCATATGCATTTTGTCTTCAATATTACCAGTAACAGAAAACTAAAAATAATTTTTTAAGGCTATGACCTAATAAAACACTGTTATGAGTTAAATTTTGTCTCCCAAAATATGTGTGGCAATCCTGACTCCTATACTTACAAATGTAATCCTGTTTGGAATAAACGTTTTCTTTGTTATGTCAATTACATGCTGCTATCTATGTCCAAATAGGGTGGGTTCTAAATCTAATCACTTCTGAGCAGAATGGACACCAAGACTCATGCATAAACTGGAGAAGGCAAACACCATATAAGGATCATCTATACAAAGCAAGGAACGCCCAGCATACTAACAAGGAAGGAATCAACACGGCTGAGAATGTAATTTAGACTTAACCTCCAGAATTGTTCCTTAAACCACCCACTGTGGTATTTGTGATACAGCAGCTCTAAAAAACTAAGACAAGTATGCTACACATTTTGATAGAAATTTGACAGAAAATGACATAGCCACTTAGCACTGTTAATATGAACAGTATATGGAAATATGAAAGCTGATTGATATATTTTAAAAGATTATAAAATAGTATTATAATTAAAATGAATTAAAAGTCTTAAAAAAATTTATGCAGTTAACAAGTCATGGAAGATATTAAACTATAAAAAATTTGTATCAAGGGGAAAAAACCATGGGTGGCTGCTTTCACTTTTGAAAAATGTGATTTTTTTTACTGTTATACTGTTTTTACAATTATAGGGAAAAAAAAAAGGAGAGCTAAATCACAGGACAAAAGATCAAGACCATCTATTATTTTCACTGTCACAGCAAAACACTGAAATTTAAAATAATATAAAATCCAAAAGAAAATGCCAAGTTATAGAAAATTGTATGATTATAATTCTTTCCTTCTTAGAAAAGGGAAGAGGGAGCTGGGAACGTTCGGAAGACCACAGACTTCAGAACCAAACAGTCTTGAGCTTGAGTCACAGGACCATTTTGAGGCAAACTGCTTTAACTTGGAAAGTCTTAGTTATTTCATCTGCAACACCAGAAAAACAAAGCCAACATTTCAGATTTGTTATAAACTTCTTTAAAAAATATATGTTATAGTATAGTATTACATAATATCACATAATATACAATAGTATATACGTACAATATGTCATACATGGTTGGCATCCAATAAATTTAAGGATATATTTTTGGAGACCATAGGTATGTGTATAAATATATGAAGAGTATGTGTGTTAATGAGAGTGGAACTGGAATAGAAGGTAAAATACATTAGAAGGCATTACAATTATATAAAATAAATGGTTGTAAGTATATTAATGTAATTGCTGTTGTTGTTCTTATGTGCCATCAAGTTGGACCTGACTCATAGCGACCCCTCCATCGGTTTTTGAGGCAGTTATCACTACTGAAGTAGATTTCCCAACCTTCCTTCCAAGGAGTGGCTGATGGGTTTGAACCGCCAGCCTTCTGGTTAGCAGTCAAGTGCCTTAGGGACTACTCTAGCAACCAAAATTTTCAGTGAAAGAAAAACAAAAGATAAGAAAAAACTCTTGTTAAGGTTAAATTTAAATAAGTGATATCATTATAAACTTTTGATATGGTTTTATATTCCCCACTCTTTCCACTGAAAAGACAAAGAAGCAGTAATATCCTAGTAATATTCTAGGCATTAATGAGCTGAAACAGAGCAGTTTTGGCCATTTTGAATGAGGCAACCATATAATATACTATGCTGGGAATGACAATTTGAAGAGGAATGGTGTGGCATTCATCATCACAAAGGATGTTTCAAGATCTGTCCTGAAATACAATGCTGTCAGTGATAGGATAATAGCCATATGCCTACAAGGCAGACCAGTTAATATTACTATTATTCAAATTTACCCACCAACCACCACGGCCAAAGATGAGGAAATTGAAGATTTTTATCAGCTTGTGCAGTCTGAAATTGACCAACCATGCAATCAAGATGGGTATCACTGGTGACTAGAATGCAAAAGTTGGAAACAAAGTATCACCGATAGTTGGAAAATTTGGCCTTGGTGACAGAAATGACACTGGAGATCACATGACAGAATTTTGCAAGACCAACAGCTAGTTCAATGAAAATACCTTTTTCAACAACACAAACGGCAGCTATACACATGGACTTCACTAGATGGAGTACACAGGAATCAGACTGACTATATCTGTGGCAAGAGGAGATGGAAAAACTTAGTAACTTTAGCCAAAACAAGGCCAGGAGCTGACTGTGGAACAGACCATCAATTGCTCATACACAAGGTGAAGTTGAAGATAGTTAAAACAAGTCCACAAGAGCCACAATATGACCCTGAATATATCCCTCCTGAATTTAGAGACCATCTAAAGAATAGACTTGATACACTGAACACCAATGACCAAAAACCAGAAGAATTGTGGGATGACATCAAAAATATCATCCATGAAGAAAGCAAGAGGTCATTAAAAAGACGAGAAAGGAAGAAAAGACAAGAAAGGAAGAAAAGACCAAATGGATGTCAGAAGAGACGCTGAAACTTGCCCTTGAACGGAGAGTAGCTAAAGTAAATGGAAGAAATGACAAGATACAAGAGCTGAATATACTAAAACAACAGCAACAAAGGAAATGACAACATGAGGACATTATGCTGAGTGAAATAAGTTAATCACAAAAGGACAAATATTGTATTAGTC
>NW_006921650.1:1420777-1438372 GCF_000298275.1 Orycteropus afer afer | reverse complement strand
GGGACACTGCATGGTTTAAAATCAAAGAGTGTGTGTCAGGGTTGTATCCTTTCACCATACTTACTCATTCTGTATGCTGAGAAAATAATCTGAGAAGCTGGACTATATGAAGAAGAACATGGCATCAGCATTGGGGAAAGAATCATTAACAACCTGTAATATGCTGACGACACCACTTTGCTTGCTGAAAGTAAGGATGACTTGAAGCACTTACTGATGAAGACTGAAGACTACAGTCTGCAGTATGGATTACATCTCACTATAAAGAAAACAAAAATCCTCACAACTAGACCATCATGATAAATGGAGAAAAGATTAAAGTTGTCAAAGACTTCACATTGCCTGGTTCTATAATCGACGCCAATGGAAGCAGTAGTCAGGTCATCAGATGATGTATAGCACTGGGCAAGTTGGCTGCAAAGGACCTCTTTCAAGTGCTGAAGAGCAAAGAGGTCTCCTTGAGGACTAATGTGCGCCTGATACAAGCCATGGTATTTTCAATCACCTCATATGCATGTGAGAGGTGGACAATGAAGAAGGAAGACCAAAGAAGAGTTGATGTTTTTGAGCTGTGGTGTTGGTAAACAATGCTGAAAGTACCATGAACTACTAAAAGAATTGACAAACCTATCCTAGAAGAAGTGGAGCCGGAATGCTCCTTGGAAGCGAGAATGGCCAGACTTCTTCTGACCTACTTTGGTCATGTTGTGCATACCCCAGAAGGGACCATGCCCTGGAGAAGGATATCATGCTTGGTAAAGTGGAGGGTCAATGAAAAAGGGGAAGGCCTCAATGAGATGGATTGACAAGTGGCTGCAGCGATGGGCACAAGTATAGCAAGAATGGTGGAGCTGGCACAGGACCGGGCAGTGTTTTGTTCTGCTGCATATAGGGTCACTATGAGTCAGACACAACGTGACAGCACCTAACAAAAACACCACCACCCTAGTAACAAGAGACCAGTGCCCAATTCTTTGTTATTAAACACTAAATCCACTGCCACAAAGTCAATTCCAACTTATAGCAAACCTACAAGAAAAAGCAGAAATGCCCCCATGGGGTTTCTAAGGCTGTAAATCTTTACAGAAATAGCCTTCCTCATCCTTCTCCTGTGGAGTAGCTGATGGGTCAAATAGACAAGAATCGGGGCTTCTTAGAGAAAGGGCGATTTCCATGTTGAAGACAGGGTAAGTTCAAGGTGATCCTGAACATCTTATTGTGCCAAAAGCAGGGAGCATTCAAAGACTCCACAAGAGTCACCTTGAAGAAATTTCTACTAACCAAGCTGAGACAACCTAAGTATTTAAGAGTACAATAGCAATATATGATAATGTATTGAATTAAAAAATAAGTCCATAAATTTATATTGATATCCACTTCCTCCTCCACCCCCAAAATGATTAAGAAAGAAAACAGGGTAGAGGAAAAACCTTTTCTTTACCACCAAATACTAGCCAATAAATGTAGGAAAAATGATACAATTAGAAAACTCACCACTTTTCAAACACTAACATCGTAACTGATATAAAAAGCATCATCATGGATGCTAAACTGTTGGACAAAAGGTTGCTGGGGAACAGGATACCCATATGGTCTGAAAGTATCATCCCATAGATTATCTGTTGATATGCTGTTATGTGCCTTAGAGTCAGAGTAGAATTGCCCCATACAGTTGTCTAGGCTGTAATCTTAATGGGAGTAGCGGCCAGGTCTTTCTACTGCAAAGTAACTCAGCAGCTAAGCACTTAACCATTGCACCACCAGGGATACTTCCAGATTATCTACTAATCATAAAACCAGAAAATATACCACCTTAACCAAGTGAACAACATCCTGGGGAGATGAAATAGGTAGTATAAGATATCCCCTAAACTCCATCCAAAAATTTAACCTGAATCCAATCATGAGGAAACAGTCAAGTCCAGAATGTAGGACCTTCCAAACGCAACTGGCCTAGACTTGAGAAATCAATGTCATGAAGGGTCTGCTCTAAATTAAAAGACAATAAAATTAATTCAATATAAGAATCTTGACTGGATTCTGGATTTAAAGGTTGGGGGGAGCAACGAGTCCTTTGGAATGGTGACTGGGCAGGGAGAATCTGGCAACTCTGAATACTGGACTGGATGTTAGATATCTGACATGATTGGTAATTTTCCTTAAGTATGATAATGGTACGGTAATTAATGTAGAGAATGTTGTTATTCTTAGAAGATAAATGCTGAACTATTATGATGTCTGCCCGTTTACACATAAATGGTCCATCCAAAAAAGTAAATTATGTGTGCATGTGGTTGTGTGTACAGAAGGAAAACACAAAGGTAGCAAAATGTGAATAAACAGTCAATGTATGTGAAGGGCATACACTACAAGTTCAATGTATTATTCCTTCAACTTTTCTGTAGTATAAAAAATTTTCAAACTATCATGTTAGAAAAATCTAAACCTCAAATACTCAGTTGGATGGACCTATGCTGCACATAGGCCTGGTTACAATTCTTCTGAATACTGAGCACAGGGCACGTTTTTCCTCAGAAAAAATGTTTGCTACTTCAATAGACAACTGTGAAATATATCTTGCCTCTCCTTATACCCTTCCAGAGGGGTACTGATGGAAATAAGGCCTGCTCACCCATTACATTTTCTTACCAAGCAAAGAATCTCACCTTGGTGTGAGAGATAGAAAACAGAGGTAACAGAATTAAAGAAGAAAAAACAAAAATACTTTCTACCACTGGAACAGAGAGAAATCATAATCATGCAATCCTCCATAAAATTGAAGGAAGAATATTTGCCAATTTCCTCCTCCCCTCTCCTCCCCACAAATCTTCAGGGTCATTTCCATGCAAGACAGGCTGACAGGTGCATACATAAGAAATGGAAGTGCTGGTTAACATTGAGAGCATTTGCTGTGCATGAAGAGACTGTACGTTGGTTATATCAAAACTACTACATAAGAACATCAAACCACAATGATTCCAACAAATGGAAGAAGTTTAGAGCTAGAGAACTCCACTGCAGAACTGTATGCCAAATGCAATCCGTCAAAGTGGGTGCTGCAGGCAACAAAAGCAGAAGGCCAGGTCTACTACAGTAGATAAAAAGAAGGCCAGTTTTGTAGATCATGTTTAGGTTATTACAGGACACTGGTGTTCATATTAGCAAGAGTTGAGAGCCCAAAATTCTGCACTTATTGGTAAAAGCCAAATGTTATGTTTTACAGCATAGAAAAGACCCATTTTTTAAAAAAATATAAACAGAGAAGAGCAGTAGAGGATAAAAAAAATCCCAAGATTTTGCAAACTATCCTATTTAATTCTATAAGGTATAGTCTCTCTTTTCTAGCTTTTGCAGAGTACCTTTCTTGGAGATTTGGGATCACTGTATTATTCTGTCTGCTAGAGCACATCCTTTAATAATAAGTGAGATTTTAAAGGTCATTGGAGCAGAAGGAAAGATTTCAGAATAGTCAAGTTCATAGAACTATGCTTTATAATTACCATTTTTACAACTGCTTTGAAAAATACACACAAATACTCTTGTATATATTGTCACACTACCTAATCATAGTTTCGGCTAGCTCTTTAAACTAGTCAAAAAAATACACATAGAGAATCCCCAACCATGAAATGACCACAGGAGGAATTCTTAAGAGCATTATTTCTAAGATAATTTATTAGTATTAATAGATGACTTCCTAATTATTAAAGAGGCTACGGGGGAAAATAATTCAATAAGATAATTAAAAATAAACATACCCATCTTTGGTTTGATCCACCATACCACTTAAAAGTTCCACCGTCTTTGGATTAGGCTGGCTTTCTCCAAAAATGTTCAAGTATCGAGTGACAAAGTCATCGGGAGACATGAAAAATTCACCATGTTTTTCAACGCTTGCATACTGTTAAAGACAGAGACAGAGAAGTTATTTTATATATTTGAATCTTAAAAGTACATAACTATGGGTCTATATGGGGACTCTGGTGGTGTAGTACCTAAGGCATTTGACTGCTAACCAAAAGGCTGGTGGTTCAAACCTAGCAGCCACTCCTTAGAAGGAAGATTGAGCAATCTACTTTGGTAGAGATACCGCCTTGGAAATCCAAGGAGGGGTCACTATGAGTTGAATCAACTCTACAAATGTGAGGTTTTTTTTGTTTGTTTGTTTTAAATGGGGTCCATAGGTGAAAAAGTGGAAAATATTCTAAGGATACAATGTCAGATGTGATAATGTGCTCTTCACAACGACAGACACTTCCTCTCACTGCATAACTCAAAGAAAAAATAGGAACATATTAATGTTCTCCAGTTTTACATTTATAGCCAGTGGTTTTTAATGTAGTCCAATTTTTTCCCTGGGGCCATCTGACCATATCTGAAGACAATGTAGGTTGTCATAAGTGAGGGAAGGGGTTGCTGCCAGCATCAAGTGGGTAGATGCCAGGATGCTGCTAAACATCTCTCAACACACAGGACAGCCTTGGCAAGAAAGAATTCTCCAGTCCAAAATGGTAATGGTGCCAAGGTTGAGAAGCCTTGGTTTACATAAATTTGTAAAGACAAACTATGCCTTGCTCTTTAGCAAGGACACATAGCTTTTTTTTTTTTTTTTTTTTAAGTGGAATTAATTATGAATCATGGAGGAAAATGATCTAATTCTTTTGTCCTCAATTCTTGCTTCAAGGGCATCAATGATACAAGAAAGGATGACAAACCGGCTAAGCTGGAAAGCAAACTATTAACTGCATTGCTTCTTGTGGGATTTTAAAGAACCATGTACTAAATGCTGCTTCAGTTAGTGTCCTCTCCATTCTACAGCATTATCATACAAAACCAGTAAATAAGAATCTGGCCTGGGATGCTTCTTCACTGTTCTTCCAGGTCTTGTGTTAGTGTGGCCTGAGCTCACGCACAATAAGGGACCTGCTAGTTCCATAAAGCTTCGGGGGCTATGGGAAATGCTGAGAAACAGCCTGAGGCTCTTACATTGCCCTTATAAAGTAGAAGAAAGCCTCTTGGTCCTGAGTATAAAAGCATGACTTGGGGTGTGGGGGTGAGGACAGTGTGGCTGAAAGAACAGGGCTAGTTAGGTGGCAGGAAAGACCCTGATGGCCATAAGAGATGCGGTGTGCATAATGAAGTGAGGCTCAATGACAGATCTCCTGTCCCTCCAAAATCCCATGTTGTTGTTGTTGTTATATGCCATCGAGTCAGCCCTGACTCATAGCGACCCCTCCTTGGGTTGCGGAGGCAGTATAACTATGAGAAGTAGATGCCCAACCTTCCTTCCAAATAATGCTGTTAGGTGCCATCAAATCAATTCTGACTCAGCGACCCCAAGTAACAGAGAACTACTCCACAGGGTTTTCTAGGCTGTAATCTTTACTGCTTTACAGGTACAGATCACTAAGTCTTTCTCCCTTGGAGCCAATGGGTGAGTTTGAACCACCAACCTTTCCAAGAACTTAACCACTAGGGCTCCTTCTGTAACTGCATATTGTTGCCATAGAGTGGATTACTACTCGTAGTCCCCCTACAGGACAGAGTAGAACTGTTCATAGCGTTTCCAAGGCTACAAATCTTTACAGAAGCAGACAGCCACATCTCTCTCCAGTGGAGTGGTTGGTGGGTTTGAACCGCCAAAGTTTAGGTTAGTAGCTGAGTGCTAAACAACTGTGATACCAGGGCTTCTTAGTTAAGCCTAATTTAAAATGTTTTAGAACGTCATTTGCTATTTCTACATTTTAATTCCAATACAGGATAAGCCCCTGCTTAGACACTCCGTAACATCTACACAGTGTTGTTTTCTTTTAGGGGCCCTAGTTTTGACATTTCTCAGGCCTGGGTTATGCAAGGCTCTACTTCTTACTAGTTGTGTGACCATGGGTACATCACAGACCTTCTAGGACTCTGTTTCCTCACCTGTAAAATGGGGATAACATCATTACCTGCTTCATAAAGTTGATGGTAGAAATAAATGAAGACAACACTATAATATACTTAGCACAATGCCCTGCACACAATAAGCACTTTATAAATGTTCTACATTACTGTTTATAATTCACACACAGTGCAAAAGAAAGGCTCAACGGTGGCCCAATGATGCTACTATTCTTCAGTCAGCATTTCATTCAGCTCGTTGGAAACACAGAAGAAAGAGTATTTTGATTTTCCTAACTAAGAAAACAAGCCTGAAATGTAAAGGAAATATCCCTGCTACAGCAATCCTATGCTTTAGAGTTCCATGGATGTTTGCTTACAGTAGTGAGTAATTAATTTATTTTAAAACATAATTTAACTCTTCTCCTGCCACTAGACATTGACATTACTTCGAGTTTGGGGCATTTTCAATAAAGCTGAGGTAACCAGCTTTGAACATAACATTTGTACAAATTCCTGGTAATTTTCAAAGGCTAGACTCCTGGAGGAGAAATCACTGAGTCAAAGGGCAGGAACTTTAAGGCTCTTGATACTTATTATCACACTGCTCTCCAGAAAAGATTGTACCAATTTATACTCCCACCAACAGTGTGAGAACCTGCCCTTTTCCCTCCCTCCCTCCCCCCTTGGACTATCACATTTGTTGCAAATGTTTTTCCAGTTTGATATTTATATATAATTGAGTCTGTGGATTTTATCTCCTTTGTGATTTCTTCTATTACTTCTAAGCTTAGAAACTAGTCCTTTCCAGATCAAATCTGGAGATCCTGGATAGAGTGGGAGGAAAAACGGGGAACAAAATCCAAAAACTCAATAATGACCAGAATTACTGGTTGGATGGAGTCTGGTGAGACCCCCAATATGGCCCTGGGATACATTCTGGGCCTGTAATAAAAGTCACTCTCAGGGGCTGGCTCTCAGCCCAATAGTAAACAAGATGCACACGCAGATCACTCAACCTAGGGTGACACCCACATACTCTATGGAAATGCATCCCTTGGAGCAGTCGACCATGGGGCACCAGAGGGGCAACATTCTCACAGAGGAAATGCAGGACACACAGGAGTGAATAACTATGAGGAGCATGGGGTTGTGTCACTGGGCAGGGAGGGAAGGAGACTGGGTTACGGTTGGGGATGGCAAATGGGGAGTGAAACTAAACGTACACGTAATGTTGAATGTAAAACAAACTCTGCTCTGTAAATATGCACCTAGAGCACAATCAAAAATAAATAAATAATAAAGTAAAAAAAAGAAAACATGAACACCAGGGGGGAAAAAGAAAGAAATTAGTCCTTTCCTCATCTCAAGACTACCTCTTTTATCACATTTTCTCTTAGCTTTTTTTTCAAATGGGTTCATCTTTTATCTTTAAATTGTAATACACTGAAAATTTATATATATGTATAGTTTGGGGTAAGGATCCTCCAATTTTAATATTTTTCCTCCCTAATCACATGGTTGGCTGCTAACAGAAAGTTATAGGTTCAAGTTCACATAGCCTTACAATCTGCTTCTGAAGTATCAGCCACAGAAAATCCTATGGAACACAGTTCTACTCTAACAGACATGGCCACCATGAATTATAGTTGAGTAGATGGCAACGGGCTTAACTGATACCTGGAAATATGACCTTGTCTAGAAATAAGGGGTTTACGTTAACAAGGTTATGCCAAAGTAGGGTTATCTTAAACCTAATTATTTCTGAGTTATAAAAAGCAGACTAGACAGAGAGACATAGGCAGAGAGAAGAAAAAGAAGACAAAGGGCTGACATGCCTCTGCAGGTCCAGGAACCTCAAGGACTGCTGGAGACTACTAGAATCTGATATAGCCCTCCCTCTAAAGCCATGCCCTGAATTCAGACTTGGAGCCTCTGAACGATGAGAAAATAAATTCAGGTTTTATAAGTCACCTACTTATAGTATTACTGTTACTTTTGTAACTAGGACACCACCCAATAACCCAACACAGCCAATTCTAGGAATTTATCCTAAGAAAATAATGCTAAATGCATGCAAAAATGTAGGGACAAGGGTGTTCATTACTGTTATTACAACAGCAAGCAGAAGAGAGAACTAAACATTCAATAATAAATCAAACTCAGTGCCGTCAAGACGATTCTGACTCACAGCGACCCCTCTTTGGGTTTCCGAGGCAGTATCTCTACAGAAGCAGACTGCCCAGTTTTCCTTCCAAAGAGTGGCTGGTGGGTTTGAACCACCAGCCTTCTGGTTAGCAGTGAAATCCCTTAGGCACTATGCCACCAGAGTTCCCATTCAAAAACAGGGGCTGGTTAAATGAAAAAACTACCATACAGAGAGCTATCTATAGTATGGAAAATATTGTAGAAATTCATTCAATTACATGAAAAGCTATTCATAAAATATTAGATGAGGGGAAAAATTCTATATAAAAGAGTTTTTTTTTTTTTTTCCTTGTTAAAGTATCTCTAAGCTGTCCATTGTCCATTCTTCCTGCTGCCACAACCTTAGGACCTAACACCAAGATTTTTCCCAAGACTGCCCTATTTGTTGCCTGGCTGTGCCAACCAAATTTCAAAACCATCCTTCCCAGTTACTGGATTACTCAGAAAACCTTCAATGGGTTCCTATTGTTTAGCAGAAATACCAAACTCCCAATTACCTTTCTAATTTTGCCACCCACACTCTGTAGTACTTGGCAAAATCCCTGGCACAGTTATATTTAAGTAAGTGTTTGAAGAATGAACAAGACTCCCTCAACCTGGAGAGGCTGTTTACTCCCAAGCCCATCTCCAGGCCTTCCATAGTGTAGTCCTCTTCCTCCTCACCACTCCAACACCCACTCATCCTCAAAGCTCCTCAAGTTCCCTCTCCACAGAGCCTCCCAGACTGCTCCCTGCTTCCATTTCCTGTGCCATCTGCTTTAACCACACTTCACATATGCAGACCCTTCACATATGCTGACTGAGAGAAAATTTTACCTGATGCATTCCCATAAGTCTAGTATCCATATAAAATTTTAACTCCCTTTAAGACACAGTCATTGCTTATACTTCTGCACATATAAATCACTGCAGAATTTCACAGTGTTTTATTTTAACTGTAAGCACTCAATAAACACCAAGAGCATTGCTGCTGTTGTTGTTAGGTGCCATCGAGAGGACTCCCACTCATAGTGACCCTATGTACAAAAGAACAAAACAGGATGGTGTGTGCCATCCTCACAATCCTTGCTATACTTGAGCCCATCGTTGCAGCCACTGTGTCACTCCATCTTCTTCAAGGTCTCCCCCTTTTACACAGACCCTCTACTTTACCAAGCATGATATCTTTCTCCAGGGTACTGTCCCTTCTGACAACATGACCAAAGTACGTGAGAGGAAGTCTGGCTATTCTTGCTTCCAAGGAGCATTTCAGCTGCACTTCTTCTAGGACAGATCTATTTGTGCTCTGGCAGCCCACAGTATTTTCAGTATTCTTTGCCAACACCATAATTCAAAGGTATCAACTCTTCTATGGTCTTCCCTATTCACTGTCCAGCTTTCACATGCATAGGAAGCGAATGAAAATACCAAAGCTTGCGTTAGGCACATCTTAGTCTTCAAAGTGACATCTTCGCTTCTTAACACTTTAAAGAAGTTTTTTGCTGCAAATCTGACCAGTGTAACATGACATCTGACTTCTTGACTGCTGCTTCCATGGGCATAGATTGAGAATCCAAGTAAAATGAAATCCCTGACAATTTCAATCTTTTCTCCATTTATTGTGATGTTGCTTATTGGTCTACTTGTGAAGATTTTCTTTTTTTCTATATATTGAAGTGTAATCCATACTGTAGACTGTGTAGTCTTTGATCTTAATCATTAAGTGCTTCAAGTCCTCTTCACTTTCAGCAAGCAAGATTGTGTCATCTGCATATCGCAGGTGGTTAATGAATCTTCCTCCAATCCTGATGCCATGTTCTTCTTCATATAGTCCAACTTCCTGTATTATTTGCTCATCACACAGATTGAGTAAGTATGATGAAAGGATACAACCCTGATGCACTCCCTTGATTTTAAACCATGCAGTATCCCCTTGTTATGTTTGAATGACAGCTTCTTGGTCTATGCACAGGTTCTTCATGAGCACAATTAAGTTTTCTGGAATTCCCATTCTTCTCAATGTTATCCATAATTTGTTATGATTCACACAGTCAAATGCCTTTGCATAGTCAATAAAACAAAGGTAAACATTTTTCTGGTATTCTGTGCTTTCAGCCAAGGTCCATCTATCTGACAGCAACAATGATATCCCTCATCTGACGTCCTCTTCTGAATCCAGCTTGCATTTCTAGAAGTTCCCTGTCAATATGCTGCTATAACTGTTTTTGAATTATCTACAACAAGATTTTACTTGCATGTGACATTAACAATATTGTTTGATAATTTTCACATTATGTTGGATCACCTTTGGAATGGGTACAAATATAGATCTCTTCCAGTCAGTTGGCCAGGGAGCTGTTTTCCAAATTTCCTGGCATAGGTGAGATTCTTCTTCATAGAATCTTTTTACCCATAGAATCTTTTACTATTGCACCTCAAGGCTTGAATTTTTTCTTCAGTTCTTTCAGCTTGAGAAATCCTAAGGTATCCTTCCCTTTCGTTTTTCTAACTCTAGATCTTTGCAAATTTCACTGTAACCATTGACTTTTGTCTTCTCGAGCTGCTCTTTGAAATCTTCTGTTCAGCTCTTTTATCTTGTCACTTCTTCTATTTGCTTTAGCTACTCTCCATTCAAGGGCAAGTTTCAGAGTCTCTTCTGACATTCGTTTTGGTCTTTTTTTCCTTTCTTGTCTTTTTAATGACCATTTACTTTCTTTCCTATGATGTTCTTGATGTCATCCCGTAATTCCTCTGGTCATTGGTGTTCATTGTGTCAAATCTATTCCACATATGGTCCCTAAATTCACGTGGAATATAATCAAGGTCATATTTTGGCTCTTGTGGACTTCTTTTAATTGTCTTCAGCTTCAACTTGAACTTGCATATGAGCAACTGATCATCTGTTCCACAATCAGCTCCTGGCCTTGTTTTGGCTGAAGATATATTGAGCTTCTCCATCAGCTCCTTCCACAGATATACTCTATCTGGTGAGGTCCATGTGTATAGCCACCATTTGTGTTGTTGAAAAAAGGTATTTGCAATGAATAAGTCCTTGGTCTTGCAAAATTCTATCATGCGATCTCCAGCACTATGTCTATCACAAAGGCCAAAATACGGCCTATCCAACTACCAGTGATTCTTCTTTGTTTCCAACTTTTGCATTTCAATCACCAGTAATAATCAATGCATTTTGATTGCACATTTGGTGAATTTCAGACTGCAGAATTTGGTAAAAACCTTCAATATCCTTGTCTTTGGCTTTGGCAGTTAGTGCATAACTTATAGTAGTATTAATGGGTCTTCCTTGTAGGCATATGGATATTATTCTATCACTGGCAGCATTGTACTTCAGGACAGATCTTGAAACATTCTTTGTGATGATGAATGTCACACCATTCCTCTTCAATTTATCATTCTCGATATTACTGTCTGATTCAAAATGACCATAATCAGTCCATTTCAGTTTAGTAATGCCTAGGATATTGATCTTCATGCATTCCATTTCATTTTGACAACTTCCAATTTTCCTAGATTCATACTTTGTATATTCCATGTTCAAATTATTCATGGATGTCAGCAGCTGTTTCTTCCCATTTTGAGTCATGCCACTTCAGCAAATGGAGGTCTAGAAAGCTTTTATTTCTTTCAGGTCATCAAGATCAACTCTACTTTGAAGAGGCAGCTCCTCCCCAGTCATATTTTAAGTACTTTCTGACCTGAGAGGCTCATCTTCTAGCACTATATTGGACAATATTTCAGGGCTATTCATATATTTTCCAGTAATATATCAGACAGTGTTTCACTGTTATTAATAAAGTTTTCACGGCCAATACTTTGAGAAGTAGATGGCCCCTTCCTTCTTCCAAGTCTGTCTTAGTCTGGAAGCTCCACTGAAACCTGTCCACCATGGGTGGTCCTGCTGGTTTTTGAAATACCAGTGGCATAGCCTCCAGCCTCACAGAAACATGCAACTCACCACAGCACGACAAACTGACAGACGAGTGGTGGAGACATGACATTACCTGCTGTTTATCACAAGAACAGCCTACACTATAAAACTGAACTTAGGTTAGCATATTTTACACAAAGACCTGCCCTACACTGCTCAAGACCTTATGCTCCAAGGCACCCTAAGTCACCTTTCAGTTAGCAGCTGAGCACTAAACCACTGTGCCATCTTTCTCTCACAGTGTATTCTTGCTAACAAATGCTATATAATATTTATTCAACCATTTTACACTTACACACACAGACAAATACACCTAACTCTACATCTAATATATAGTAGACAACTTAAAAAAAAAATTAAAATGCAATTGACCTTAACTCTTGTCAAACATAGAAGAAGCCAGAAGAACTTGGCCTGTTTCTGTCCTCCTGGGTTCCTTCTTTCCTTATTTGCTTCAATTCCTCCTGGCTCTCTCTAATGTCCAGAGCTGACCCAATTCCCTTGCTACACCACATATCTCCAGCTACCCCAAGGTGCAAAAGAATCTCTCTCTAGCCAATTCAGCAAAAAGAAGGTTGGGATATTTCACAAGGAATTTTTATTAGGAAGAAAATCAAATCAGGAAGAACACATAGAAAAACAGCAAAGTAAACAAGCTTACAAAGTGCTTACTGCTGATCTTGACTTAACAGCCAGCTAGGATGAAGACATGCCTGGCTCAGCCACCTCAGTGCCTCAGTCCCCATTCTTCCCCTCACCTCAACATCCTCCAAGGTAGACGATAAACAAGAGATCCTCACCAGGGGGGATTTGTTTTGGTACCACACTATCTGGGCCTGGTGAGATTACCAGATCCTCTGCCAGATCCACAATCCCTTCCAGAAACTGGTGAACAGTTTCTTTAGGTATGCCTCACCCTCATCACCCCCTCAGACTCCAAGTTCTATAGAACTCGCACTCTAAGTCCTCATATATAGACCCAACCATTCCAAGTGTGTTTGGCAGTCCCAAAGATTCCACCCCTAGCCTTTAGATCAGTTACAAAGAAACCCAACAGGTGGTTGTCTAGAACTCTACATAGAATGATGACCCTCTTCATGTCTACCTGACCAATTAGATTTGTCCCCAATAAAGGCTTGGTAAAGATACATTGCTCCAAATTAAGATCTTAACCTAGCCTCACCAGCTGCCATGCAGCCTCAAAAGGTAGACACTGTCTTTACCTGTAGGCTCTCCAACACCACCAACAGACTAATGGGTATCAGAATTGCACCTCTTGGAACACTCTGAGCTGTTCCCATTTCCTGTCAAGATGCCCACAAGCCTTGCTTGTTTAGCAAACAGAAGGAACAGATAGGTTCTAGGTACTTTCACATAAGTTACGTCATTGAGTCTTTACAACTTTTTATTATGAAATGTTCAAACATATCCAAAAGTAGATAGTAATAAAAAAACCCAAAGTTCCTTTTTACCATTTTCAAAAACTTTATCAATCACACTGGCCATGCTTTTTCCCTACTCCATTAAAACTGGATTGTTTAAAAGCAAATCCCAGACATCACAATTTTGTCTATACATACGTTGGTGTTCATCTCTAAAAGATACAGATATTTTATATTTCCTATAATCAAAATAACATTACAGTCGGGGGGGGTACAGTAACAACATCTTAATGTCAAGTATCTTATCAGTGTTCAAATTCCCTGATGTTTCAATTTCCTTTAATAATTTTGAGGAGTGATTTTTTTTAAGAGCATTTAAACTTGATGAGTGAAAACTGAGGCTTAGAAAATAAGTTTCTAAGCCATATATTTAATACATAACAATGTTGTTGTTGTTGTTGTTATGTGCCGTCAAGTCGACCCCGACTCATAGCGACCCCTCCTTGGGTTTCCGAGGCAGTATCACTACGGAAGTAGGATTGCCCAACCTTCCTTCCGAATACATAACAATAAAGCAACAAATTTCTCACATAAAGCCTTGGTTCTCTTTCTAGGTAGCAAAGCTATATTTTCGTAATCTTTTGAGAAGGTCCACATACTTGTTTTTTATTATCATTACAGAAGTGACTTTTTCCTCTGTGGAGTACTTTAATTCCAGTTAAATAACATAAAGGTGCTTCAGTGTTCAGCAGCCAAGGTTGTTGTTAGTTGCTGTTGAGTTAATTCCGACTCCTGGTGACCCCACGTGCACAGAGTAGATCTGTTCCATTGGGTTTGCAAGACTGTGACCTTTTGGAAGCAGACTGCCAGGCCTGTCTCACAAGATGCCTCTGGGTAGGTTCGAACCACCAATCCTTCTCTATTAGTAGAGCACTTAACCTAAGTTTATGCCACCCAGAGTACACTTAAGTATTAATCACTCACTACCTACTAACACACGACATAAATTAAAAGAAGAATCCAAGGAAATAAACATGTATGATGTCTATCGTGTTCTAGTACTTATATTATTCATACTGATGCTGCTTCCTTATAGGGCATTACACTTGTAATAAAATGATGATGTTGAAATGATGATAGCAGACTTCTGCCAAAGAGAGCCAAGGGTTGTCCTCTCTGAGTGAATGGAGGATTACTGAGATGTTAACAGAGAGCTTAAACTTGTTAGGAGAAGAAACATTACCATCAAATTGCACAGGTCAAACCTGAAAAGGTAAATGGGTTGCAAGCTTAAATCCTCCAACTGTTGATTTCTAATACTTCACGTGAGACAAAAGTAACTAAAATTTAAACCACATCGCCCTTACAAACAATCGCCAGCAACTTTCCCACACATTTTTTAAAAAACAAATATAATTGTAAAGGATCTGTTTCTTAAATAAAGATATTTTTTGGGCTTTTTCAAAAATACAATGAAACAAAGAGCTGTCTGAGAATAATCTTTAAAAATTACAGAATATAAATCAAACAAGAAATAAAATAGATTCCTTTATACTGACCTTCAAAAATATTGTTCTTAGCTCAGCTGGATCTGCTCTCTTGGTTAAAGCCACCTATAAATAAACATAAAAATGTTTATATTATTAGAACAAAGCTGAGAAATCAAACTAGCAGACTGAAGGAAAATAAACTCCAGGTTAGAAATTAGTGGATTTCATTTTTGTACTTAAAGCACCAAATTTCCCCAGCGCATAAACTATTTCCTGGATTTAAAATTAGACTCCTTATGTGGCTTCCAGAATGATAACATTCTGTACTAGAAACTGGTGGTTAAGGCTCCTAATATCTAGTGTTTAATGTATACCATTAAAATAAAAAGGAAGACGAAAAAAAGGAACATTGAAACAGATTCGTGACTACCTTGTACTTTGTAATACACTCCTGAGTGACCCATGCTCTTTCACAGGGGAATATTAAATTTTAAAGTACAACTTGTTTGTTAACTATGCAAAAGAACTTTTTTTTTTTCTTTTTTTAAGAATTTGGTGAACTAGGCAAATCATATTAACAAGCAGAAGGGAATACTTCCCACAGTTTCACCATGAAGAGGCACATACACCTAGTAACCTGGCCATGCCAAGGAACTTTGCTCCTCTCCATGCCCCCACCCCCCACCTTTTAATTCAATAAATCAAAAATTTCCAAAGGTATGACTATTATTCTCCATATTCTAGATACACAAGGGGCTGTGGTTAACCTTCCAAAAGCAAAATTTGACAGATTAGCTCAGAATAGGTGTTGTGCTTAATTCTCCAGGCCACAAAGTCCAAAAACATCACTGGGGAAAAGGCAAGACAAACTTGAACATGGCTGCTTCAGGCCAACACAAAAGAGCCCTTATGAGGAACCAAACAGTGGGCTTATTCAGCGACACATCACCCATTTCTACTGGCAAAACTGTCATGAGGCTGAATTCTCACCAAGTACAGCGTCACCTCATGATACAGCCAAGGAGGGGTTCCTGGAACCACCCCAACACTGGAGCCATGTCGCTATCCAAGGGGAGATTTATGCAAATTGTTCTAAACCCCTTCTGTGTGTTTGCAAAGGCTCTTCTGAGATCTTTGGACAATGGGTTCTCTGTCTCTAGGCATGTAACTGCCTGAGTTCCTTGGCCCGCCACTGTCAGGAATAATTTTATTAACTGATCACTGGAATGGAGAAGTGGTCTTTCTGAAACCAGTTGGTAGGTCATCTTGTTTCCCAAAATAGAGTGATAACACTTTCAATTTTATCAGAGTACTTGCAACCACCAATGCTTTTTTACTCCTAAGAATTCTTAATCTCTTTTTAAAACCTTGATTTATTTCATGTTTTTTGCTGTTCAACTGAGGAAAAAAGAGACTGCTAACCAATCTAAGATTGACAATCCTGCTGCTATCTAACAGTTGCAGGAAAGGAGTTCCTCCTTATTGTATTCTAAGGGAGCATGGTGGGCAGAGCACTAGGAGAGAAGACAGGGAAAGCATAAAATGGTCTTTATGCTGTTCTTTAAGAGCAGGGCCAATTTGCTCCACCATGGAAAAAGTTCCTATTCTCACGAGAGTTTATAAGTAACATTTTCTTAAAGGGCATGGGGTAACTCTAGGATCTTGGTTGGTTTTCCTTCAAAAGCAAAGGAAATTTTCCATAAAGTGAACTAACAATAACATATCCTTTAAAATCCAATAAATTCACTATTCTGTGGGCTTCTTAAGGCTTTCCAGGTGAGTACTTTGACAGAATGAACCTCCCTACCCTAAATCCCCACAGCAGTCCTCCACCAACGATCCAAGATGCACAGCTGATGCTTCCTATCAGGACTACTCTGTGAGAGAAAGAAATGAGTTTCACTTTCTGATTTTCACAGGTCTAAGATTCTTCTTACTTCTAAGACACAGGGGACAATGAATGAAAACAATTCATACAGTCACCCAAAGACTGTATGAAATAAAGAGAAAATATTTTATAAATCATGTCACCTAACAAGTACAGAACACTTTACAGTTTTCTAAGCATGTCTATTATTGTATTGGATGCTTACAGCAAATCTGAGAGTCAGATAGGGTAGATAGTATTTCCCCCATTTTACAGAAGGAGAAACCAAAGCTTGGGAGGGGTCAATTGTTTCCCCAAAAGTCTTCTTAACATACAATCTGTGCTTAAATGTCTAAGTCTTTTCAGAGTTGGGATTGGATCCCAAATCTTCCATCTCTTATTCTGATGCTCTACCATGCTACATTATTGTTGTTGTTATTTGCCCTCAAGTCAGACCCGACTCATAGCAACTGCTCCTTGGGTTTCCGAGGCAATTATCACTATGCAAGTAGATTGCTCAACCTTCCTTCCGAGGAGTGGCTGGTGGGTTTGAAACACCAGCCTTCTGGTTAGCAGTCAAGTGCTTTAGGCACTATGCTACCAGAGCTTCAAATGGATTATAATTTATGTTAATGGCTAATATAATATAGTAATTGCCTATAAATCAATCCCAGTTGCTCTTAGAAAACTGGTTGGTAGTGGTTGTCCAGTGCTGTGATTAAGAGCACGCCTACCTTGAGCACTGGGCTCTTTTAAAGAACTATCTATATAGGATCAAAGGAGCTCTGGTAGCATAGTGCCTAAGGCACTTGACTGCTCACCAGAAGGCTGGTGGTTCAA